>NC_058519.1:319306886-319635636 GCF_904849725.1 Hordeum vulgare subsp. vulgare | reverse complement strand
GAGGCACTGGTTTTGCGCCTGGTAACATTGCTTGGCATAAGTTTTGCTCCTTTTTGTCTGAGAGATTCTCAGTGCAGTCTGTCTGTGATATCGTCACTTCCTTTCATGTAGTCAAACAAGTAGCAACTGTGGCAGTTTATGTGGAACAGTTTGAGCAATTGATGAACATCATGAGGAGGGAGAACCCTGGGATTCCCAATGAATATTATGTAACTAGCTTTATAGCTGGCCTACAACCTTACATCAAAAGTCATGTGGAGTGTTTCAAACCCAAAGATATGCAGACTGCTGTGTGGTATGCCAGGAGAATGGAAAAAAGCACAACCACCCTCTGTAGTGGTTCAAACAAAGCCCTACTTTCAGCAAGTTAAGAGGCAGGTGAATTTTGATCAACCAACTGGTCAGAATAGTACATCTCCTATAGCAAAAGGTACAATTATTCAGCAGGCTAAACAAAACCAGGTCTGTTACAAATGTAGAGAACCATGGGTTCCAGGACACAGACAGGTGTGCAAGATGAGCCAGAAAGCACAGGTTCAAGCCCTATTAAGTCAGGAGGTGGAAAATTCAGATGTGATCTTTGTTACAGATTTTGAGGATCCTGACTTGGAAACACAGGAAGCACCAGCACCAGAAACTGTACTGCAAGTTTCAGTACATGCTGCTCATGGCCTTAGTTCTGCCAAAAACACATTCATTCTGTCAGTGAAGATTGGTGAGGTGACAGCTACTGCTTTGGTAGATAGTGGAAGCACTGCTACATTTGTATCCCCTGAAATGGCTAGTAAAATGTTCATTACACCTGTAGCTAACACTAAGGTAAAAGTGGTAGTAGCTAGTGGAGAAGTACTCCCTCCGTCCCAAAATAAGTGTCTTAAGCTTAGTACAACTTTATACTAGAGCTAGTACAAAGTTGAGACAGTTATTTTGGGACAGAGGGAGTACTATGGAATGAGTTTACTGTCAGAAACTGTCCCTATGAAATTCAGGGCAGTGCATTTTGTGACAGTTTCAGAATCCTGAGATTAACTGGGTATGACATGATATTGGGAGTGGATTGGCTTAAGAAGTATAGTCCAGTTCAAATGGATTTTATTAAGATGGAGGCGGACTCTAGAATCGAAAGGTTTTAGGCTTAGTAGAACTAAAACTGAATACATGAGGTGCAGTTTTAGTGCTACTAGGCACGAGGATGGAGAGGTTAGCCTTGGTGGGCAGGTGGTACCGGAGAGAGACACGTTTCGATATTTGGGGTCCATGTTGCAGAAGGATGGCGATATCGATGAAGACGTGGGCCACCGAATCAAGGCTGGGTGGATGAAGTGGCGCCAAGCTTCTGGCGTACTCTGTGACAAGAGAATGCCACAAAAGCTAAAAGGCAGGTTTTATAGGACAGCTATCCGACCTGCGATGTTGTATGGCGCGGAGTGTTGGCCAACCAAGAGACGACATATCCAACACTTAGGTGTAGCAGAGATGCGCATGTTGAGATGGATATGTGGCCACACAAGGAAGGATCGGGTACGGAATGACGATATACGAGAGAGACTTGGGGTAGCACCGATTGAAGAGAAGCTGGTCCAGCATCGTCTCAGATGGTTTGGACATATTCAACGGAGGCCACCGAAAGCGCCGGTGCATAGCGGACGGATAAAGCGTACTGAGAATGTTAAGAGGGGTCGTGGTAGACCAAACTTGACATGGGAGGAGTCCGTTAAGAGAGACCTGAAGGTTTGGAATATCGACAAAGACTTAGCCATGAAAAGGGGTGCGTGGAAGTTAGCTATCCACGTTCCAGAGCCATGACTGGCTTCGAGATCTTATGGGTTTCAACTCTAGCCTACCCCAACTTGTTTGGGACTGAAAGGCTTGGTTGTTGTTGTTGTAGTTGTTGGAATTGAAAATTGCAGGCACACAGGGCCAAGTGATAACATTTGTGGATGAAACTGTTCCCTTGGAAAGAATCACTGAGAGCAAGGAAAACACTAGTAGGTTAATGGAGCAAGTTGTGTGTGGCTTTTTTTGTTTCCATTATGTGGAGCAGAGTATGAGTTAACAGCAACTGAGGTACCTAATGATTTACACCCCCTCCTTAACAATATGAGAAGTTATTCCAGGAGCCTAGTGGACTGCCCCCTAGCAGACCCTGTAATCATAGAATTCCACTCATAGAAGGAGCAAAAGTGGTGAACCAGAGGCCTTACAGAGTACCACATCATCAAAAGGAGATTTTGGAGAAAATCATTTTGGACCTACTGAAGAAAGGACTGATCAGACCTAGTACTAGCCCTTTTTCGTCTCTAGTGTTGCTTGTAAAGAAGAAGGATGGGTCTTGGAGACTTTGCACAGACTACAGGAAGTTGAATGCTATCACTGTCAAGAACAAATACCCAATACCTGTCATTGAGGACCTATTGGATCAACTGAAGGGAGCAAAGTATTTCTCAAAAATTGACCTGAGGAATGGTTACCATCAGATAAGAATGGCAGAAGAAGATATAGCAAAAACTGCTTTTTCTACTGACATGGGACTGTTTGAGTATTTGGTGATGTCTTTTGGACTCACTAATGGCCCACCATCTTTCCAAGCATTGATGAACTTACTATTTGGTCTGCTAAAGTCTGTGGTGGTGTTCTTTGATGACATATTAGTGTTCAGTTTGTCATGGGATGAGCACAAGGAGCACCTTAAGCAAGTGTTTGAAATTCTGCAAGAAAACAAACTATATGCTAAAATGGAGAAATGTTCATTTGGACAAAAAGAGGTGGAGTACCTGGGCCACATCATCAATGAAGGAGTGGCCACTCATCCTTGCAAAATTAAGGTTGTTCAAGATTGGTCTGTGCCTGCTAATATCACTGAATTAAGAAGTTTCTTGGGCTTAAGTGGTTATTACAGGAGATTTATTCAGGGGTATGGAATAATATGCAGACCCTTATTTGATTGCTTGAGAAAGAATGCATTTGATTGGCAGGAGGAGCAAACCAAAGCATTTGAAGCCTTGAAGCAGAAGCTGACTAACACCCCTGTGCTAGCTCTACCTGATTTCACAAAGCCATTTATTTTGGAAACTGATGCTAGTGGGTATGGCTTGGGAGCTGTATTAATGCAAGAAGGAAGACCCCTCTCTTACTTTAGCAAGGCAATTGGTCCAAAGGCTGCAGCTATGTCTACATATGATAAGGAAGCTCTAGCAATCATTGAGGCAGTTAAAAAATGGAAGCATTACTTTGCAGCTACTGCTTTAGTAATCAGGACAGACCAGGAAAGCCTCAAGTACATCCAGGAGCAGAAAATTATTGAAGGCATTCAGCATAAACTCTTGTTGAAGCTATTAGGTTACAACTTCACCATTGAATACAGAAAAGGAAAGGAGAACAGAGCTGCTGATGCTTTATCTAGAGTGAAACATAAACTTTCTACTTTGATAGCAACAGCTGCTTCACCTACCTGGGTCAAAGAAGTTGTTAAAAGTTATGAAAATGATGATAAGATCAAGGAGTTGATTGCTGCCTGTGTGGCAGACAAGGAAAACAGCACTGCTTATTCTTTCAGCAATGGAATCCTGAGGTATAAAAGTAAAATTGTGGTAGGGAAAACTACTGAGCTGAGACAGGAGATAATGAAGGTGTTCCATAGCTCAGAATTGGGTGGACATTCTGGTGAAAGGGCTACTTATCAAAGGGTCAAATTAGTCTTTCACTGGTCAGGATTAAAACAAGATGTTATTGTGTTTGTTAAAAGTTGTCCTGTCTGTCAGGTTAACAAAGCAGAGCATACACCCTACCCTGGGCTGCTGGAACCTCTCCCAGTTCCTGATTTTGCTTGGGCACATATAAGCACGGACTTTGTGGAAGGATTGCCTGTGTCTGAGAACAGAGACCTGATTCTGGTGGTGGTGGACAGGTTCACTAAATATGCTCATTTCATAGCTATGAAGCATCCCATTTCAGTTCAGTCAGTAGCTAGAGCTTTTTCTGACAATGTGTTCAAACTACATGGAATGCCTATGGTCATTGTTACTGATAGAGATAGGATATTCACAAGTAATTTGTGGCAACAGCTGTTTAAATCTATGAAGGTGAAACTCCACATGAGTACAAGCTACCATCCTCAAACTGATGGTCAAACTGAAAGGGTAAATCAGTGTTTGGAGAATTATCTAAGGTGCATGTGTTTTCAACAGCCTAGAAAATGGCATGGATGGTTGGCCCTGGCAGAATGGTGGTATAATACTTGTTATCACACATCATTGCAAATGGCTCCCTTTCAAGCATTATATGGATTTCCTCCTCCAATGATAGCTGAGTCAGCTCTGCCTGATTCTATATGGGAAGAGAATGACAATTTGATGCAGAACAGGGAATTGGCAATAGAAGTGATCAAGCAAAACCTTAGTAAAGCACAGGCTAGGATGAAGCAATATGCTGATCAGAAAAGAAAGGAAAGAGAATTCCTAGTTGGAGACATGGTCTACTTAAAGTTACAGCCTTATAGACACACTTCTCTCAGCTTGCATAAGCATCTCAAACTACATTCCAAGTTCTATGGCCCCTTTAGAGTGTTGGCAAGAGTGTTGGCAAGAGTGGGCAAGCATGCCTACAAGTTACTGCTTCCAGAAGGGTGTCAGCTACACCATACCTTCCATGTGAGCCAACTGAAAAAGCACATAGGCCAGCATGTTGTGCCATCTCCCCACTTGCCCCTGGTGAATGCAGATGGAACTATCAGGAGGGAGCCTGAAGCTGTGTTGGACAGAAAGCTAGTTCCTAGGCGCCAAGGTGAGATAAGCATTCCTGTGGTTCGTTGGCTGATAAAGTGGATTAATATGCCAATCGAAGAAGCTACTTGGGAAGATGCAGCCTTTATCCAGAAGGTCTTTCCTGCATTTCAAGCTTGAGGACAAGCTCAGTCTCAATTGGGGGGTATTGTCAGGCTGCGAGTGAAACAACGAGTGATCAATGCACTGTGTGGGCGTGTCGGAAGTCATCTCAACGGTTCATCGCTGATCCAACGGCTAGGACATAAGGAGGCGTTGTGGAAATTCCGACAACACCCCTGTTGGCCGATCGCGCGTCCCTCTTCTTCCCAGTGCCGCGCGTCCCTCTCCTCACTGGCTATAAAGCCATGTAATCTGTCCTTTTACAACTTTATGCTTATTATGTATTGGGGTTGAACCCTAGCCGCCGGTGGCGAGCTACATTGCCGTTCCTCTTTCAGTGAAATACAATCCTCCGCGACTTTCTCTGAATTTAGCTGAAATTCTAGCGTTCTTTGATCATACTCTGTTTCTTAGGCAAGCCGGTGCTTGACAGGGACCCCCCCCCCCGGGTGCCCCTCCCACAGCGCCCCCACAGGCGACGAGCAGGGAACCCTAGCCGCCGCCAGCCTCCCCCCTCCTCCCGCCCACTTCCTCCCACATTGCCGCCACAATGCGCACCCACGCAAAGCCTGGCCGGCGCCGGCGGGCCTCCTCGTCCCCTCGCGTGAGCCGGTGCGGGCCGCTTCCATGGGCAAGGGCGCCGCGCTTGGTCGGTCGTGGCGGGGTGGCGGGTCCCCTTCCGTCGACGACGGCTGGGGGCATCCGTGCGCGTGTCAGGATGCTTCCTGGTGGGGCGTGCCTGCTGTTGCCTGCGCCAGATCTGGCGCTGGAAGCCGTGGGCGACGCGAGGCTGGCGAGCCTGGTCGGCGATGGCGGCCAGCCATGGTGGCCCGGCAAAACTCGATGGCGGCCGGCAGCACTCCGGGGGTCGTCTGCGGCTGCTCAAGCCTGGGCCTTCCGTCGCCACTGGCGGCTGTCCATGGTCGGGTCCATGGGGCCCGGGCCCGAATCTGTGGGTTGCCGGTGGCTGCAGGGCGGTGGAGGTGGTGCAGCATGGCTGGGGGTGCCGTGTGCGCGAGGGGGGTCACGCGGGGGCGGCGCGGAATCTCGACCTGCGCAGATCTGGCGTGCAAAATGCGCGGCTGATCTACGGCCCTGGCCGGCGGCTGAGGGGGTAGCGGGGCCTCACCGGTGGTCTGCCTTTTTCGGCGGTGCCTCCGGTCTCGGCAGCGGCGTGGCTCAGCAACAGGGTGGCGCGGGTGATGCTTTGGGTGAAAGCCCTGTGCTGATTTCGATCGGCACCGACGGCAGCGTCGCCTTCTGGCGTCGGATCCCTTCTTAAAGGTGTCGTTATGTGATGCGTTGGTTTCGCGCCTACGTTGTTCATTCTCTAGGAGAAAGCCTTGGATCCAGCTTTTGGATCGAACGGCGGCGGCGTCCTTGACGTCGTTTTACCACAGTGGTGGCGCCTGCCTTGGGAGATGCTGCTCCACTCTGCTTGCCTGAGGTTCGAGACGGTGGTTGGTTGGTCTGAGGTGGGTGGTCGATGGTGGTGGTGCGGCGATCCGGGGTCAGCGGTGGTGTGTGTCGTGCTCGAGTGCTCGTGGTGCGTCTCTGCTTGGCGGTCCCTGCGGCTACTCTGTTGGCACAGAGGTGTTGTGGCGTCGTTCGAATGCACCCCCAACGCAGATGGTGTCGCGGCGTTCTGCAGTCTTGGTTTGTAATGTGCCGTTGGATTGCGTCGACGATGAAGTGCTACAGCTTGGTTTGCTTGGCGATGCCTCCGTCTATGCCGTTGGCACACAGGTACCGTGGCGTCGTCTCGGCCTTGCAAGGCCTTTGACTGTGCCTCCCGGTGCAGGCCTTGTGTCACGGCGTTGTGCAGTCTTGGTTTGCGAGGTGCCGTTGGATTACGTCGACGGTGCAGTGTTGTGGTTTGGACCGGCTGGCCAATGTTGGTCTTCTCCTATGGTGCTCTTTGTTGTGTTTTCCTTCCTTGTTCTCCATGTTATGTGTGTAGTTGGTTGGCGTGCGTTTTTTTGTTTACCCCTTCTTCCTTGTGTCCACTGTACTTCTGGCTCGCTTGAACCTATATTGCGAGGCTGCAAAGCCTTATAGGCAAATTTGAATATAATTCAGGTGGAGGGCTTCGCCCTCCCCAATGACCTTAAAAAAAAAAGTTTCGCTAGAGTTAAGAACCTGTTTGGGACTGCTCTGCTTCTTAAAATTCAGCTCCGCTTCAAAAAACACAAGCCAAACGGGTTAGCTCCACGATGTGCCGCTCTGCAAAAAACTAGAATCTAAAGTACAACTCCAAAGTTTTTATGAAGCTCTTTAGAGGGAGCTCCAAAAAACTCTAGAAGCTGGAGTTGGAGGGAAATTACCCACCACTGCCACCAGTAAGTGGATACCCCTTCATTTATCCCCTCTCAACCAATCAAATAGATTCTTTCCACCAAGTTTTCTATTCTTGAAGCTGGAACTAGATGAAAGCCAAACATTTTCCGCTATAGCTTCTGTATGAAACTACTCCAAAATGAATTTGATGAAGTGAAACTGATTTTGGTGAAGTGGAGCAGTCCCAAACAGGCCCTAAGTTTGATCAATGTCCGACGAAGCCAATAAGGCAACGCATATGGTACTAGCTAATCATGCAGTTGGATCTCCTTGTTAGCTTGTGGCAACACGATCCTCCTGATGGAGGGAACTATTTTGACTAATGAATAAATTGCCATGATGGTTTTCCCTCGGAATAAAAATATACGGAATACTAGCTAAGACATCACAGTCAACCAACAAGAATAAGGTATTGGCATGAATCTTAATAGCAACAGCAAACACCTGGACGTCCTCGACGGTGACGCTGGAGTCGAGGTTGGAGATGTGCAGCTTCGTCCCCGTCTCGAGTGCCTGTGGCCCGGCCACCGCCGGCAGTGGCGGGGAGGTTGACATGGCAGCAACGTGCTCGGAGTAGACACCATACAGCCAGTCGGCGGTGGCGGCCTGGATGGGCGTGCATCAACTGGAGGAGTTAGGTTTCTTGCGGAGGGAGGAAGGGCCTGAAGCCCGGTAGGGAGTGCGAACGCGACGGCGTACCTTCGGAGCAGATGGCGGGTAGGGCATGGTCCGGGCGGACGGCGCCGCCCGGCGGGTGGGCCCGGAAGAGAAGGCAGGGTTGGCTTTGGGCTTGGACTTGGATTGCTTGATGAGGTCGTCTAGGGACATGTCCAGCCCACTCGACATAGTAGCTGGCCGCGTGAGGGGGAACCGGCTCTACGGCGGCGGCGTCTAATAAAACTAAGGCCAGATTGAGGTCTTGCGGCGGCGGCGGCGGCGGCGGCGGCGGTCTGTGTGTGTGTGAGAGAGAGAGGAGTGGATACGGACGGGCGCCTCCCGGCGAAGATCTCATCCTTTTCCTTTAAATCCTACATCGGGACAGATCCACCTCCCTCAAGTTTCAGCTTAATTGGAAATGTTTTGGTTGGACAAAAGGATTAATCTAGTTTGAATTAAATTCAAACGTGTGTTGATTTTCTATCTCTAAAAATTCCAAAAAAAATAAATTATAAATTGTAGATGATGCGAGCATTTCAAAACTATTTTGTTTTCCCTCTAATCCTTGTTAAACTTTCGTGAGGAAAATGTCGGAGAGAGAGAGCTTGTGCTAGGCTGCTAGCCCAATTACCTCACATCGTGCCCCGCAGCCCACGAGCCCACCAACGATGATGCTTTGTCGATCTTCTTCTACTTGTACGTCCCCCCTCATCCAAAAAGCCACGTATGTGTCTTCATTGTTCTAACGGGCGAGGTAGCTCCCCACGGCCTATAAAAGCATGTCCCCCGCGATCCCTCGACCTAGCCTCTCCTTTTCCTTCTTCCTCTGCCGCTGCATGCGCAGGTAAGGTCCTTCCACGCTATAGACGTTGCCTGTCCGCCATGCTCCGGCCGAGCTTGAGCTCGAGCTCAGGGTAGCACCTCCGCCTCGTCTCCGACCTCCCTGGCGATGTGGATCAAAGCCCTGGAGGTTGTGTCGTCTTCACATCTACGCACGCGACACCAGCAACCCCGAAGGTCCCTCACCGCCGCCATCTTCTTTCATGCACTTGGATCCGAGGCGCATCGGGCTTCTGTCGGACCTCGCTCGTCGTCGTCTCGTCGTGGACCTCCTCTTCATGTCTTAGGTAGAGGAGGTAGCCCCCTCCGGCTCTCTCATCTGTTCCATCGCATGTAGATCCGTGATATGGTCGCGAGGTTCATGACATCTTCGTGCTCTTCGTGCTCCAAAGTCTGTAGTTTTCTTCTTGGGCACCGCTGTGCGCCGGCGCACCGGCGCGAACGCTTCGGTCGGGCAGCAGTCGTTCAATCTGAACTCCAATAGTGGTCAGATCTGGCATCTCGTCCGCTTTGCGTCGGCGCACCGCCCCGCGCGCCTCCGACCTCCTGTCGCACGAGCACCCCATCCTCTCCCCCGTCGTCATTGCTCGTCGTAGCACCCTCATGCCCTCCCCCCCCCCTTAGCCCGCCTCTCATCGCCATCGACGCTCGTGCGTGCACAGGCTTGTCCCCCCGGTTGAAGCTTTTTTTAAACTCCGGTTGAAGCTTTTTTCACTTTGGTTGAAACTTTTTCCATGTCGGGGGCACCGGTTCCAGCATCCGCCGCAGCGCAATTGGTGCATAGAAAACATCGTGTGCATCAACTGCTCGCCGCTGCAGTTTTTTCCTCGTTGGTCTGTGGTTGAAGCTTTTGTGTCAACGATTGCAGTTTTTTGTGTTTCGTTGTCGCCGGTTGAAGCTTTTTATATCACCGGTTGAAGCTTTTTCTAGCCGATTGAAGCTTTTTTCATCACCGGGTGCAGCTTCCGCGGTGGCGTGGTGGGTGGCCCTCGATTCCTGTTGTCTCTGATTGAAGCTTTCGACAATGTTGGTTGTAGCATTTTCGATCGCCGGTTGAAGCTTTTTTCGTCGCCGATTGCAACATCTTCATCTCTGTCGTAGCTTTTCGTCTCCAACACCGGTGGCATCCGATGCGGCGGAGCGAGCGATTTGTTGAGAAGGTGGCGTGGGAGGTGGCGGCCTGTTCGTCTGCCGTCCTTGCTACTCCCCTACCCTGGGTTGCTGAGGCAAACGGCCGTCGGCGCCTCCTCGTCGCTCTCATTAAGGTTGACGACGTCTCCCTCCTCGCGGCTGTGGCGACGGGCGGAGATCGCCTCCAGGGCGTGGCCATTGGGGAGGAGGAGGAGAGAAGGCGAAGAAGGCCGACGACGAAGAAGAAGAGGGGAGAGCATCAACGAAGAAGTGTGTGGCCACCAGCGGGGGTGGGTTGCCTTATATAGCCCTAGGCGGGCGATCACGCGGAGCGTCGGCGTGTGAACGCGTGGCAGGAGCCGACGGGACGTGCGTCGCTAATAATCCACAAGTGTAGGGGATCACAACAGTTTTTGTGGGTAAGTTAACCCAATTTATTGATTCGACACAAGGGGAGCCAAAGAATATTTATAAGCTTTAACAATTGAGTTGTCAATTCAACCGCACCTGAAAGATACTTGCTTGTCAACGAAATATTAGTAGCAACAGTGATATGGAAGTGATGGTGGCAACGGAAATAATAGTGGCATAGCAACGAAAGTAAAACAGCAAAAGTAAAGCAACTTGTGACCAGCAGGATTAAAACACTCTAGGCTAGGGAGATGGATGGTTGGTCATGGATGAGAACGACATCTTTTGTCCTACCATCCCGCTATCAACGGGGCCAGAAGGAACTTATGGAGATTAAGGTGCTCCTGTCAAATAGTACCGGAACAAAGCATTAACAATCAATGGATACATGAAATCCTCAAACTATAGTCTATCCCCTTTGGTGTCCCAAGCTGTCACCATTGGGATCGCCGGTTCCCGACTATAATAGGTGCATACTACTCATATATAGGATCTAGAACACAAATATATTCATGAAAACATAATGAATTCAGACCTGAAATCATGGCACTGGCCCAAGCATTAGAAGTAACAAGTAGTAGCAAAGATGATAAACACCATAGTAGATGATAGGCAACATGCCCCGAACAATCCGACGACCTATTACATGATCTAACTCATCCAATCTCTCCCATCCCCTTCACCTGCAGCAGGGAATTACTCACACATGATGGGGGAAGCCATGGAAGGATGATGGAGTGGTGATGGTGATGACAATGGCGACGATTTCTCCTCTCCGGAGGCCAAAACAGCCTCCAGATTAGCTCTCCCGAAGAAGAACCGAGGGTGGCGGCGGCTCCGTGTCGAGAACTTGCAAAACGACTTCTATTCTGGGATTTCTCCATCAGGGGTAAAAATAGGAGCCAAATTAGGGCACTAGAGGGGGTGGACCCTAGCCAGACGGCCTCCCGACGCTGCCAGGGGGCAGGCCGCGCGAGCAGGTCGCCTGGGGGACCTGTGGCTCCCCTCTGGCCCATCTTCTGGCCCATGGTTCCTCCCGGTGCGTGGATTTTCTCTATTTTTTCATGGGAATTTTCCGGGACGTCTAAATATCCATTTTCCTGCGCACAAGAAAACCATACAAGCAGCTCTGCTGAAAACAGCGTTAGTCCGGGTTAGTTTCATTCAAATCATGCAAGAATGAGGCCAAAACAATAGCAAAAGTGTTTGGAAAAGTCGATACGTTTGAGACGTATCAACTCCCCCAAGCTTAGCATATTGCTTGTCCTCAAGCAATTCAGTTCAACGAACTGAACGCGACAAAGAAAACTTTGACAAACTCTTTTGTTTTATCAGATGTATATAAGCATGCACTACGAACAAGTCCAACAAGTATTGAAGTAATGCTACAAAGACAATGCACGAAGCAGTCCTTCGATCATGTGAAGAGTTTCAAACAACTAAGAATGAATAATATGTAACTGAAAATCATATCAAGATCACATTGCACATGACTTGGACATACTAGAGTGGTATCTCGCTAGCCCCCATGAGTGAAGCAAAAACATAAACGCAGACGCTCGTTCGGAGTCTTAAAGGAGACTAGAATCAAAAATTTCAGAATAAGTGATATCACAATCATACAGAAGACAATGTGATACTTTGGGACAATGCACATTTGCTACCTCTTGAGCTTGCGTTGGTTTTTCTCTTGAATAGGAAAGGGTGATGCAGCAAAGTAGCGATAAGTATTTCCCTCAGTTTGAGAACCAAGGTATCAATCTAGTAGGAGTATCAACATGAGGCACCAATGTTCCTGCGCAAAAACAAACAAACTTGCATTGTGGTTTTGGGATTTTAGAGTTTATAGGCAAAAGAGGTAGGGCAAAGGAGCCACGTGGGGCCCAGAAGCCTACCAGGCGCGTGTAACGACCAAGATGCGGTCCTTTCCGATCTGGGGGTCGAGGCCCCCGAATAGGAAAGAAGCGCATCTAAGTGTTTCGCAAGCAAGTAAACATAGCATATAACAATACTTACAGTAGACAATCTGGGATTCAACTGTCTTCTTATTAAAATACAGAGTACAACGCAGATACGAACAAGGTAGTTCCGGTACGGACTACAAAACAAGGAAAATGCTATGCTACCCGCTGCAGGCCCACGATCACGACCACGGCTCAGTCCTCTGGGTAGTTCACGTAAAGGCGGTCTGTCTCCTCGTCGTACTGCCACGCTAGCTGGGTGCCGTCAGGATCATCTGCCTCTGGGGTACCTGTACCTGCTGGGAGTTTCGGAGGAATCCGTGAGTCACGGGGACTCAGCAATCTAAGACCTTGGTGCCAGAACTAGTCATGTTATTGGGTAAGGAAGGGGTGAAGTGTTTCAGGCTGCTGCATCCTAAGGTTGAATAAGTGGCTAGCTTACGCAAAGGAGAAGTGACAGTGTTCTATACTAACGATCATGAATACTTGATCAGAAAGTGATCCTGAACACCTACCTACGGCATTCATAACCCCACCGTGTTCCCGATCGAAGAGAGATCTTCGAAGGGACAGTCACGGTTACGCACACAGTTGGCATATTTTATTAGTTTATGTTTAAGTTTTCTAATACCGGATGTTAACAAAATATTCCAAGTTGCCACATAACCGCGGGCACGGCTTTCCGAAAGATTAAACCCTGCAGGGGTGCTCCAACTAGTCCATCACAAACGAACACAGGCCGCAAAGGCATCCTCTATCACGAATCTCGTGATCTCGTCGGATTCCTTAGAGGAAAACCTCAACTCTGGGGAAAACCAAAGCCTCACCGGGGTTCCTATACGCAAGATATACCGCTAAGGCAAGACAAGACTAGCAGGACCTCCCGACGTGTCGACGACCCTGATAAGAGCCGCGTATCTCAGTCTCAGGACACGCCGGATGAGTCACACTACAGGTATACCAAACCTCAGGTTGCCCTGTGGTGGCCCCGTAGTCTGCCCAGTTTGGACCAACACTCATGAGGAGCACTGGCCCGGGTTGTTGATTAAGAAACCTCGGGGTAGCTATTCCCTATGCAGTTTATTATTAAGTGATTAGCAAATAGTACCAATGTTGGGTCCTGCCGGACAAGCCTTAACACTACGCGATTTATCAAGGGGGTCCCCATAACAACCCCGAACGTGTTAGGAGCGATCATTATGGAATCAAACACCGGTAACCGGTAACTAAGGTGGCAATAACGGAACAAGACACCCGACAAAAGGCTAGGCCTCCCGTAATTTACCAAATATATAGGTACATTAATTAAATAACAGAAATTAACATAATGATATCAAGCTCATGGCAACTCATGAGTTATAAACACCTGCAACTAGCAATGCTAACATTAGTAGCTGAGCAAGCCTACCTAGCCATGCAAGTTTGCTAGGAAAGAGTAAGGTGTTTAGGCTCATGGCATATGAAGAGGCAATATATTTTCAGTGGTAGGCAGCGAGCAATAACGTGGAATCGAAACTAACATAACAAGTCTAGATATGGGATCAAGGTCATGTCATCTTGCCTGTGATATCCTCAGCTTGGAATGGTTCTGGATCGTCCTGCACGTACTCTCCTGACTCCACGTAATCGGTCTCCGCTCCCGGTGCTACCCAACACAAAAATAACAGCCAATGAACAGCAGCACCACAAAATGCAACAATCACATGATGCATGAGATGAAAGTTGAGCATGCACCACTATTTCTAACACTAGCACAAGCAGGATAAACTACAACAAGTTCCTGGACAGAACTTTGCACTAAACTATTTGGACATGCATGGGAATTATATGAACAGATGCAGCTCGTAAAAACGGTGCAAAACCATGTAAAGAACTTTGCAAACGGAGCTACGGATCAACCGGAATCAACGAAACACGATATGAATCCCTACGTGAAAGATTCATCACCACACACACAATTGGCACAAATCTGGTGTTCCCAGGTTGCCAAGACATATATTAACCCAACATGAATGAAATGGAGCAAGGTAGAACACCCCAACAACAATTGAACACAAACTTTGAACAAAATGTCAAAACTACGCAATCTGCCAGTTTCTGCATCTTAGCTGTTTGTGAGCCACATGCAACATAGCTACAGGTCTTCAAATATGACAAATAATATATGTGGCTGTTGCCAACCAAGAACACTACAATCTCCAGCAAGAATCACAGCAAAAGGAATTAAGATCTAGAAGATACAAGGCCACAAACTTTCGCAAAACCATCAGTTCTCAGGGACTTAGTGAAAATTCCTGCACCTGAGTTTCTGTTTCTGTTCTGAAGCCTTTTGACAGCAACCAAAACACAAGCTACTGGACTCCAAATGACTTGAAAATTTACAGGAAGCTTCACAAACATCCCAGGTTCAAAACACTAGCACTGAACTAAGTCCAGTTCTCAACATAATGACCAGAACAACCTTATCTACAGGGGAAGAAAATGTTTTCAGCATTCCAGACTTAGTGAAATTTTCAGAGTTCAAAAATCTGGAATTTCCCAACCACATGCCCACTTTGTCTAGGCATAGTTTGCACACACATGTCACCAAGAGGTGATTGACACCACTATGGTGTTGAGCACAAACCCCTACTACTAACACACAAAGATCCATGCCCTTGGGCTCCATCTTTACCATGGAAACAATGCCCAAACTTTCAACAAAATGTAAATGCAACTCCATAAGGTATGCTTCTAAGATGACAATTACATAGGTGAATCTTATGTGCACAATGACAAAGTGACATGGGGGTTTGAACCCCATGTTTGTGTCATACACATCAACAACACCAACACACATGAGCCAACCCCACACACACAATATGCCCTCTCTCATATTAAACATGAGGAGGTGCACCACTTGTAAAGGTGGGGAGGTCCACACCACCCACATATCTAGCATGACACAAATCTAGTCCTACTAGAACTAGTTAGAGCATACAATAGCTACACTCCCTAAATGAATCCAACACCACCACACACTACTACTCATGAGCACATCAATGCTCTTCATGCCTTGCCATGGGTGAGGCTCTCACACACATATCTATACTAGAGCTACCACAAGCTAATGCACACACATCACAATCTACTAGCCCCACATGGTGCAAGATCCCACTCCAAGCACAAGGGAAACACACTCACATGCACATCTCTCACAAGCACAACCACACACACTACATCACCTAGCACAACTATAACAGCAAGGGAAAAAAATACATAATTCCATGGCCACCTTTGGTAGGCACAAGATCAGCAATAGTAAGAAGGGTGTTTTTTAAAAAAATGTAGCAGAAGAAAAAAAACAACAACAGGGAGAGAACACAATAGCAAGAGGGGTCAGGATTTGAACCCTGAACCTCGTGATGCTCTCTACTGCCCCCACCCACTCTGCTATGCCCATGGGGCTCGACAGAGAAGGAACCAAACAGAGGTTAAACTCTGTTGTGCTGCCCTACTGCAAATCAGGAAGGAAACAGGCAAGATAAAAAAGGGGGGTGCAACGCATGGGATTCGAACCCTCCACCTGACGATAACACAAACACACATCTACCACTGCGCTGCTGTTACTGATGTTAACAGGAGAAGGGAAAAAGGCAAGGTAATCTACCCGCAACATAAATCAAAACAAAATATCAAAAGGGCGCCGAGGGGGGGACTCGAACCCTGGACCTCTCATCTGGCACTCACATGGAATAACCACTGGGCTACGAAGTGTTAACTGACAAAGGGGGAGACTCGAACAGGAAAAGTTATCTGAAGTCGCCCTCTGCCTACTGAGAACGGCAGCAACAGAGAACTGACGGGAATCCTGACTGGCGTTGCTACGCTGCACTGCCGGCGCTGAGCTCGTGCATACGACGGTGAGAGTCGGCGAGGAGAAGATCCCGCACCTGCTGGGTACCCATCTACGCGGGGAGGAGCCCCTGCTGCAAACCGCAAGCACTGCTCTGACGATCTACGTCTACCGCGACCGAGGTGACAGGAACCCCAGCTGCCGGCGGCGAGGAGGGTTCCTCTGGCCATGGCGCTGCTGCAGAGAGGGGGGAGGAAGCCCTCCTCTGCGCGGCACCCCCCATAACCCTACACTACTCAGCACCATCCGCAACTTCTGCACCCCCAACACACTGCTATGGAACAGAGAAGCGCACATCACGCCGGGAATGAGCCGGACCGCGGAGGAGGAAGGAAGGAGGAGGACGCGGCCTCACCTTGGGGAAAGAAGGGGCGCCGAACGGGGAGGAGGACCGCCGGAGAGGAAGAAGACGGGCCGATGAAGTCGTTCCGCCGAAGACCGAAGAAGAGGACGTAGTTCGCCCGGTTCGCCCCGTTGACGAGGACGAGCTCGACGGGAGGGGCCGCTCCTCGGGGTCCTAGCGCCGGGAATGGGACGCGGGGAGCCGCCCCGAGCCCCCGGACATGGCGGCCGTGCCGCCCGACGACGCCCGCGGAAGAAGCCGGCGACTCTCTCTCTCTGCACCCTCTGCTAACTTACCTGACAGAGAAGAAGGAAGAGAGATGGGAACGAGATGGGTTTGGGAGAGGTGGCGGCGGCGGCTGAGGGGAGAAGAGGAACCCTAGGCTTCGGGCACGGACGCCAACGCAACTTATAGGGGGCCCTCGGCGTGCTGCTCACGGCGCCGTCAGCTCTCTCTCTCTCACACGTGCTGACGGAAAGCAGACAGCGAGGGAAGGAGGAGGACGCCGTCAGGAAGGAGGGAGGGGCTTCGCGTGGGCTCTCTCTCTGGAGGGAGCAGCTGGGCCAGGAGGGAGGAAAGAGGCCCATGCTGTCCAGGAAGAAAGGAAAATAAATATTGGGGAGGGGATTCCTATATAGTTTTAAACACACTCAAGAAAAATAACCCACATATAAGCTATTGTGGCAAAAATCAAAAGGAAAATCCTGCTGGACTTAAGGAATTTTGGCCCAATAGGGAAAAATAGGAATGCAATATTTGGAGATGTTTGAAATAAATGCAAAACAGTAATTAAGCTACTGTTTTGAGTTTATTTGCACCACTTAAAACAAAGAATCAAATCAGAAAAATTGCACCCCCTCATAAGCACATTTTATCTAACCACTAGACATTTTAGAATCATCTTTGGGAAGAAGGAATTTTGACAAGAATAAAAATAGGAGGGAAAAGGAGTTTAAAAGGCAAGAGCTTAAAAAGACTAGCACTCACTCCTACATCACACACACCATTATCACATGCATCACAAGGTAGTGCAAAACCACCACTTAATCCTAGCAAGATCACATGCACTCACAACACCACAACACTACTCCTATTAAACTCAAATGCAACATGATCATGGCATGCAATCATAAGTATGGCAAGGAATGATATGTAATTCATTCATGCAAGGGAAGTAAGCACTAGGGAACACACATGAATTCATGGCACAAAAAGATATCATCAAGATCTCTGACAAGGTGGCCCCACATGGAAGGTACAAGAAGGGAAAGTTCTACACTTGGGGCATTACAGCGCGGCCCCCCAGGCCGCGGCTAGGGGGCTTGTGACCTCCCCGAGGTCTCCTACCTTGGTTCTCAAGTCCCGTGCGTATCTTCTGTTATGGAAAAAATCATCCCGCAAGTTTTATTCCGTTTGGACTCCGTTTAATATTCCTTTATGAAAAAGGTCAAAAACACGGGAAAAACAGAAACTGGCACTTGGCACTGAGTTAATAGGTTAGTCCCAAAAAAGATATAAAATAGCATATTCATGCATATAAAACATCCAAAGTTGACAAGATAATAGCATGGAACCATAAAAAATTATAGATACGTTGGATACGTATCAACATTACACTCAGAATGATAATTATGCTCTCTATAGTTGGTGCTTTTTATAAGAAGAAGAAGACTCAACAGTAAAGTAAGATAGATAGGCCCTTCGTAGAGGGAAGCATTGATTTGCAGAGGTGCCAGAACTTGAGCTTTAAAACAGAGATAAATCAAATTTTTGGGTGGTATGCTTTCATTGTCAATGTAACAACTAAGAGATCTCAATATCTTCCATGCTAAATACATTATAGGCGGTTCCCAAACAGAATAGTAAAGTTTTTACTCCCCCTCCACCAATCAATCACACTCCACGGCGAGTCGAATCCACGGGTACCGTCCATACAAACAACAATCCTGGGGGAGTTTTGTTTCATTAAATTTGATTTGACTTTGAGCATGGAACTGGGCATCCCGGTTACCAGCCACTTTCTCGTGAATGATAGTGAATCAACACATACCTTGAGAATGACTTACTTAGCATGGAAGATACTGATAGCCCCTAGTCGCTACATGAGCGATTCGGGCATACTAAATAAAATATTTAATTGATAATTAAGAATACGGCACATGCAAATTTACTTAGGATGGCAAATAAATACCGCATATAGGTAGGCATGGTGGACTCGTATGGCGCAAGTGGTTTCAAGAATTTTAGATGCACAAGTAGTCAGTCCGCTTAGTACAGATGAATGCTAGCAAAAGGCGAGGAAGCGACCAACTAGAGAGCCATAACGGTCATAATCATGCAGAGCGACAAAGCAACATTGAATCGGGCATGAAAGCGATATAACTATTCTGAAATAAAAGATCCTCAAGGCTTGATAGACTTCTAGTCATAAACATGTGTAAGCATCTGCCAAGTCAATCCCAAAACTCTCCGAAGGGAAATACCACTGTAATATGCCAAACCATGAACAATGCAATGCATGTTAAATATTTCAATAACACATTATGCACTTCAGCTATTTGAGACTAGTCACAAAGAAAGCATGAACTACTAGGAATGCATTGTAATCATAGCACTATGTCGCTACAAGCTGGTCTCTAAATCATAAGTAGAGGCATATGTACAAAAGTAGAAATAAATAGAGTTCATACCGGCTTTCCTTGTTGCATTCCTTCCGTCGATCTTCGTCATTATTGCATCATCACTTGCACGATTGAACGTAGAAAGATATAATCAAGTGCAATTGCAACCATGGACGTGAGCTGAATTCTACAAACAAAGCAAACTAAAGAGAGAAAAGAAATCTTCTTGGGTTTTCCAAAGGTTAAATGAAAGCAAAAGAAAAGAGAAATCTTTTTGTTGTTTTTGCAAATAAAGAACAAATAAGAACAGGGCAAAACTCAGAAAAGATTTAAAAAGGAAACTATGGATGATACAATGAAAGGGGAGAATGATACGTACTCCCCCAAGCTTAGGCTTTTGGCCTAAGTTGAGCTCAGCTACTGCGGGCTCCAGGAGCTCCCTCCGGCTCTGGAGTGGTACGGGTGGCTCCAAGAATCATACGAGGCCCTCGGCGCGTACACTGATGCCCGGCTGACCTCCCAATGAGAAGGCTCTTCTTCCTCAGGAACAACCTCCTCCACGGGGTTGTGGAACTGCTGCTGGATCACGAACTCGTCCAGCTCAATTGAGGTGAAAGACACCCGTTCCTGCTAGTGTAATCAAACAAAAGTGGTGCAGGTAGACGGATCTCGCGAGTAGTAAGCTCGCCAAACCTCATAATATAAACAAGGTTACCAAACTCGGAAGTCCTAGTAACAAACTCATGCCTCTTCATAGCGGTAAGATCAAAGCTTATGAATGAAAATGGTGTATCATTCGTGCGCACAGTGTGCCCGAGGTTCTCGAGTATAAGTGTGGCATAAATTCCACCAAAGTGAGGCCCTTTGCCGCTGTTAGCGACGAGGCGACGAGCAATCAAAGCACCAATATTATACGTGTTATCTCCTAAGAGGGCGACTGCCAAGATAGCGAGATCCGAAGCCGAAATGTTACTCGTGTTGTCACGAGCTAGCACCCCTCGAGAAATATAGTATGCGAAATACCTGATGTCGGGAAACAAGATGGGAGATCTTTCCCCGATGAATTTCTCGTGGGTCCTTACTGCAAAGGGAACCGAATAAGGATTTCAGCTCGTACGACTAAACGTTCATTTTGGTCGTCTTCCTGACATTCCACACACCTATAACATCACAAAATTCTGCCAAAGACATGGTAAATACATCCTCATATAATCTGAATTCAATCATGGAAGTTTTATCATTATATCTAAACCAGTTGCCAAAATAATTGGTGGGTTTTGGATATTGTTGCACACGTCGTGTTACGAGATGAGTCAAACCTGCAACTACACAGAGGTTATCAAACTCATCCTTAATACCTGCCGCCATAAGGAAACCTGAACACGGGTATGCCATGGCACGTGTCGTGTCCGTCTCGTGGAACAACTCCGGTGGCACGATATCATCATTGTAACTTGTCCTCGCAGTAGAGGATGAAGTTGCAGCTCTAGTTAATCTATCAGTAGGCTTGGGTCTCTTCTTCCAAAGCCATGCTTTTGCTTTTCCAAACAAACTCATTTCTGAAAATTTCGGTTCATCACAAAAATGGAGGTTTAAGCAAAAATGAGTTGGACCAAACTATTCTACTCACTTCCCTGATGCATAAACTTGCATCAAAACTTCACAAATAAATTTCTAAACATGCATGCAAGCTCATATGAACAACACCAAGAACTCCTAAATACTCACAAATAAGACCACCAATCAAAATTTTAATTGGAGTAGTGGAGGAGTCACATACCAGGGAGCAAATGCTCAAATTTTCAATGCAAATGATGGGTTGTAGAGATAGATCGAAATTTTGCCACCAAGAACAGCAAGAACTCGAGCTCCCGGAGAAAACTCGGGATTTTTGGAGTGTGAGAGGGAAGGGAGGAAGAAGTATGTGGAAAGGAGCCTAGGTGGGGCCAAGCGACCTGTGGGCGCGACCAGGGGGCAGGTCGCGCCAGCTGGCCGCCTGGACCAAGGGTGGCCCCCCTGGATGGCTCCAGGTGCCCGCGCGTCTCTTTTTTGATGGAAATTTTTATTTTATTTTTTCTGGAATTTTTCAGACAACTTCACTTTTGAAAAAAATTCAAAATACTGAAAGGTGCAAAACTTCCAGAAAGCTCGAAACACTGGTTAAATATATGAAGCTTCAAAAACATTAAACTTTGGTACAGCAAGGAGGATGAAAGATAAAGGAAATGAAAACATAACAAGCTTCTCTTTTTAATCATATAAAACATATTTGTTAGCAAGGTTGATCAAGTATTACTACCAAATAGGTGTTATATTTGAGCAAAAAGTTTCACTTCTTATAAAGCAATCATGGTACCTTTATTTCAATGGATATTGTCCCCACCATAATGGTTTTGTTTTTGTGGTTCACATGTAGAGGACAATCCCACTCTCCAACCTTCATGGTCTCAATATTCTCAATAGAATTAAGGTCATGCCTTTTATCAATCTTCTTCGGAAAATATACCGTGTGCTCCTTCTCATTAACATTGAAGGTCACCTTTCCTTTATTACAATCAATAATAGCACCTGCAGTGTTAAGAAAAGGTCTACCAAGAATAATAGACATGCTCCCATCCTCGGGCATGTCAAGCACACCAAAGCCAGTAAGGATCAAGCAATTAGCAACTTCAACGGGAACATCCTCACAAATACCTACATGAACGGTTGTTGACTTATCAGCCATTTGGAGAGTGATATCTGTAGGGATTAGTTTATCTAGACAAAGCCTTTTGCAAAGAGAGAAAGGCATAACACTCACTCCTGCACCAAGATCACATAAAGTAGTTCTCACATAATTATTTTTTATGGAGCAAGGAATGGTGGGTATACCTAGATCACCAAGATTCTCAGGAATCTTGCAAGTGAAAGAGTAATTAGCAAGCATAGTAGATATTGCCTCATTAGGAACTTTTCTTTTATTAGTGACAATATCTTTCATATACCTCGAGTACGAAGGCAACTTGATAGCATCGGTCAAAGGAATTTGAAGAAAAAGAGGTTTCATCCATTCACAAAATTTATCGTAATGCTCTTCTTTTTTAGTTTTGAAAGACTTACCTGGGAAGGGCATTGATTTTTGTACCCATGGTTCTCTTTCCTTCCTATGTTTTCTTACAACAAAATCTTCTCTAGTATACCTCTTGCGCTTGTCGGGTGCTTCTTCTTCTCGTCTCTTAGGAGGATCAATCTTCTCATTATTTTTATCAGGTTCGACACCATCTTCAGTTTCAGCATCGAAAATAGATATACAATTAGGATCAACAATAGGTTCTTCATAAATTTTGGGATCATTGGAGTTGTTAGCTTCCTTGTGTTTCTTCTTCTTCTTCGGGGAGCTCACAACGTCTTGTTCCTGCAATTGAGAATCTTGCACGATCCTCTTTGGATGTCCCTCCGGATAAAGGGGGTCCTGGGTGTGTGTACCTCCATGGGTCTTTATACCATATGTCTGCGTATCAACTTGTTTGGCATTTTTAGCAAGCAAATATTTTTTCACATTAGAAACTTGTTCAAGCTGAGTTTGAACCATACGAAAATGCTTAACAAGACCTTTAACATCATTAACAGTTCTACTTAAAACATCAAGCAAACTTTTGATAACAAGGGAATTATCATGCAATTGGCTTTGAATCCTCTCATTAAAGTGATTTTTCTTGACAATAAAATTATCAAGCTCATCTAAACATTGATCAGGGGGCTTACCATCAGGGATGTCACTTGCATTGAATTCTAAAAGAGAGTGTACATCTACCATAGGTGGGTGACTGGTAGGCTCACATAATTTCTCAATAGGAGGTAGATTCTTCACATCTTCAGTTTTAATACCTCTCTCTTTCATAGACTTCTTGGCTTCTTGCATAACTTTTGGGCTCAAGAAAAGCATACCTCTCTTCTTTGGTGATGGAGGTGGTTCAGGAATGGACCAATCATCATGATTCTTAGCTATCTTACCCATTAATTCTTCGGCATCGTCCGACATTCTTTCCCTGAAAACACGACCAACACAACTATCGAGATAGGTTCTAGATTCATCGGTTAGACCAACATAAAATATATCAAGCAATTCATTCTTTGGGATTCCATGTACCGGTCTAGCCTTGAGTAAAGTGCAGTACCTCCCCCAAGCTTTAGGGAGGTGCTCATCCTGCAACAGTTTAAAGTTATAAATTCTTTGTAAAGCAACATGTTGCTCATGAGTAGGAAAATATTTAGCAACAAAAGATTGAGCTAAATCTTGAGGACTCTTAATGGAACCACATGGTAGTGCATCATACCATGCTTTAGCATCTTCCTTCAAAGAGAAATGAAGTAGTTTAGTAACATAATAATTTCTCTTCTTGTCCTCCGTAGTGAATAAGCCACCCAACTCAGTGAGTTTGGTAAGGTGTGCAATAGCATCGTCATTTTCTCTGCCATAAAAGGGGTCAGCTTCAACTGTGGATATAAGTGAAAGATCAACAGAGAAATCAAAATCAGCATCCTCAATGCAAATAGGAGATGAAGCAAATTTAGGATGAGGAGTAAATTTGTTCTTCGGAATTATTTTCAAGCAGCTTCTTAACAGAAGCAGGGTCAGAGTCAACACACTCTATCAGTTCCCTGCATAAATCATCATCAAGTTCAATATAATCATCATCAAAAATTCTTTCCTTGAGATCACTCAAGTCTGGGTAACCAAAAGATCTACCAATGGGGTAGTGTGTAACAGGAAGTTTGATTCCAGACTATTTAGCATCCTTAGCAACCCAAGACTCAATAAAATAACCAAGTAAACCAGGCTCATCAATAGTAGTGGAAGCATCATCAAAAGTATCAGGCATAGTAACAGACTCGGTAGAAGCAGCATGTGATGGTGGTGAAGAGAACTTACTCATAACGGAAGGTGAATCAAGCATAGCGCTAGTGCTAAGAACCATACCTTTTCTCGTGGTGGATGGTAAAATTGCAACCTTGGGGTCTCCTTTCTTACCCATAGTGAATAAATCGCATCAAGCAAAATAACTCCAAGTAGACTTTTAAATAAAGCTATGCTCCCCGACAACAGCGCCACAAAATGGTCTTGATAACCCACAAGTGTAGGGGGTCACAACAGTTTTCGCACGTAAGTTAACCCAATTTATTGATTCGACACAAGGGGAGCCAAAGAATATTTATAAGCTTTAACAGTTGAGTTGTCAATTCAACCGCACCTAAAAGATACCTGCTTGGCAACAAAATATTAGTAGCAACAGTGATATGGATGTGATGGTGGCAACGGAAATAATAGTGGCAAAGCAACAAAAGTAAAACAGCGAAAGTAAAGCAACTTGTGACCAACACGATTAAAACATTGTATGCTAGGGAGATGGATGGTTTGTCATGGATGAGAGATATCATGTATTTAACTTGGGGCAAGGCACATAGAAAAGCAATGATCATCTAGGCATATATCAAACATTAGGCATGTATCCCGAGGTAGTCGTGCGTGCTTGCAATAAGAACTTGCACAACATCTTTTGTCCTACCATCCCGCTATCAACGGGGCCAAAAGGAACTTATGGAGATTAAGGTGCTCCTGACAAAGAGCACCGGAACAAAGCATTAACAATCAATGGATACATGGAATCCTCAAACTATAGTTTATCCCCTTTGGTGTCCCAAGCTGTCATCATTGGGATCGCCGGTTCCCGACTATAATAGGTGCATACTACTCATAGATAGGATCTAGAACACAAATATATTCATGAAAACATAATGAATTCAGATCTGAAATCATGGCACTCGGGCCCAAAGTGACAAGCATTAGGAGTAACAAGTAGTAGCAAAGCTGATAAACACCATAGTAGATGATAGGCAACATGCCCCGAATAATCCGACGAACTATTACATGATCTAACTCATCCAATCTCTCCCATCCCCTTCACCTGCAGCAGGGAATTACTCACACATGATGGGGGAATCCATGGAAGGATGATGGAGTGGTGATGGTGATGACGATGGCGACGATTTCCCCTCTCCGGAGGCCAAAACAGGCTCCACATTAGCTCTCCCGAAGAAGAACCGAGGGTGGCGGCGGCTCCGCGTGGAGAACTTGCAAAACGACTTCTGTTTTGGGATTTCTCCATCACAGGTAAAAATAGGAGCCAAAGTAGGGCACTAGACGGGGTGGACACCACCCAGGTGGCCTCCCAGCGCTGCCAAGGGGCACGCCGCGCCAGCAGGTTGCCTGGCTACCCTGTGGCTCCCCTGTGGCCCATCTTCTGGCCCATGGTTCCTCCTGGTGCGTGGATTTTCTCTATTTTTATGGGAATTTTCCAGGACGTCTAATATCTATTTTCCTGTGCACAAGAAAACCATACAAGGAGCTGTGCTGAAAAAGCGTTAGTCCGGGTTAGTTTCACTCAAATCATGCAAGAATTAGGTCAAAACAATAGCAAAAGTGTTTGGAAAAGTCAATATGTTTGAGACGTATCACTCGCTGGGATGTGCGTCGCCACGCCTTCACTGCGTCGCCTGTGAGTCAATGGAAGGCTGACCGGTGGCGCAGCCTTCGCATTGATTCCTGCGGGAAACGAGGCGATGAGAACGACGGCCGCGCGACCAGTCGCTCACTCGGTGGCCCATCGTTTTTCGCACCAAAAGGTTTTCCGCTGGTGCCCACGGGCGCCCCGAGCGTGTTGGGTTCGGACTGGGAACGTCGGGGCCAATTTCGGCCCGATCCAGCGAAAAACAGACTTTTGGGGGCATGGCTGGGCCGATTTCGCATCACTCGCGCTAAAAAAGTCGCTTGGGAGGGCTTGTTGGGGGAGGGGGCGAGTGGAGATGCTCTAAAGCAATATCGAGCTTTTGCCCTTCGGAGTCTAGTTGGTCGTGTGTGTGTTTTCATTCGTGGACACGACCACTTGGGCTGGTTTCACTCATGGGTCGCTAGACTATTCTATTTCTTGCGTGCATAGTATTCTTTTTCTGCGTCTACCATTCAAATTTTCAAAAAAGGCCGCTGTTTTAAATTGTTAGTAGATAATTATCCGTGCATCCAAATAAAACATGACATACATGTAATATGGGTAGAATTCCATGTAGTTTCGTATTATGCTACTTTTCATCCATGTTAAAATGTCTAAGTCGTTGTTTAATTATAGCTACTAAACCGTAACTTTGATTCAAATGATTTATATATGCAAATTCCTTAGAACCGTATTTTTTTCATTCGTTCACACAACCACTTGGGCTCGTTTCACTCATGGGCCACTGGACTGTTCCATTTCTCGCGTGCATAGTATTCTTTTTCTGTGTGTGCCATTCAAATTTTTAGAAAAGGCCCTTGTTTTTAAATTGTTAGTAGATAATTATCCATGCATCCAAATAAAACATGACATACATGTAGCATGGATACGATTTCATGTAGTTTCATATTATGCTACTTTTCATCCATGTTAAAATGTTTATGTTCTTGTTGTATTTATTTTACATCCATGCCATGTTGAACTGGTTTAATTCATAACTATTAAGCCGTAACTCTGTTTCAAATGATTTACACATGAAAACTGCTTAGAAAAAATTGTAGGATAACATGGTGCAGTTTACTTTCCTTTTTAATAAAATTTAAAATATGTTCTAGGAAGATCTGAATGAAATTCAAAATGCTATATGTTGGTTCTGGCCTTATTTAAAAATGCCTAAATAGATAGTTTACTTGTGTTTGAACTTTTTCCTGGTTAACAACATTTGGGCTTGATAAGAGTGAACTAAATAATTCTAATGTGTAGTTTCGTCAATATGCAACCCTTCGTATTTAACTTCACTTAATGTGTAGTATTGTTTGTTATGCTTGCCATGTGGTGCATATTTAAACTTGGTCGTGCATCATACGTTGTCTATACGTTCATTGGATGTTGTATTTTGTTTTGGGTAGCGTCGGGTGATAAGAACGAGTACGAAAATCCTGTCGAGAACGTGTCTGAAGAGCAAGAGTATTATCCCCCTGAAAAATCTCAAGGCAAGATGAACACCAACCTCAATATCGTTTCTAATTTTATTATGCTTAGCTATCTGTTTTCTATCGTTATGTCTCACTGTCTACCACCTGAATGTCAAGCCTCCCAAAATGCCATGATAAGCCTCTTACCCCTTCACATCCTAGCAAAGCATTGTTTGGCTAAGTTATCGCTTGCGCATCCCTTCTTATAGCATTGTTAGTTGCACGTGCAGGGTGATACAAGTGTTGACATGGATATTTTGGGATATCACCATATTATTGCTATTTAATTTAATGCACGTATATACTTGGTAAAATATGGAAGGCTTGGCCTTTTGCTCGGTGTTTTGTTCCGCCTTTGCCGCCCTAGTTTCCGTTTACCGGTGTTATGTTCCATATTGGGCGCTCCTAACATGCTTGGGGTTGTTATGGGACCCCCTTGATAATTTGTTTTGGGACAAGAATCTTCCGGCAAGGCCCAACATTGGTATTATATTTGCTTAACAACTTAATAAGCAACACGACATAGATACCCCACGGATAATTAATCAACCCCCGGGCCAGTGCTCCTCATGAGTGTTGGTCCAAACAGAGCCACTTGGGGGGCCACCCTGGGCAACTCGGGGGATCTCTATCCGTCCACCGTACGCGGTGCTCATTCGGTAGTGCCGTGAGAAAGAGATACACGAAGATCCTATTGGGATCTAGACTGCCGAGCGATCTTGCTGGATTTGTTTTACCCTTTTCGAATGTCTTGTGAACTCGGATTTTGAGGATACCTTGGGTTAACTCGAGGTTGAGGTTTTTGGGATCAGCTTGTGGCTAGTTTGTGATGGATGAGTTGGAGCACCCCTGCAGGGTTAAATCTTTCGAAAAGTCGTGCCCGCAGTTATGAGGCAACTTGGAAATTGTTTAAGATCCAGTTATAGCAAACTTTAACTAAACTCAATTAAAATACACCAACTGTGTGAGTAACTGTGACCGTCTCTTTTGGAGGGAGTTCGAAAGGAGAACTCGGTGGGTTTATGATTGAACCATAAGTAGGTGTTCAGGATCACTTCTTGATCATAATTAGTATTCGACCGACTTGCTTAAATTCTCATCTTACTCTTGTACTCGTTAGTTAGCCACCAAATAAATGCTTAGTGCCGCTGCAACCTCACCACTTAACCATGCCTCACCTAATAACTTGATTAGTCTCGATATCTTGGTCAATGAGATTGTTGAGTCCCTGTGGCTCACAGATTACTATAACACCACATGTCCAGGTACAACAAATGTTGATGCAGTTGATGCTCCACAGCTCAAGTGGGAGTATGATGAGGAGAGCTGATGTATGTATGTCACTTGTCCGGACGAGTAGAGGGATTCTTGTTCATCTCCTGGGCTTAGCGAGATAAACCTTATTGTTTTATCGTCTGATTTCATTTGTAGTCGGAACCTGCTTTTATGAATGTGTTGAATGGATGATTGTATGTATTTGTAATTTAGCATGTGGCGAGTGTAAGCCAACTCGTATACTCATCTCCTCTTTTAAATGTATTTGCAATAATGTCTATACTTGCGAAATGTCGCGATGCACTTATATCCCTATTAAGTCTTCGACCCCAAATAAGGATAGTACCGCATCTTGGATGTTATAGGATCCAAAGATAAAATCTTAACAGAACTCGATTTGATTGTTTAAAGTCAACTGAAAAATGGTAGTAGAATTGAGTCTTGGAACCTATCTTCTAGCAATTGTGGGCGCTCCCACAAAACAAAATGTTTCGATTTAAGATGCTACTCCTGTTTGGAGGCAAATTACCACAAAAATGTCACTAATGGTCGCCTAGGCTGAGGAAACGAGTCACACAACTCATCTGCTTCGCTCAATCTCCTACCTTCCCACTCATGCTAGTGATATGGTTACACGGCCGCCATCGTTGTGCCGTCCGACAACCCGCCCTGTCCGCTCGCCTCCAATCGCAGCCACTGCATTCAAGGATTTTTATGAATGCGTACCATATATTCGTAACATTCAAGGATCGCGAACCTAGTGCAAGGCTTCGATAGATAGAGAGGACATGGGATATCAACAAAATTAAATAGAACATGTAATGTTGTGAACCTATTGATACGTCTCCAACGTATCTATAATTTTTTATGGTTCCATGCTATTATCTTGTCAAACTTTGGATGTTTTGTATGCATTTTATATCTTTTTTGGGACTAACTTATTAACTCAGTGCCAAGTGCCAGTTCCTGTTTTTTCCGTGTTTTCGACCTTTTTCAGAGGAGAATATTAAACGTGTCCAAACGGAATAAAACATCTAAAAAGATTTTTTCTGGAACAAAAGATACACAGGGAGCTTGAGAACCAAGGCAAAGGGCACCAGGGGAGGCCACAAGCCCCCTAGCCGCGGCATGGGGGGCACCTAGCAGGCTTGTGGGCCCCCTGTGGCTCCTTTGCCCTACTTCTTCCTGTTGGGTAACGTAGCATAAATTCAAAAAAATTCCTACGCATATTTAGATCTTCCTATGGAAAGACCAGCAACGAGAGAGGGGTGAGTGCATCTTCATACCTTTGAAGATCGCTAAGCGGAAGCGTTGCTAGAACGCGGTTGATGGAGTCGTACTCGCGGCGATTCAGATCGCGGTGTGATTCCGATCTAGTGCCAAACCACTACACCTCCGCGTTCAACACACGTGCAGCCCGGTGACGTCTCCCGCACCTTGATCCAGCAAGGAGAAGGGAGAGGTTGGGGAAGATATCCGGCAGCATGACGGCGTGGTGTCGATGGAGAGACGAGGTCTCCCGGCAAGGCTTCGCCAAGCACCGGCAAAAAGGAGGAGAAAGAAGAGTAGGGCTGCGCCGAGGGAGAGCAAGATTGGTGTGTCCAACAGCCCAAAGTGCCCACTATATATAGGGGGAGGGAGGGGCTGCGCCCCCTTGAGGGTTTCCCTCTACTAGGAGGGGCGGCAGCCCTAGATGGGGAGGAGGTGCGGCGGCCAGGAGGGGAGGAGGGGTGGCGCACCCTTCTGGTGGGCCTTAGGCCCACCTGCGCTAGGGTTTCCCCCTCTCCCCTCTTCTTGCGCCATGGGCTGAGTGTGGGGGGTGCACCAGCCCACCTAGGGGCTGGTTGCCTCCCACACTTGGCCCATCTAGCCTACCGGGGTCGTGGCCCCCTTCCGGTGGACCCCCGGGGCCACTTCCGATGGTCCCGGTACATTACCGGCGACGCCCGAAACATTCCCGGTGTCCAAAACCATCCGTCCTATATATCAATCTTTACCTCCGAACCATTCCGGAGCTCCTCGTGACGTCCGGGATCTCATCCGGGACTCCGAACAACTTTCTATAACCTCGTATAACAATTCCCTATAACCCTAGCGTCACCGAACCTTAAGTGTGTAGACCCTACGGGTTCGGGAGACAGGCAGACATGACCGAGACACCTCTCCGGCCAATAACCATCTGCGGGGTCTGGATACCCATGGTGGCTCCCACTTCCTCCATGATGATCTCATCGGATGAACCACGATGTCAAGGATTCAATCAATCCCGTATACAATTCCCTTTGTCTGTCGGTATAGAACTTGCCCGAGATTCGATCGTCGGTATACCTATACCTTGTTCAATCTCGTTACCGGTAAGTCTCTTTACTCTTTACGTAGCACGTCATCGTGTGACTAACTCCTTAGTCACATTGATCTCATGATGATGTTCTACCGAGTGGGCCCAGAGATACCTCTCCGTCACACGGAGTGACAAATCCCAATCTCGATTCGTACCAACCCAATAGACACTTTCGGAGATACCCGTAGTGGACCTTTATAGTCACCCAGTTACGTTGTGACGTTTGATACACCCAAAGCACTCCTACGGTATCCGGGAGTTGCACAATCTCACGGTCGAAGGAAAAGATACTTGACATTAGAAAAGCTTTAGCATGCGAACAATACGATCTAGTGCTATGCTTAGGATTGGGTCTTGTCCATCACATCATTCTCCCAATGATGTAATCCCGTTATCAATGACATCTAATGCCCATGATGAGGAAACCATGATCATCTATTGACTAACAAGCTAGCCAACTAGAGGCTTGCTAGGGACACATTGTGATCTATTTATTCACACATGTATTACTGTTTCCTGTTAATAGAATTATAGAATGAACAATAGACGATGATCATGAACAAGGAAATATGATAATAACCATTTTATTATTGCCTCTAGGGCATATTTCCAACAATCTCCCACTTGCACTAGAGTCAGTAATCTAGTTACATTGTGATGTAGCGAACACCCATAGCATTATGATGTTGATCATGTTTTGCTCGTGGAAGAGGTTTAGTCAACGGGTCTGCAACATTCAGATCCGTGTGTACTTTACAAATCTCTATTACTCCACTCTGGACATGGTCCTGGATGGAGTTGTAGCGGCGTTTGATGTGCTTCGTCTTCCGGTGAAACCTGGGCTCCTTGGCTATGCCAATGGCCCCATTGTTATCACAGAAGAGTGTTATTGGACCCGACGCGCTTGGAACCACTCCAAGGTCAGTGATGAGCTCCTTCATCCAAATTCCTTCATGAGTCGCTTCTGAAGCAACTATGTACTCCGCTTCACATGTAGATGCTACCACGACTTCTTGCTTGCTGCTGCACCAGCTCACTGCCCCACCATTCAAAACATATACGTATCCGGTCTGTGACTTATAGTCATCCGGATCTGTGTCGAAGCTAGCGTTGACATAACCCTTTACGACGAGCTCTTCGTCACCTCCATAAATGAGAACCATTTCCTTAGTCCTCTTCAGGTACTTAAGGATATTCTTGACCGCTGTCCAGTGTTCCATATCGGGATCACTTTGGTACCTCCCTACCAAATTATGGCAAGGTTTATATCAGGTCAGGTACATAGCATGGCATACATAAGAGAGCCTACGGCTGAAGTTTAGGGGACAAAACTCATCTTCTCTCTATCTGCTGCCGTGGTCGGCGACTGAGTCTTACTCAATCTCATACCTTGCAAAACTGGCAAGAACCCTTTCTTTGAGTTTTCCATATTGAACTTCTTCAATATCTTGTCAAGGTAGGTACTTTGCGAAAAACCTATGAGGCGTCTCGATCTATCTCTATAGATCTTGATGCCTAATATGTATGCAGCTTCTCCAAGGTCCTTCATTGAAAAACTCTTGTTCAAATAGGCCTTTATGCTCTCCAACATCTCTATATTATTCCCCATCAATAATATGTCATCCACATACAGTATGAGGACAGCTACAGAGCTCCCACTCACTTTCTTGTACAGACAGGCTTTTTCGTAAACATGTATGAACCCAAACGCTTTAATCACCTCATTAAAGCGAATGTTGCAACTCCGAGATGCTTGCACCAGCCCATAGATGGAGCGCTGGAGCTTGCACGTTTTGTTAGCACCCTTAGGGTCGACAAAACCTTCTGGTTGCATCATATACAACTCTTCCTTAAGGTTCCCGTTAAGGAACGCTGTTTTGACGTCCATTTGCCAAATTTCATAATCATAAAAGGCGGCAATTGCTAACATGATTCAGACTGATTTCAGCTTCGCTACGGGAGAGAAAGTCTCTTTGTAGTCAATTCCTTGAATTTGTCGAAAACCCTTTGCGACAAGTCGAGCTTTATAAACGATTACATGACCGTTTGCATCAGTCTTCTTCTTGAAGATCCATTTATTTTCTATGGCTCGGCGGTCATCGGCCAAGTCCACCAAAGTCCATACTTTGTTCTCATACATGGATCCTATCTCGGATTTCATAGCTTTAAGCCATTTGTTGGAATCCGGGCCCGCCATCGCTTCTTCATAGTTCGAAGGTTCACCGTTGTCTAACAACATGATTTCCATTACAGGGTTGCCGTACCAATCTGGTGTGGAGCGTACCCTTGTGGACCTTCGCGGCTCAGTAGTAACTTCATCCGAAGCTTCATGATCATTATCATTAACTTCCTCTTCAGTTGGTGTAGGCGCCACAGGAACAACTTCCCGCGCTGCGCTACTATCTTGTTCGAGAGGGGGTGTAATTACCTCATCAAGTTCTACCTTCCTCCCACTTACTTCTTTCGAGAGAAACTCTTTCTCTAGAAAGGATCCATTCTTGGCAACAAAGGTTTTACCTTTGGATCTAAGATAGAAGGTATACCCAATAGTTTCCTTAGGGTGTCCTATACGCATTTCTCCGCTTTGGGTTCGAGCTTTTCTGGTTGAAGTTTCTTCACATAAGCATCACAGCCCCAAACTTTAAGAAACGACAACTTAGGTTTCTTGCCAAACCATAGTTCATACGGTGTCGTCTCAACAAATTTAGACGGTGCCCTATTTAAAGTGAATGCTGCAGTTTCTAATGTGTATCCCCAAAATGACAGCGGTAAGTCTGTAAGAGACATCGTAGATCGTACCATATCTAATAAAGTGCGATTACGACGTTCAGACACTCCGTTGCGTTGCGGTGTACCAGGCGGCGTCAGTTGTGAAACGATTCCACACTTCCTTAGGTGTGTGCCAAACTCGTGACTCAAATATCTCCTCCACGATCAGATCGTAGACACTTAATTTTTCTGTCACGTTGATTCTCGACCTCACTATGAAATTCCTTGAACTTTTCAAATGTCGCAGATTTGTGTTTCATCAAGTAGATATACCCATACCTACTCAAATCATCGGTGAGAGTGAGAACATAACGATAGCCACCGCGAGCTTCAACGTTCATTGGACCACACACATCAGTATGTATTATTTCCAATAAGTCGGTTGCTATCTCCATTCTTCCTGAGAATGGAGTCTTAGTCATCTTGCCCATGAGGCACAGTTCGCGTGTGTCAAATGATTCAAAGGCAAGAGACTCTAATAGTCCATCAGTATGGAGCTTCTTCATGCGCTTAACGCCGATATGACCAAGGCGGCAGTGCCACAAGTATGTGGGACTATCATTATCAACTTTACATCTTTTGGTACTCACACTATGAATATGCGTAACATCACGATCGAGATTCATCAAGAATAAACCATTCACCAGCGGAGCATGACCATAAAACATATCACTCATATAAATAGAACAACCATTATTCTTTGACTTAAATGAGTAGCCGTCTCGCATTAAGCAAGACCCTGATACAATATTCATGCTCAAAGCTGGTACTAAATAACAATTATTAAGGTTTAAAACTAATCCCAATGGTAGATGTAGAGGTAGCGTGCCGACGGCGATCACATCGACTTTGGAGCTATTCCCGACGCGCATCGTCACCTCGTCCTTGGCCAGTCTCCGCTTATTCCGCAGTTCCTGCTTTGAGTTGCAAATGTGAGCAACAACACCGGTATCAAATGCCCAGGAGCTACTACGAGCGCTGGTAAGGTACACATCAATAACATGTATATCACATATACCTTTAACGTTGCCGACCTTCTTGTCCGCTAAGTATTTGGGGCAGTTCCGCTTCCAGTGACCCTTACCCTTGCAATAGAAGCACTCAGTCTCAGGCTTGGGTCCATTCTTTTTCTTCTTCCCGGCATCTGGCTTACCGGGCGCGGCAATGGCTTTGCCGTCTTTCTTGAAGTTCTTCTTACCCTTGCCCTTCTTGAAACTAGTGGTCTTGTTGACCATCAACACTTGATGATCTTTCTTGATTTCTACTTCTGCAGACTTGAGCATCGAGTACAACTCGGGAATGGTCTTCTCCATCCCTTGCATGTTGTAGTTCAGCACAAAACCTTTGTAGCTTGGTGGGAGAGATTGGAGGATTTTTTCAATTATAGCATCATCTGGAAGTTCGACTCCAAGTGAAGTCAGACGACCGTGTAACCCAGACATTTTGAGTATGTGCTCACTGACAGAACTATTCTCCTCCATCTTACAGCTAAAGAACTTGTCGGAGACTTCATATCTCTCGACACGGGCATGATCTTGAAAAACTAGCTTCAGCTCTTGGAACATCTCATATGCACCATGTTGCTCAAAACGCCTTTGGAGCCCCGTTTCTAAACTCTATAACATGCCACACCTAACCAGAGAGTAGTCATCACTCCGCGTTTGCCAAACGTTCAGAATGTCCTGGGCTGCTGCGGGAGCGGGAGGGTCACCTAGCGGTGCATCAAGGACATAAGCCTTTTTAGCTGCTTCAAGTTTGAGCTTCAAGTTGCGAACCCAGTCCGCATAGTTGCTACCATCATCTTTCAGCTTGTTTTTATCTTGGAATGCGTTGAAATTGAGGTTGACGTTGGCCATCTACAATATTTATAAAGACAACTTTTAGACTAAGTTCATGACAATTAAGTTCATTTAATCAAATTAAGTATGGACTCCCACTTAAATCGACATCCCTCTAGTCATCTAAGTGATACATGATCCATGTTGACTAACCCGTGTCCGATCATCACGTGAGACGGACTAGTCACCATGGTGAGGAACTTCATGCTGATCGTATTCAACCATACGACTCATGTTCGACCTTTCGGTCTCTTGTATTCGAGGTCATGTCTGTACATGCTAAGCTCGTCGAGTCAACCTAGGTGTTTTGCGTGTGTAAATCTGGCTTACACCCATTGTATGCGAACGTTAGAATCTATCACACCCGATCATCACGTGGTGCTTCGAGACAACGATCCTTCGCAACGATGCACACTTAGGGGAATACGTTCTCGAAATTTTAAGAGGGATCATCTTATTATGCTACCTTCGTTCTAAGAAATAAGATGAAAAACATGATAAACAACACAATGCAATCATATAGTGACATGATATGGCCATTATCATCTTTGCTCTTTCGATCTCCATCTTCAGGCATCGCATGATCATCATCATCACCGGCGTGCCACCATGATCTTCATCATCATGATCTCCATTATCGTGTCTCCGTGAAGTCGTCACGCCAACTACTACTATCACTACTACTATAGCTAACCGTTAGAAATGAAGTAAAAGTAGTAAGCACATGGCGTTGCATCTCATACAATAAATTAAGACAACTCCTATGGCTCCTGCCGGTTGTCATACTCATCGACATGCAAGTCGTAAACCTATTACAATAACATGATCATCTCATACATCATACATGCAACATCACAACTTTGGCCATATCACATCACATGTCAAACCCTACAAAAACAAGTTAGACGTCCTCTAATTGTTGTTGCAAGTTTTACGTGGCTGATTTGGGTTTCTAGCAAGAACGCTTTCTTACCTACGTGACAGCCACAACGATGATATGCCAAAGCTATTTACCCTTCATAAGGACCCTTTTCATCAAATCCAATCCGACTAGAGCAGGAGAGACAGACACCCCCTAGCCACCTTTATGCACGGTGTGCATGTCTGTCGGTGGAACCAGTCTCACGTAAGCATACGTGTAAGGTCGGTCCGGGCCGCTTCATCCCACAATACCGCCGGAAAAGAATAAGACTAGTAGCGGAAAGCAATTGACAAATCATCGCCCACAACCTTTTGTGTTCTACTCGTGCATAGAATCTACACATAGAAAACCTGGCTCTGATACCACTGTTGGGTAACGTAGCATAAATTAAAAAGAATTCCTACGCATATTCAGATCTTCCTATGGAGAGACCAGCAACGAGAGAGGGGTGAGTGCATCTTCATACCTTTGAAGATTTCTAAGCGGAAGTGTTGCTAGAACGCGGTTGATGGAGTCGTACTCGCGGCGATTCAGATCGCGGTGTGATTCCGATCTAGTGCCAAACCACGGCACCTCCGTGTTCAACACACGTGCAGCCCGGTGACGTCTCCCGCACCTTGATCCAGCAAGGAGAACGGAGAGGTTGGGGAAGATCTCCGGTAGCACGACGGCGTGGTTTCGATGGAGAGACGAGGTCTCCCGGCAGGGCTTCGCCAAGCACCGACAAAGAGGAGGAGAAAGAAAAGCAAGGTTGCGCCGAGGGAGAGCAAGATTGGTGTGTCCAACAGCCCAAAGTGCCCACTATATATAGGGGGAGGGAGGCGCTGCGCCCCCTTGAGGGTTTCCCTCTTCTGGGAGGGGCAGCAGCACTAGATGGGGAGGAGGTGTGGCGGCCAGGAGGGAAGGAGGGGTGGCGCACCCTTCTGGTGGGCCTTAGGCCCACCTGCGCTAGGGTTTCCCCCTCCCCCCTCTTCTTGCGCCATGGGCTGAGTGTGGGGGGCGCACCAGCCCACCTAGGGGCTGGTTCCCTCCCACACTTGGCCCATCTAGCCTCCCGGGGTCGTGGCCCCCTTCCGGTGGACCCTCGGGGCCACTTCCAGTGGTCCCGGTGGTCCCGGTACGTTACCGGCGACGCCCGAAACACTTCTGGTGTCCAAAACCATCCGTCCTATATATCAATCCTTACCTCCGGACCATTCCGTAGCTCCTCGTGACGTCCGGGATCTCATCCGGGACCCCGAACAACTTTCGATAACCTCGTATAACAATTCCCTATAACCCTAGTGTCATCGAACCTTAAGTGTGTAGACCCTACGGGTTCGGGAAACAGGCAGATATGACCGAGACACCTCTCTGGCCAATAACCATCAGCGGGGTATGGATACTGATGGGGTCATAGTCCTAGGGTAGGGTCATAGGCCTGCCTTGTAGGTCCAACCCAAGGACTACCCCTCATAAGGGATAAGACCCTTAGTCAGTTCCGACTGAACTAAGGAGTTCTCTCCATCGAGTCGGTAACAGATCCTCGACCGTCCAGTCGGAGATTAGCATTCGGAGTTTATCAAACTAACCGACTGGATTCCACTCTGTGCATCGTACCCCCCTGGAGGGAAACGGTCATACATTTCCATGTGCCTTTATTAGCATTTAAGACGTACGTTACCTGTAACGTAGGCATTTATTCGCCACTACTCCACCCCTGTGCACCGAACCGTTGTGGAGGGCAGCGCACTCTATATAAGCCACCCTCCCCCACTGGTGCGGGGGTAAGCAATTCACTGTTTTCGATATTCCACTCGACAAGAAGCTCCCTGAGCACTGAGACGTAGGGCTATTACCTCCACCGTAGAGGGGCCTGAACTCATACAACCTCGCCGTAGCTAAGGCTCTGCCCATCCCTTTCGTACCCTACACATCTACTGTCAGGCTTATACCCACGACAGTTGGCGCCCACCATGGGGCAGGCGTCTAAGCGACTTCCGGCGAGTTTGCGACTACATCACTTCGTCATGTCGTCCGATGGAGATTCGAGCATGGGTCACGAGATCCTCTTCGGCACTCTCTCCTTCATCGTCGACGATTCGGCATGGCTTCGGGACGCCCCTCTCGACGTCGAGGCGCTTCGCCGCCGCGGGGCTACGCACTTCCGTGCCGGCGCCCGCGACATTCTTCTTCTCCAGCAGTCGGCTCCGGTGTCGACCTACACCGCTGTCACGCGCCGCAACCATCGGTCCCGCCGTCCGCGGCTCCAGCGTTGGGTGCAACACGCCCAGGCGCGCCAGAACGTGTCTTCACAAGTGGCGGTTCTAGAGTGAGTTGTGGTTGCCCCGCCGTCCCAGCGCTCGGGCTCGGTTCCGACTGAGTTTCCTTCCGAGTACGCGGGGCGCGGGCCTGCAGCAGAAGTACACATGGCCAACTCCCACGAAGATCCCCGTCAAGCTGTCCGGAACGAGCACGAGATCGGTGAAACGTCTGGTGCGCGTCGTCCGCCTCGCCGTTCTGCCAGTCGGCACACTCGGCGAAGCAACATGGAGTTGTTCTGCACACCCCTCCTCAACTTGGCTGCAGCTTCCAAGATAGCCGATTCCCTTCAGCCGACTGATTCAAAGGCTGGCAAGGGGATCGAGCAAATCCGCGCCCTGTTGCACATGGCGCAACAGCAAAATTCGGCGGTCTCCCAGTCGCACAACAGGATCTACAATAGTTCTGTTCATGCGAATACGCATCGGTCAGTTCATAGCCCTGGTTCTCATCAGCGACACAGAGGAGGCAATCATTCCATAAATCCCGAAGATCGTCGCCGTTCACGCACCCCTCCGCGGGGTGGGCCCTACGGGCCCCGACATCATGATGATCGGCGTTCAGTCAGCGGCACTTACGACCCAAGGCCCGACGCGAGAGGGCATATCGCCCAGCGGAGGGTCGACAGGGGCCGAGCCCACCGCGATTGTTATGATATTGACCGTCCGAGTGGAAGTAGGACCATTGTTTTTGGTCCCGAGTGTTTCAGTCGAGCCATCCGTTCGGCTGACATCCCTCCCAACTTCCGATTGGCGACGGGAATTAGCAAGTTTATAGGAGAGTCCAAGCCAGAAACGTGGCTGGATGATTACCGAGTAGCAGTCCAGATCGGAGGAGGAGACGACCATGTCGCCATGAAGTACCTCCCTCTGATGCTCGACGGCTTGACGCGAGCGTGGCTGAACCAGTTGGCCCCCTCAAGCATCTACAGCTGGGCAGATCTGGCCCGAGTGTTCATCAGGACCTTCGAAGGGACGTGCAAGCGCCCTGCTGGCCTCGTGGAGCTCCAGCACTGCGTCCAGAAGCAGAATGAGCCCCTGTGAGATTTCATTCAGCGTTGGACAACTCTCTACCACACGGTGGAGAACGTCACGGAGCATCAAGCAGTCTGCGCCTTCAAGGCAGGCGTGCGGTACAGGGATCTGTACCTGAAGTTCGGCCGAACAAGCGACATCTCCATGAGAAAGATGATGGAGATAGCAACACGCTATGCAAATGGCGAAGAAGAGGACCGCATCCGAAGCGGCAAGCACAAAACAGTCGCCGATGGAGATGGGAATAACACTCGGAAGCAGAAGCAGAAAGCTCCGTCCGCTCCGCAGGCAGAAGCTGCAGCCGTAACCAATGCCAAGTTCAAGGGCAAAGGGAAGGCTCAATTCACCCCCAAGAAGAAGCAGTTCAATAACCCCATCCTGGACCAGCCATGTCCGGTTCATACGAAGATGGATGAAGAGGGCAACCCCATATATGCGAAGCATACCACTCGACAGTGTCGCCTCCTGATCCAGGGGTTCAGCGAAGGGAAACCGAGTGAGAAGGACAATGAACATGATGAGGAGGATAAGGAGGATCCGTTCCCCCAAGTCCATGCAACACTGATGATTTTCGCTGACGTTGAGAGCAAGAGTCGACTGAAGCTGGTGAACAGGGAGGTGAACATGGCCACCCCTACCAACCCCAAGTTCCTCAAATGGTCTCAGACTGCGATCACCTTTGACCAGTCGGACCATACGGCACACGTACCCACCCCAGGAAGACAGGCTCTGGTCGTCGACCCGGTGGTGGAGGGAGTCCGACTGCGTAAAGTCCTCATGGACGGCGGCAGTGGCTTGAACATGATGTACGCCGACACTCTCAAGGGGATAGGCATTCCGATGTCCAAACTCAGCGAGAGCAGCATGAAGTTCCATGGAGTCGTCCCTGGACAAAAGGCCAAGTCACTCGGCCAGATTGCGTTGGACGTCGTTTTCGGCTCCGACAAGAACTTCCGCAAGGAAAAGCTGACATTCGAAGTGGTGGACTTCCAGAGCGCTTACCACGCAATTCTGGGCCGCCCAGCGTATGCGCGTTTCATGGCCCGTCCGTGTTACGTATACTTGAAGCTGAAGATGCCAGGCCCGAAAGGTGTGATCACCATCACGGGCAATCGACAGCGGGCCGAAGAGTGTCTGCAGTAGGGATCAAGAATCGCCGACCAGCAGATGGCCGTCCTTGAGCTTGACGAGTACAAGAAAACAGTCGACCCCGCTGACTTGATGCGTTCAAAGAAGCCAGCTTCGGAGTCTGCATTCCAGTCGGCGGGAGAGACTAAGAAGGTCAGCATCCACCCGACGGACGCCACTGCTGCCCCGACGAACATCTCCACCACCCTCGATCCTAAATAGGAAGCCGAGCTCACCCAATTCCTCCGTGAGAACTGGGACATATTCGCATGGAAACCCTCTGACATGCCAGGTGTACCCACGGAGTTGGCTGAGCACCGACTGCATGTGGATCCCATCGCTCGGCCTGTCCGAGAACGCCTGCGTCGGTCCGCCGCGCATAAGAGGAAGGCAATCGGAGAAGAGGTGGCCAAGCTGTTGGCAGCCAACTTCATTCGCGAGGTTCACCACTCCGAGTGGCTCGCCAATGTTGTCATGGTGCCCAAGAAGGACAAGTCGCTCCGAATGTGCATCGAATTCAAGCACCTCAATAAGGTCTGCCCGAAAGACCATTTTCCGCTCCCCCGCATCGATCAAATCGTCGATTCGACTGCGGGTTGCGAGCGTTTGTCATTTCTTGATGCCTACTTGGGCTATCATCAGATTCGTCTGTATGGCCCCGATGAATTAAAAACAGCCTTCATCACCCCATTCGGGTGCTTCTGCTACATCACTATGCCATTCGGTTTGAAGAATGCAGGAGCTACCTTTATGCGCATGATCCAAAAATGTCTCCTCGACCAGATCGGTTGGAATGTGGAGGCGTATATGGATGATATCGTAGTCAACTCGCGCAAAGGTTCCGACCTGCTGACTGACTTGGTAGAAACATTCGCCAACCTTCGTAGGTACGATATCAAGCTCGATCCCGCCAAATGTTCATTCGGCGTTCCCAGTGGAAAGTTACTCGGTTTCTTTGTTTCCGAACGAGGGATCGATGTCAACCCCGAAAAGATCGGGACCATCGTCCTAATGGAGAGGCCGGTCAGAATACACGATGTTCAACGGCTCACAGGTTGCCTAGCGGCTTTGAGCAGGTTCATCAGTCGACTCGGCGAGAAAGCACTTCCTCTATACCGACTCATGAAGAAATCAGATACTTTCGAGTGGACAGACAAAGCCCAAGTCGCATTCGATGACCTCAAAGTCCTACTTTCCACCCAGCCGGTTCTTACTGCTCCGCTCAGTAAAGAGCCCCTTCTTCTGTATATCGCGACTACAAATCAAGTCGTCAGTACTGTTCTTACAGTCGAACGAGAAGAAGAAGGCAAAGCATACAAAGTTCAGCGGCCAGTGTATTACGTCTCCAAAGTCCTGACTCCTTCCAAGCAGAGGTATCCCCACTATCAAAAACTCATCTATGGGATTTACATGACTGCGAAGAAGGTAGCCCATTATTTCCAAGACCACTCGGTATCTGTTGTTTCCGATGCCCCGTTGTCGGAAATTCTCCACAATCGGGACGCATCAGGCCGAGTGGCGAAGTGGGCAATGGAGATGTTGTACTGCGATATCAAGTTCGAGGCCAAGAAAGCTATAAAGTCTCAAGCCCTGGCTGACTTCATAGCAGAATGGGTAGAGCAACAGCAACCGACCCACATCTACTCGGCTCATTGGACAATGTTCTTTGATGGGTCCAAGATGTTGAATGGCTCCGGCGCTGGCGTTGTGATCGTATCGCCAAAGGGCGACAAACTCAAATACGTGCTGCAGATACACTTTGATTCCTCCAACAATGAGGCGGAGTATGAAGCTCTCCTTTATGGACTACGTATGGCCATCGCACTCGGCGTCCATCGCCTGATGGTCTATGGCGATTCAGATTTGGTGGTTAATCAAGTGATGAAAGAGTGGGACGTCAGGAACCCCACCATGACCACGTACGGCAATGCAGTGAGGAAGCTTGAGAAGAAGTTTGAAGGTCTAGAACTCCACCATGTGCCGCGACTGAAGAGCCAAGCAGCTGATGAGTTGGCAAAACTCGGATCCACTCGGAGACTAGTCCCGAGTGACATCTGCCTCGAGCACCACCACCTTCCCTTGGTCAAAGAAGATCCTTTCACAGAGGAACCAACACAGCCAAAGAGCTCGACTGATCCGACTGAAGTCGACGTACCTGCTGTGGTTGATCTGATCATGGAGATTCTTGCTGTCATCCCCGATTGGACTGTGCCGATCATTGCATATATCCTAAGGCAGGAATTACCAGAAGACAAAGTCCAGGCCAGGCAGATAGTCCGCAGGTCGAAGTATTTCACTGTCATTGATGGCCAGTTGTACAAGGAAAGCGTTTCAGGCGTTCTTCAACGATGCATCTCCCCAGAGGAGGGACAGTTAATCCTGGAAGATATTCACTCGGGAACCTGCGGTCATCACGCCTCCTCAAGAGCGATCGTCGCCAAAGCATTCAGAGCTGGTTTCTTCTGGTTGCAGGCAAACGAAATGGCTAAAGATATGGTCGACCGATGTGAAGGCTGTCAGTTCTACTCCAACAAGTCCCACAAGCCAACTTCTGCGTTGAAGACAATCCCTCTTGTGTGGCCGTTTGCAGTATGGGGATTAGATACAGTCGGTCCATTCAGGACAGGCCAAGGTGGATACACACATTTGTTGGTGGCAGTCGACAAGTTCACAAAATGGATTGAAGCCAAGCCCATCAAGAAGCTCGACGCCCTAACAACCATCAAGTTTGTCAGGGACATCATCTCCAGATTCGGTGTACCTCACAACATAATCACGGACAACGGGACAAACTTTGACTCGGACAGATTCAAAGGTTTCTGTGCAAGCCAAGGTATCCGAGTGGATTTTGCTTCCGTGGCGCATCCTCAATCCAATGGACAAGCAGAGCGGGCGAATGGACTTATTCTGCAAGGTTTGAAGCCCCGACTCCTGCGAGAAGTGGGACATGCCGCTGGCGCATGGGTCACCGAACTACCTTCAGTGCTTTGGGGTCTCCGCACAACCCCGAACAGATCTACAGGGCGATCACCGTTCTTCCTCGTTTACAGAGCAGAAGCAGTCCTTCCGAGTGACTTGCTTCACAATGCTCCATGAGTCGAACTCTTCTCCGAAGCTGAAGCAGAACAAGCAAGGCAAGATGGAGTGGACCTTCTAGAGGAGGAGCGCGAGATGGCACTGACTCGCTCAACCATTTATCAACAAGATTTGCGGCGCTTTCACGCACGCCACGTCAGGAGTCGTACGTTCCAAGCAGGCGACCTGGTGCTCCGAGTGGATCAGCTAAGACCTCACAAGTTGGCTCCTGCCTGGGAAGGACCCTTCATCATCTCCAAGGTGCTGAACAACGGAGCATACAGACTCTACAACATCGACAGGGAGACAGACGAGCCGCGAGCATGGAACGGAGATCTCCTGAAGCGCTTCTACACGTGACCGTCGACTGAAGCGATGTAAAGAACAAGTATTGATGAAATAATATAAAGCAGATTGAGCTTTTGCAGATTCAGAATTCTTTCGCGGTCACAGACTCCGGTCTCAAAAAAAAGAAAAAAAAGAAAAAAAAACTTAGCTGCGATCCAGAATCGCCTAAGTTCTAACTTTCTCCGAGTGTGCACTAAACGCCACACTCGGGGACTTAGCTGCGATCCAGAATCGCCTAAGTACTAACTTCCTCCGAGTGTGCACTAAACGTCGCACTCGGGGACTTAGCTGCGATCCAGAATCGCCTAAGTACTAACTTCCTCCGAGTGTGCACTAAACGTCGCACTCGGGGACTTAGCTGCGATCCAGAATCGCCTAAGTACTAACTTTCTCCGAGTGTGCACCAAACGTCACACTCGGGGACTTAGCTGCGATCCAGAATCGCCTAAGTACTAACTTCTTCCGAGTGTGCACTAAACGTCGCACTCGGGGACTTAGCTGCGATCCAGAATCGCCTAAGTACTAACTTCCTCCGAGTGTGCACTAAACGTCGCACACGGGGACTTAGGTGCGATCCAGAATCGCCTAAGTACTAACTTTCTCCGAGTGTGCACTAAACGTCACACTCGGGGACTTAGCTGCGATCCAGAATCGCCTAAGTACTAACTTTCTCCGAGTGTGCACTAAACCTCGCACTCGGGGACTTAGCTGCGATCCAGAATCGCCTAAGTACTAACTTTCTCTGAGTGTGCACTAAACATCGCACTCGGGGACTTAGCTGCGATCCAGCATCGCCTAAGTACTAACTTTCTCCAAGTGTGCACTAAACGTCGCACTCAGGGACTTAGCTGCGATCAAGAATCGCCTAAGTAATAACTTTCTCCGAGCATGTCCGTCGCACTCGAAGACTTAGCTGCGATCAAGAATCGCCTATGTACTCTATTACCTTCGAGTGTATCCTATAGATCCACTCGGGGACTCAGTAGACCCTCATTGAGGCTCATGTGGATGTCAAGACAACTGACAATTACATGAGTAGCAGACCCTCATTGAGGCTCATGTGGATGTCAAGACAACTGACAGTTACATGAGTAACAACTCGCTCTGAGTGCAGCATGTCCGTCGCACTCGGGGACTTAGCTGCGATCAAGAATCGCCTAAGTACTCTATTACCTTCGAGTGTATCCTATAGATCCACTCGGGGACTCAGCAGATCCTCATTGAGGCTCATGTGGATGTCAAGACAACTGACAATTACATGAGTAGCAGACCCTCATTGAGGCTCATGTGGATGTCAAGACAACTGACAATTACATGAGTAACAACTCGCTCCGAGTGCAGCATGTCCCTCGCACTCGGGGACTTAGCTGCGATCAAGAATCGCCTAAGTACTCTATTACCTTCGAGTGTATCCTATAGATCCACTCGGGGACTCAGCAGACCCTCATTGAGGCTCATGTGGATGTCAAGACAACTGACAATTACATGAGTAGCAGACCCTCATTGAGGCTCATGTGGATGTCAAGACAACTGACATAGGTAACAACTCGCTCCGAGTGCGGCATATCTGTCGCACTCGAAGACTTAGCCGCGATCATGAATCGCCTAAGTACTCTATTACCCTCGAGTGTATCCTACAGATCCACTCGGCGCCTTGGCAGACCCTCAGAGAGATTCACACAGATGTCAAGGAAACTGCCAATTACATGCTCCGCATGTTTGCCATTGGCTTCACCAAGAAACGCCAAACAAAACTCGAGCCAAAATTGCAACAAAAGAGCAAACGGTTTGATTCAAATTCGAAGTTCACCTAAAGATGGTTCACTCGGTGCGGATCAAGCTTACCCGCACTGAACCAAGAATGTGACGGCCAACAGAAGTGGCCAAGGTTTCTTACAACCAACACTCGGCATACCGAGGTAAAAGTTTTCTTACGCATCGTCCGGATTGGCGCCAGGACTGGAGGGCTCCACGAATGTGTCCAAGTCGATACCGTCAGCGATGCGGGTGGCACTCTCAAGGAAGGTTTACATGAAGTCTTCGAATCGAAGTTTCTTCGTGTTGGCGACCTTCAACGCTTTCAGCTTCTCCTCGCGCACCTCCTTGCAATGCACTCGGACCAGGGACAGAGCAACATCTGCACCACAGCGAGCCGCATACTTCTTCCATGACTGCACCCGGTTTGGGACCTCCTCCAGTCGAGTCATCAAGTTTTCCATCTCATGCCGCGACTCATCTTCTGGCCAAAGCTCCTCGTCGATCCGGCCGACGACTTCTCTCAGTCAACCGATGAAAGGACCAACTTTGCCCACGCGAATGTGCGCTGCGAGCAGATCTCGATTGGCGTCCTCGCCAAGTGGAATGTTCTCGCGAATCGACCGCTCCACGTCAGCCGCTTCAGCTTCAGCGTCCATGCAAAAATCTGCAAACACAGGACAAGCAAACAATAGGCGCCGAGTGTAGCGCACGTACCACAAGCACTCGGAAAAACAGGACTTACCACCCAGACGCGTCATCATCTGCCGAGCCCAGTCACCGACGTATTTCTCCTGCGCTATACACCGCTTGTTCAACACATTCATTTCCCCCATCAGATCAAACCTTTGCGCCTTCATCTTCTCAACTTCAGCAGTCAGTGCCTTGTTCGCTTCACGAGCCTGCTCCAACGACTTCTCTCGTTCCACCAGAACCTCCTTCATACCAGCCATCGCAATCAGTGCCGCATCCAGCTCACCGGCAAACTGAACCTTTTCCGCCCTAAGAGTCTTGTATGCTGTCCCCATCTCACATGTTTTCTGCCAGCCAGCACCAAGAGACGATCAGACAAATCCAACACTAAAAAGTCTAAGTTCTTCAGACCCCTGCCGACGCAAGCAGTCGACAGCGGTCTCGAGGACTACACCCAGTGGGTTCACTGAGAGTGACCCCACTGGCATGAAACTCAAACAGGTCCGCCCTATTGAGATACATGACAACACCTACGCCTACAAGGCTAATACTACCCGACCTGAGTAAAATTACTCTCGGGGACTCTTACAGTAGGTACACCCCGAGTGCCCCAACTGTTAGCAGTCGACCATATTATTTACGGATCTGACCAAGTCAAAGACAATATGCATAAAGACAACTGCCGGTGCAAGCACTCGACAGAAGTCTCGGGGACTACACCCACTGGGTTCACTCAGAGTGAACCCATTGCAAACATCATACGGTATCCGAGCACACCCAGTGGGTTACAAGAGAAAAGTAAATACTTACTAGCCCACTTACTCGTATCGTCCCGCAGCTCCAAGCTCCGCTGGTACAAGGATGCGATGGAGTCGTACGCCTTCTTGGCTTCTCCCGCCATGAGCTCCGCCTGCACCATGGCCCCCTTGGCCGCTCCCACCTGATCCTCCGGGAGGTGCTGGACGTTGAACTCGACATTTGACGAGCCTGGCATCGTTGGAAGCTCCTTGGGCATCCCAAGGCCCGCTCCAGTCGGTTCAGCAGCGACCAGCGCCTCCTCAGTCGGCGGCATCGCCTGAGTCGGCGGCGCGTCCGCGGCGAGAGCAGTAACTGGCGGGACAACCTCAAGGACAGGCTCCGCAACTTGCTCAGGTCTCCCCTGGTCACCCTCATCCACATAAATCACCCCTGCCAGACCGAACGACGCAAGATCTCAGAAAAAGAAAGGGGCAAGACCGAAGACAGAATTCGCAATGCGATAATATAAAACTTTCGGAATCGCTACAACGCACCTGGCTGGGACGAGATGACGTTGTCCGCGTCCATGGGATCATCCTCCTGGCGCGCCGGAGAGGTGGCAGAGGTGGCAATCCTGTCGAGTGAAATTCATTCGACCATCAAACAGGAGTTCAATTGAATATCACAAGAAGAACAATGCACTTACGTTGAGGTGACGGGAACAGTGACCCTCATCCGCGGCAAAGCCTTCCGAGGTTTAGATCCACTCGGTTTAGCCACCTTGGAAGGCTGGCCCACAGGCTCAACAGCAACGTCCCTGGTCCTCTTGGTGCTCTGAGCACTCGGGACCATGGGAGCAGTGCGCGGAGCACTCGAGGATGCTGGAGGGGCCGAGAGAACTGCAGGTTCATGTCGGCTCTTGGTTCGGTGCTCCGGCAGCGGGGGCGGCGAGTCCTGCTCTTCGTCTTCCTCCTCCTCCTCACTAGACTCTTCCTCCGTTTCCCCGCTGTCGGAGACATACTCGGCGCTCTCCACGCTGCCCTCCTGGCTGCCCTCCTCCTCCTCCTCGGTCGGGTTCCTGTTCGAGACAGGAGAAAACCAGTTGGTCCACTTCTGCATAGAATACAGTCGATGACATCAGACGTCGGGCAGAGATTCAAGAAAGCAATAAAACTAAGACAGATACGTGCACTCGACAAATGGTACTCACCTGGTTCGGAGGAGGATTGTCCGTGCAGAAAGCCCTCACTCGCCGAGACCCTGTGGGGTTCTCACAGGCGCCTGTGATCTGGAGCACCCACGACGCCACCTTCTCCTCGGTCACGCCCAAGAGGTTGGTCCGAGTGGAGTCTTCGGGCCCCGTGTAGTGCCACATGGCGTGGTCGCGAGCCTGCAATGGTTGTATGCGCCGACCGAGGAAAATCTCCAGCAAATCTATGCCGGTGACTCCCCTTCTGACGACATCTACGAGTGCGTCGACCAGAGGCTGGATGTCGACCTTCTCCGCCTTCGTGAGCGCAAGCTGCTTAGGCGGAGCGGGTCGATCTAAGCTAAAGGGAGGCAGCCGTGTCGTGGCATTCGGGCAGGCAACATCCTGGCGGTAGAACCACGCCGACTCCAGTTCCTAACCGACTCCATCAGCTGAAGGGTAGGATAACTACTCCTACTCTTCTTCTGGAAACCTAAGCCTCCGTAGAGCTGGAGAAGGTGTGTCTTATCATCCGACTGGTGAAGTCGTTTGATAGTTTGGGATCTGGCAGAGAAAATATGTTTGAACAGCCCCCAATGGGGAGGACAGCCGATGAAGCACTCGCACAGGACTATGAAGGCAGAGAGATGAGCTATAGCATTCGGGGGAAAGTGGTGAAGCTGCGCCCCGAAGTGGTTCATAATGCCTTTGAAGAAAGGATGCGGGGGCAGAGAGAAACCTCGATATACGTGGCTGAGCAGCAGGACGCGCTCCCCCTCCCGGGGCGCCGGCTCGATCTCATTCTCCGCCGGCAGCCTCCATGACTTGTGCACGATCATCCCGTGCTCCACCAGCTGCAGCAGATCCCCCTCCGTCACCATGGAGGGGAGGAAGTCCCCCTGGATCCACCCCGCCGGCAACGCTCGCTGCCGCCGCTGAGCAGGAGCCGCCGCCTTCCCCTTCTTCTTCTTCGCCTCCAGCTTGCTGGTCTATCCCTTGGTCATGGCGGAAGCTGCGGGTCCGCGAAGGAGAAGGAAAAGGAGGAAGCTTGGGTGCGCAGGGGAAGGCGAGAGGAGCGGAGCAAACAAAAGCAAGAGATCCGGCGAGCGTAACGAGAAAACCCTCGCCGCTGGGGTTTAAGTAAGGTTCCGACTATGTCACTGGCACGTGGCCTCGAAACCTTATCCCTCGACCAACCGCGGCAATATCAGTGGAGAAGATGAAGGCGCGAGAATCGAGGCGTCAGGCGCTACTCGAGCGCGATGGCGTCATCCCCGCTGAGCGTGCGGTAACCGAAATTTGAGGATCCCGGAAAATCCGCCGCTGTCAGTTGACTGGTCGCGTCAAGAGATACCCTGGAAGCACTCGGTTTTCGACAGTTTATTCCACAAAGAATTCCACTCGGATCGTTGGTCAGAAAAGATAAAATGGATCGAGGCAAGCAACGCCAAAGTCACATTCGTTCCAGTCGGATCCAAACTTCAAGCATCGCTTCGTCGTTCCAACCCTAATCCATTCTGGGACTAATGATGGGGTCATAGTCCTAGGGTAGGGTTATAGGCCTGCCTTGTAGGTCCAACCCAAGGACTACCCCTCATAAGGGATAAGACCCTTAGTCAGTTCCAACTGAACTAAGGAGTTCTCTCCATCCAGTCGGTAACAGATCCTCGACCGTCCAGTCGGAGATTAGCATTCGTAGTTTATCAAACTAACCGACTGGATTCCACTCTGTGCATCGTAACCCCCCTAGAGGGAAACGGTCATACGTTTCCATGTGCCTTTATTAGCATTTAAGACGTACGTTACCTGTAACGTAGGCATTTATTCGCCACTACTCCACCCCTGTGCACCGAACCGTTGTGGAGGGCAGTGCACTCTATATAAGCCACCCTCCCCCACTGGTGTGGGGGTTAGCAATTCACTGTATTCGATATTCCACTCGACAACAAGCTCCCTGAGCACTGAGACGTAGGGCTATTACCTCCACCGAAGAGGGGCCTGAACTCATACAACCTCGCCGTAGCTAAGGCTCTGCCCATCCCTTTCGTACCCTACACATCTACTGTCAGGCTTATACCCACGACAGATACCCATGGTGGCTCCCACTTGCTCCACGATGATCTCATCAGATGAACCACGATGTCAAGGATTCAATCAATCCCGTATACAATTCCCTTTGTTTGTCGGTATAGAACTTGCCCGAGATTCGATCGTCGGTATACCTATACCTTGTTCAATCTCGTTACCGGTAAGTCTCTTTACTCGTTCCGTAGCACGTCATCGTGTGACTAACTCCTTAGTCACGTTGAGCTCATGATGATGTTCTACCGAGTGGGCCCAGAGATACCTCTCTGTCACAAGGAGTGACAAATCCCGATCTCGATTCGTACCAACCCAACAGACACTTTCGGAGATACCCGTAGTGCACCTTTATAGTCACCCAGTTACGTTGTGACGTTTGATACACCCAAAGCACTCCTACGGTATCCGGGAGTTGCACAATCTCACGGTCGAAGGAAAAGATACTTGACATTAGAAAAGCTTTAGCATACGAACAATACGATCTAGTGCTATGCTTAGGATTGGGTCTTGTCCATCACATCATTCTCCCAATGATGTGATCCCGTTATCAATGACATCTAATGCCCATGATCAGGAAACCATGATCATCTATTGACTAACGAGCTAGCCAACTAGAGGCTTGCTAGGGACACAATGTGATCTATTTATTCACACATGTATTACTGTTTCCTGTTAATACAATTATAGCATGAACAATAGACGATTATCATGAACAAGGAAATATGATAATAACCATTTTCTTATTGCCTCTAGGGCATATTTCCAACACTTCCACCTATAAATGCGTGAAAAATGTGAAACCACGGGAGAGAGCCACGAAAATATTTTTCCGCCGCCGCAAGCTTATGTCTCCGCAAGATCCCATTTGGGGCACGTTCTGGTGCCCTCCCGGAGGGGGGATTCGGACACGGAGGGCTTCTTCATCAACACCATTGCCTCTCCGATGATGCGTGAGTAGTTCAGGATAGACCTTCGGGTCTATAGCTAGTATCTAGATGGCTTCTTCTCTCTCTTGGATCTTCAATACAAAGTTCTCCATGATCTTCATGGAGATCTATCCGATGTAATCTTCTTTTGCGGTGTGTTTGTCGAGATCCGAGGAATTGTGGATTTATGATCAGATTATCTATGAATCTTATTTGAGTTTCTTCTGATCTCTTATATGCATGATTTCATATCCTTATAATTCTCTTCGAGTTCTGGGTTTTGTTTGGCCAACTTGATCTACAGTTCTTGCAATGGGAGAAGTGCTTGGTTTTGGGTTCATACCATGCGGTGTCCTCACCCACTGACAGAAGGGGTAGCGAGGCACGCATCGTGTTGTTGCCATCAAGGGTAAAAAGACGGGGTTTATATCTATTGCATGAATCTATCCCTCTACATCATGTCATCTTTCTTAAGGCGTTACTATGTTTGTTATGAACTCAATACACTAGATGCATGCTCGATAGTGGTCGATGTGTGGAGTAATAGTAGTAGATGCAGAAAGTATCAGTCTACTTGTCTCGGACGTGATGCCTATATGTATGATCATTGCCTTAGATATCATCATGACTTTGCGCGGTTCTATCAATTGCTCGACAGTAATTCGTTCACCCACCGTAATATTTGCTATCATGAGAGAAGCCTCTAGTGAACAATATGGCCCCCGTGTCTACTTTACATCATATTTTCAGCCCTACACTTTTACTTTGTTGCACTTTCCGCCTTCAGATCTCTCCTTGCAATCAATCGTGAAGGGATTGAGAACCCCTTTGTAGCGTTGGGTGCAAGTTTGCTGTTTTTGCGCACGTACTTTGGAGACTTGGCTTGATACTCCTACTGGATTGATACCTTGGTTCTCAAACTGAGGGAAATACTTACTGCTACTGTGCTGCATCATCCTTTCCTCTTCAAGGGAAAAACAAATGCAAGCTCAAGAGGTAGCAAGAAGAATTTCTGGCACCATTGCCGGGGAGGAGGATCAACTCAAGAATAGTCTCCCGTCAACGTGCCAATTTCTGGCGCCGTTGCCGGGGAGCATCAAGTCAAGAATAGTCTTCCTCCAACGTGTCAATCTCTGGCACCGGGGATTATTGTAAGTTAAGCTTATCCAAGTAACCGTCACAAACTCATCTCTTGCATTTACTTTTTTGCCTCTCGTTTTCCTCTCCCCCACTTCTGAAAAACAAAAAAATTACAAAAAATATTTGCCTTTTTCGTTTGCCCTTTTCTTTCGCTTGCTTTCTGTTCGCTTGTGTGCTTGTCTGCTTGCTGAAGTCACCATGACTGAAAGCACCAAACTTTGTGAATTCTCGAATACTAATAATAATGATTTTATTAGTACTCCGATTGCTCCCGCCACTAGTGCGGAATCATATGAAATCAATGCTGCTTTGCTGAATCTTGTTATGAAAGAGCAATTCTCCAGCCTTCCTTGTGAAGATGTCGCATCCCATCTTAATACCTTCATTGAGTTATGCGATATGCAAAAGAAGAAAGATGTGGATAATGATGTGATTAAATGGAAGCTATTTCCATTCTCATTGCGAGATCGAGCAAAAACTTGGTTTTCATCTTTGCCCAAAAATAGTATTGATTCTTGGAACAAGTGCAAAGATGCTTATATATCCAAGTATTTTCCACCGGATAAGATTATCTCTCTCCGTAATGATATCATGAATTTTAAGCAACTAGATCATGAACATGTTGCACAATCTTGGGAGAGAATGAAATTGATGATTAGAAATTGTCCCGCTCAGGGCTTGAGTCTTTGGATGATTATACAAATCTTCTATGCTGGTTTGAATTTTGCTTCTAGAAATATCTTGGACTCCGCCTTCGGTGGAACTTTCATGGAAATCACATTAGGAGAAGCCACAAAACTCCTAGACAATATCATGACAAACTATTCTCAGTGGCACAGTGAAAGGTCACCTACTAGTAAAAAAGTGCACGCTATAGAAGAAATTAACTCGTTGAGTGCTAAGATGGATGAGTTAATGAAATTGTTTGCTAGTAAAGGTTTCCTTTAGATCCAAATGATATGCCCTTGTCTTCCTTGATTGAGAGTAGCAATGAGAGCTTGGATGTTAATTTTGTTGGTAGGAATAATTTTGGCCACAACAATGCTTTTAGAGGTAACTATATTCCTAGGCCTTTTCCTAGTAATCCCTCTAATAACTTTGGCAATTCCTACAACAATCCTGATGGAAATTACAATAAATTACCGTCTGATCTAGAGAGTAATATTAAAGAGTTTATCAACTCGCAAAATATTTTCAATGCGTCCATAGAAGAAAAACTACTCAAAATAGATGACTTGGCTAGGACCGTTGATAGAATGTCTCTTGATATTGATGCTTTGAAAGTGAGATGTGCTCCTCCCAAGATCAATATGGATGAAACTTTGAAAGCTATGCGTGTTTCCATGAATGAGAGTAAAGAAAGAACCGCCCAAATTCGTGCTAGACATGAATGGCTTAAAAAGGCGTGTTCTCGTGATGAGAATCACGATGATCTTAAAGTGCTTGGTGTGACTCCCATTGAATCCTTGTTTTCTAGTGTCAAACCTAATGATTATGGGGCTGGATATGAATTCACTTTGGTTGAAAAACGCCCCAATGATTCGGAGTCTATCTATCTTGATGCTAAAATCATTGAAAGTGGAGTAGCGGATATCAAAACTTTGAGTAGTAATGAAATTACTACTTTGGATTTCAAGGAATTCAATTATGATAGTTTCTCTTTGATTGAATGTATTTCCTTGATGCAATCCATGCTAAACTCTCCACACGCTTGTAGCCAAAACAAGGCCTTTATCGATCATATCGTCGATGCTATGATGAAATCTCTTGAAGAGAAACTTGAATTGGAAGTTTCTATTCCTAGAAAACTTCATGATGAGTGGGAACCTACTATCAAAATCAAGATAAAAAACTATGAATGCAATGCTTTGTGTGATTTGGGTGCTAGTGTTTCTCCGATTCCAAAGTCTTTATGTGATGTTCTAGGCTTCAATGAGATTGATGAGTGCTCTCTTAATTTGCATCTTGCGGATTCTACTATTAAGAAACCTATGGGAAGGATCAATTATGTTCTTATTATTGCAAATAGGAACTATGTACCCGTAGATTTCATTGTGCTTGATATTGATTGCAATCCGACATGTCCTATCATTCTTGGTAGACCTTTCCTAAGGACTATTGGTGTTGTCATCGATATGAGGGAAGGGAATATTAGATTTCAATTTCCATTAAAGAAGGGCATGGAACATTTTCCTAGAAATAAAATAAGATTGCCTTATGAATCCATGTTGAGGGCTACTTATGGTTTGAGCACCAAAGACGACGATACGTGATTCTATCTCCTTATGCCTAGCTAAGGGCGTTAAACAATAGCGCTTGTTGGGAGGCAACCCAATGAATTTATCTTTGCTTTCTGTTTTGTTGCGTCCACACCATCATAATTCTGTTATGATTGTGTTTTTTGTGTTTATTTTTGTGTTTGAGCCAGGTAAAACCTTTATGACTAGTTTTGGTGATGGTTGTTTGATCATGCTGGAAAAAGACAGAAACTTTTCGCTCACAAAAGTATTTTACATTTTTATCCAGAAAGAGATTTTGAGTTGATTCTTTTTGCTGCTGGTTTATATGCCAATTGCCCAAATTGTCCTATTTTTTCAGAATTTGTGAGATACCGGAAGTATACGAAGTATACAGATTGCTACAGACTGGTCTATTTTTTACAGATTCTGTTTTTGTTGTGTTGATTGCTTATTTTGATGAAACTATGGATAGTATCGGGGGGTACTAGCCATGGAAAAGTGAGAATAGAGTAATCTAAAACAAATATAAATAGAAATCAAGTTTTCTACAGTACCTAAAGAGGTGGTAGTTTGTTTTATTGTGCTAATGATATCACGAGTTTCTGTTTAAGTTTTGTGTTGTGAAGTTTTCAAGTTTTGGGTGATGTTCTCACGGACAATGGGATAAAGAGTGGAAAGAGCTCAAGCTTGGGGATGCCCAAGGAATCCCAAGCCAAATTCAAGGACACCAAAAAGCCTAAGCTTGGGGATGCCCGGGGAAGGCATCCCCTCTTTCGTCTTCAATCCTTCGGTAACATTACTTGGAGCTATATTTTTATTCACCACATGATATGTGTTTTGCTTGGAGCGCCGTGTATTATAGGAGTATTTTATTTTTGTTGTGTCACAATCATCCTTGCTGCACACCTTTTGAGAGAGACATGCACTCATCGTGAATTTGCTAGAATACTCATTGAGCTTCGCTTATATCTTTTCAGTTAGGCAATTTAGCTCACATGTGCTTCACTTATATCTTTTGAGATATTTAACTTTGCTCTAAGTGCTTCACTTAAATCTTTTAGAGCATGACGGTGTCATATTTTGGAGAAATAAGAACTCTCGATCTTCACTTATATCTTTTTGAGAGTGCTCTCTCTGAGTAACTTGGTAGTTGGCTTGTGCTATGAAAGTAGTCCTAAAGATGATAGGCATCTAAACAGGATATAATAAAACTTCCATATTCTTGTGCATTGATTAGAAAGAGAAGTTTGATTCCTCTCAATTAGTTTTGAGACATGGATTTGGTAATATTAAGAGTCATGTTACTAGGGTGTTGTGAATCTAGAAATACTTGTGTTGAAGTTAGTGATTCCCGTAACATGCACGTATGGTGAACCGCTATGTTAGGAAGTCGGAGCATAATTGATTTATTGATTGTCATCCTTTGTGTTGCGGTCGGGATCGCGCGATGGTTAACACCTACCAACCCTTCCCCTAGGAGTATGCGTTTAGCACTTTGTTTTGATTACTAATAAAAAACTTTCGCAATAAGTATGTGAGTTCTTCATGACTAATGTGAGTCCATGGTATAGATGCACTTTCACCTTCCACCATTGCTAGCCTCTCTAGTGCCGCGCAACTTTTGCCGGTACACAAAACCACCATAGACCTTCCTCAAAACAGCCACCATACCTACCTTTCATGGCCTTTTCATAGCCATACCGAGATATATTGCCATGCAACTCCCACCGTTCCGTCTCATGACATGTGCCGTCACTTTCATATTGCCATTGCATGATCGTAAAATAGCTAGCGAGTCATACGCTAAGCTAGATCGTTGCACATCCTGGTACACTGCCGGAGGCATTTCCTATAGAGTCATCATTGTCCTAAGCATTGAGCTGTGAGTAAATAAAAGTGCGATGATCATCATTATTAGAGAAATGTCCCATGTGAGGAAAAATTAAAAGAGGCCAAAGTTGCACACCAAGAAAAAATGAAAAAAAGAGAGAGGCTGAAGAGCCCAAACAAAAAAAAGAGAGAGAAAAAGAGAGAAGGGACAATGCTACTTTCTTTTTCCACACTTGTACTTCACAATAGCACCATGTTCTTCATGATTGAGAGTCTCTTGTTTTTTCACCACCATAGTAGGAATCCTAATTATATAACTTGGCTTGTATATTCCAATGATGGGCTTCCTCAAAATTGCCCTAGGTCTTTGTGAGAAAGCGAGTTGGATGCACACCCACTAGTTCTCCTTTTGAGCTTTCACACACTTATAGCTCTAAGTTCATCCATTGCATGGTAATCCCTACTCTTTCACATTGATATCTATTGATGGGCATCTCCATAGCCCTTTGATACGCCGAGTCAATGTGACCATCTCCTCCTTTTTGCCTCACAACCTCCACCACACTCTATTCCACCTATAGTGCTATATCCATGGCTCACGCTCATGTATTGCGTGAGAGTTGAAAAAGGTTTGAGAAAGTAAGAGTGCGAAAACAATTACTTGGCCAATATCGGGGTTGTGCATGATTTAAATTCGTTGTGTGGGGATGATGGAGCATAGCCAGACTATATGATTTTATAGGGATAACTTTCTTTGGCCTTGTTATTTCGAAAGTTCATGATTACCTTGCTAGTTTGCTTGAAGTATTATTGTTTTCATGTCAATAGCAAACTATTGTTTTGACTCTTACGGATCTGAACATTCATGTCACATGAAAGAAGTTACAAAGGACAAATATGCTAGGTAGCATTCCACATCAAAAATTCAGTCTTTATCACTTCCCTACTCGAGGACGAGCATGAGTTAAGCTTGGGGATGCTTGATACGTCTCCAACGTATCTATAATTTTTGATGGTTCCATGCTATTATCTTGTCAAACTTTGGATGTTTCGTATGCATTTTATATCTTTTTTGGGACTAACTTATTAACTCACTGCCAAGTGCCAGTTCCTGTTTTTTTCCGTGTTTTTGACCTTTTTCAAAGGAGAATACTAAACGGAGTCCAAACGGAATAAAACCTCCGAAAAGATTTTTTCCGGAACAGAAGATACGCAGGGAGCTTGAGAACCAAGGCAAAGGGCACCAGGGGAGGCCACAAGGCCCCTAGCCGCGGCCTGGGGGCGCCTAGCAGGCTTGTGGCCCCTGTGGCTCCTTTGCCCTACTTCTTCCGCCTATAAATCCCCAAAAAAAATCAGAAACCACGGGAGAGAGCCACGAAAATACTTTTTCGCCGCCGCAAGCTTGTGTCTCCGCAAGATCCCATCTGGGGCACGTTCTGGTGCCCTGCCGGAGGGGGGATTCAGACATAGAGGGCTTCTTCATCAACACCATTGCCTCTCCGATGATGCGTGAGTAGTTCACCATAGACCTTCGGGTCCATAGCTAGTAGCTAGATGGATTCTTCTCTCTCTTGGATCTTCAATACAAAGTTCTCCATGATCTTCATGGAGATCTATCCAATGTAATCTTCTTTTGTGGTGTGTTTGTCGAGATCTGATGAATTATGGATTTATGATCAGATTATCTATGAATCTTATTTGAGTTTCTTCTGATCTCTTATATGCATGATTTCATATCCTTGTAATTCTCTTCGAGTTGTGGGTTTCGTTTGGCCAACTTGATCTAGAGTTCTTGCAACGAGAGAAGTGCTTGGTTTTGGGTTCATACCATGCGGTGTCCTCACTCAGTGACACAAGGGGTAGCGAGTCACGCATCGTGTTGTTACCATCAAGGGTAAAAAGATGGGGTTTATATCTATTGCATGAATCTATCCCTCTAGATCATGTCATCTTGCTTAAGGCGTTACTCTGTTTGTTATGAACTCAATACACTAGATGCATGCTGGATATCGGTCGACGTGTGGAGTAATTGTAGTAGATGCAGAAAGTATCGGTCTACTTGTCTCGGACGTGATGCCTATATGTATGATCATTGCCTTAGATATCGTCATGACTTTGCGCGGTTCTATAAATTGCTCGACGGTAATTCGTTCACCCACCGTAATATTTGCTATCATGAGAGAAGCCTCTAGTGAACACTATGGCCCCCAGGTCTACTTCACATCATATTTTCAGCCCTACACTTTTACTTTGTTGCACTTTCCGCCTTCAGATCTCACCTTGCAATCAATCGTGAAGGGATTGAGGACCCCTTTGTAGCGTTGGGTGCAAGTTTGCTGTTTTTGCGCAGGTACTTTGGAGACTTGTCTTGATACTCCTACTGGATCGATACCTTGGTTCTCAAACTGAGGGAAATACTTACCGGTACTGTGCTACATCACCCTTTTCTCTTCAAGGGGAAAACCAACGCAAGCTCAAGAGGTAGCACCTATATGTATCCTTTACGTCCAACTTTTTCTTCCAACTTGTAATGTTGTGAACCTATATGTGTCATTTGCTTTAACTATTTGCTTCGAACCTGAAATGCGTTAAACCCGACTATCTGTTTTTAACATGTTCTTTGCTCTCATAATGTAACGTTCACTTGTTGAGAACATAAGTATTTTCTTTGAAATTGTATTGTAGTGTGTTGAACTATTGTTGGTAATTTTCTACGTTGTTGCTAAATTCTCGTGTGTATGTTTATGTGGCAGATGGACACTTTAGATGAATCATATGAGGAATGGAGTTTGGCCATGTTTGCATGTGCTATGGAAATGGAGTGGTCACGTCAAAGATTGTCGTATGCGGCAATTAAGTTACACCTTATTTCAGGCCTCCAATGGCTCGAAGAGAAGGAACAAGATCCAAAAGTTTTCTACTCTATGTTCAGAATAAGGAGGTCGGTGTTTTATTCATTGCATGAATTGTTGGTTCAGAAGTACGGGCTCAAGTCAACTGGCAACATATCATCGAAAGAAGCACTCGCACAGTTTGTATGGACTTTGGGGACGTGCCAAACCACTAACAATGTAACATATCAGTTTGTACATAGTAGTTATATCATTAACAAAAAACTCATGAGGTTTTGGAGTGTGTAGACCACATGGCTGGTGATTTCATTAGGCCTATTGATCCATCATTCTCGAACCGCACCCCATACTAAGAAAAACAAAGTTCTAGCATCATTTCAAAAATGCTATTGCAGCCATAAATGGAACACACATTGAAGTGATTGTGCCTAAGAGCATCTCCAACAACCGCGCTATATAGGCGCCGCGCTGAAAAAGTAGTCATTTTAGAGCACGCGCTACCGTTCCAAGCGCTCCAGCGGACGCGCAAAAACGGAGCGCACGACATATGTAATTCAGCGCGTGGGAGGAAACGCCATCGCGCGCCGCTTATTTGCTGCGCCCGCTCCCGCGCACTGAACTCTCGAGCATTCGCGCGAAACTCCACCTACCCATCCAGCCGCGCCGCCGTCGCCGCCCTCGCCACCCCGTTTTTCCGGCGACCATTCCGGTGCTTCCCGGGTCTCTCCCCGCGCGGCCACGGCTTCCTCCCTCTCTCTCTCATCAGCGCCGCCCGTCACACGCGGCAGTCCTCCGACGAGCAGCGCCTGGCCGTCCACTACCACTTGGCGCCCGCAAGGTGTTCGACAAAAGGCGTGCAAGGTATGTATTGCTTCCAACTTCACATTTTTACATGAATTTTGGTGCATGTTGTTTATAGCCTAGTTTTGGAAATTTTAGATGAGTTCGGCATATGATTGTTCCGAAGAAGAACTTGATATGGAAGAGGAGGAGGATCTTGCAATGATCCTAGCTATGCACATCAATAAAAACCGAAGCACGGTGGTTCGGTTATGGGTCGACAGAAAATTTGGAGGGATAGGATTGATGCCCACAACAGATTGATGAGGCACTATTTTGTGGAGAATCCCACATACCCCGAGTCGTACTTTCGTCGCCGGTTTAGGATGAGCACGGAGTTGTGCAGGCACATTGCAGAGAAACTAGCGAGCCATGACCAGTTTTTTCAGCAGAGGAGGAATGCTGCCGGAGAGCTCGGGCATAGCACCTTTCAGAAGGTGACAACCGCTTTGCGTATGTTGGCATGCAGTATTCCTGCTGATCTAGTTGATGATCAATTGGCCACGGGTGAGAGCCAAGCCATCATGTGTGTCAAGCGCTTCGCAATCGGAATTGTGCAAGTGTTTGGCCCGGAGTACCTGAGATCTCCCAATGCTGAAAACGTTGCAAGGCTATTGGAGATGAACAAAGCTCACGGGTTCCCAGGTACGCTTGGCTCAATAGATTGCATGCATTAGAGTTGGAATAATTGCCCAAAGGCATGGCATGGCCAATTCCACGGACAAAAAAAGGGTTGCACTATAATCCTTGAAGCGGTGGCCGATCAAGAGACTTGGATTTGGCATGCTTGTTTTGGAATGCCTGGATCTTTGAATGATATCAACATTGTCAACCGGTCACCATTAATGAATAAGATTGCAAATGGTGAACTGCCACCGGTGCAGTTTGTAGCTAATGGCCGTACATACAACTATGGCTACTATCTTGCGGATGGCATCTACCCAAAGTGGCAAACATCTGCGAATCCGTTGAAAAAACCGGAAGGTAAGAAAAATCTTGATTTCCACAATGCTCAGGCGGCGGCTAGAAAAGATGTGGAGAGAGCTTTTGGGATTTTGCAAGCCCAATTTGCTGTTGTGAGAGGACCGGCTAGATTTTGGGATCAAAAAAATTCTTTGGTACATTATGCACGCTTGTGTGATCATGCACAACATGATCATCGAGAATGAGCGTGGCCAAGATTTAGACTACTCTAACTATGAGCTCTTGGGACATCCCGTGCGAGTGCGGCGGAGGGTTGAAAGGATGGCCCGTTTTGTTGCCTCCTATCATGCCATTAGACGTCCAGCAACGCATAATGAACTCAGGAATGATCTCATTGAGGAGTGGTGGGCTTGGAATGGCCGCCAAATAGCATCATGATTTGTGGGTTGTACTATTTGTTGAACTATTTTTTGTATTGTTGTATTGTTGTATTATTGAACTATTTGTTGTATTTCAAGACGGGGCTAGTGTGGTGTGCCTGCCGGGACGTGTAGTACTTCAGGCTGGGTGCGCATGGTTTTCTACTTGGTTGAATGATGTTTGTGATTCAAATTATATGCCATGTGTTTTGTGTTCAATGAAATGTGTGAAATTTGTGTCCAAAATGAAGAAATGTGAGGTGTCAGCTGCACGCCCGCGCTGGATTTCAGCGCGGCTGCTGGAGCCAGCGCTGCGCGCCGCGCCAAACCTGGCGATGGGCGTGCTGTAAATCAGTTTTTTGGGCGCCGGGCGAAGCGCGCCTGTTGGCGATGTTCTAAGGAGTTGGAACCACGACACAGGATAGGGAAGGGGTTACAAGTACAAATGTCATGGAAGTCTGTGATTTCAATATGAGGTTCACTTTTATTGTTACTCGATGGCCCAAGTGTGCTTATGACACACGTGTATGGAGCGATGCTATAGTTTGTTATGATCACTTTCCACAACCCCCCACAGGTAATCTCTTGTATGTCTACATTTTCTTATGTACATGATGGTACTTAGTAAATTTCTAATATTTTCTCATGACGGAACCATCTACCAGAGTTCCAACAACACCCACCCATTGGTAGATATGAGACATACAACCATCTCCATTCTTCTTTGTGAAATTTCATTGAAAGATCGTTCGGTGTTTTGAGATGAAATGACGAATTCTTGGAGGCATTCCACGGTACAAACTAGATACCCAAAATATGTTTGTCACTGCATGCATGCGCATCCATAACTTCATTTGTGATAGCAAGTTGCATGATGAGCATTTTGAAAGTTAGACAATGATGTGTATGTGCAACCCCTATTCCCATTTATAGGTGCCAATGGCCGCAACACGTGAGGCTATTGCTACCACTCTTATACCATGAGATTAGTCAATCTATGTGTAGTGGAACTTCTTTTGTAACAAAGGAAATGTGGAAAACTTCTTTATTGTACTATTTGTCAATCTAAGATATTCATGCAGGTATTCAACAATAAATTCTATTCAAAAATCAAAACAACTAAGTATTAGCAATTTAACACCCGATTTCAATTTAGGGGCATTACAGACATTTCAATACACAATTCCTCCCATAATCTCATACCACAGTCTCAGAAAAGAACCTGATGGTTGATTCTGGCTGATCTTGTGGGAAGCTGATTTTGGGGAAAGTTTCCCAAAAGCTGACTCTAAAGAATTAAAAGGTAAAAAAGAATTGGGCCACAGAGACTCACTACAACGGAAAGTGATGTTCTAAGCTCGATCCTAGATACTCGCATTATTACCATCGACAACTCTCTCCAAGATCCCTGACCTAGGAGGTATAACATCAAGTATTTTATTTTGTATTACACTAGTTTTGTGTACCCTTGGCCCACGCTTGTAAAATAATAAATGTGACACAGTCCGAACCGTGTCGACCGGCTTGGATGCTCATGTTGATATGAGCCTTCTCCGTCGAGATTCTGCACCAACGTTCTAGCTAATTGCAGTCGTGACCATCCGCTCGTGGTTATGTACGGGTCTTGCTTAGTTCTCATGCATGTGTATTTCCAAAACTCCTCATGGGACATGTGGTTAGTGAACTTAAAATTCATATAAGATTTGTTTAAACTTGAATCAATACAAATCTCCTTCACAAATTGGCAGACATGGGGCATCACATGTCCATAGGGTAGTCATCAATGCAGAACACATTAGGCGGCGCTTGGATTATTGTGTTTCCTTGAGATACACCCATAAAAAATACATGCCCTTGGACATATGTATTATTCCCGTTAGAAAATCAGTCTAATCCGGTAAGATAAACTTGTAAAATTGATACAACCGTATTAAATTACACTATATCCAAGTTCGGCCTTAATATTACTAGCATGTGGAGGCGGACGACATGCCATGCCCAAGCTTGAGCCGGTCGTTGGCGAAGTGATAGCTTAATGAGTTGTTGCTTTGGAGTCTACTTTGTATTTGAGAACTACTGATGATATTATCAAAGGATAGTGGAAGATATACATCTAAAGTTAATAGTATTCCAATAATAGAAATATGAGTTGTCCAAATAATAAATAAGTACAAATTATTCATGGAAAGATACAAAAGTACATTAAGGTTCAAAAATTGCACAGAATGATGTTGTCATTGATAATTCATAGGAAGAGTTTAGTTTTGGTCACATAAACAGAGGTTTGTGTATATTGAAATTAAAGAAACACATGCAAGAGATAGAGGTCATGCCAACAAAGAAATATGAAATATCTTACCAGAATAAACTTGAAGAAAAAATAATAAAGGAACCAACCTGATACTTCATCAATGTATTTATAATTTTTGATTGTTTCACGCTATTATATTATCAATCTTGGATATTTTATATACGTTTATATGTTATTTTATATAATTTTCTAGGACTAACCTACTAACCAAGTGCCCAGTGCGAGTTGTTGTCTTTTGCGTGTTTGCACTTTTCAGAAAATCAGTACCAAACGAAGTCCAAACACGATAAAACTTTAGGGGGGTTATTTTTGGACATAAAGAGACCCTAGAAGCTTCGGAAGGACATGAGATGAGCCAGGAGGGAGAGACAAGCTCGCATGGCAGTCCCTAGGGGTAGGGCATGACATGTAGACTCATGACTCCCTCGCGAGCCCTCGTGACCTAATTCCACTTCTATATATTCACATACACCTTGAAACCAACACAGAGACACCCGAAATTATTTTTCCACCACAACAAGCTTGTGTTCCTCCATGACCCCTTCTGGATGTCTTTTCTTGTAATATGTAGGAGGGGGAATCAATCACGGAGGTCGTCTACATCAACCTTGTTGCCTCCATGATGAAGTGTGAGTAGTTCACCACATACCTACTAGTCCATAACTAGTAGATAGATGGCTTCTTCTCTCTCTTTGATTTTCAATACCATGTTCTCCTCGATCTTCTTGGGGTTGTATCCGATGTAATATATTTTTGCGGTGTGCTTCATTACTAGAAATCCACATTTTACGTAGGGCCATGTACCCTAGGAGAAATAGGAAAAACCATAGGGAAAGACTTTACCTTGAGCTTGCCCTAGGTAAAGAACCCTATGTATTGTGTAGTCGGGAAATACCTCTTTCCCTAGAGTGCATCCAACAAGCTCTAGGGGAATTTTTCTTTACCAAGGGGCACAAGCCCTAGGGAAATATTTACATATGGATGTTGCATCCCACATGGGTAGGTTGTTTACCTACGGCCAAGCTATAGGGAAATATTGGGGGCCCTTTTGTAACACATCACCATACTTCCCCTAGTGTTACATACCGTAGGGGAACACTAGCCACATATGTGACATAATCCAAATGTGTAATTTGAATTTGAGTTCATAACGACAATAATTATTGCAATTCAAATGGATCAATAATTATGAAATGAAAATAACATCAAATTACTAGTATATACATCCATATATCACTTGTCACATGCATAGGTAGATGCCAAGACATCACCAACCATCACAGTTTGACCAAAAATAGGCTTGCTAGCTATAGTTTGCCACATCTAATTGATCAAGCATCTCAATTATCACGTACATACCAATGTAGGTCAACTAGAGTTTTCTACATCACGAAACATATACCAACATGTTAACTATACATGCACCAAAATGTACTCCACGCGATGTACATCCAAGAACATCACGGTACCAACTAGCTGCTCAATAGTGATACACTTAGTTCACCACCTCTAGATTGACTAAAAAATCCCCCAAATATCCCTTCATCGTCTACAACAGGAACACTTGCAGCAGGAATACTTGAGGCAATAATGTGTTCCTGAAAAGTAAGATTCACAAATCTTTTAAGGCTGGAATGTGACAATAAAAACTTACTATAGGAAAAAATAGGAAGTATAAGGAAAGGATCAAGGCACCATAGAGTCACTCATTTCTAATGCAGTAGTTTGAATAGTGTGAAACTTTTTTAGGATATGTGCACAAACAACACGAGATTTTTGAATCATTTTCAGGAAATAAAATGGCTGAAATTAAGTACTTCTTACACGTCTAGTAACCTAGAATCTAACTTAGGTTGTGAGATATTATTTTTACTCTACACATAATCGCAAAAGAAGTCACGATATTCATTTCCAAATAAAGTATGAATTGCACTCAAGTCTGTGTTGTGATGCAAATTAGTGAATTACATCAACTCACCAAAGTTCTAAACAGAATTTCCTATTTCCAATATTGAAAACCAAGACATGCATAAGCTGATATAATTTTGGCAGCATAACAACTATAAATTGGACAACTGGACATAAGAAAATATATTATGATCCCTCCAACATCCTCACACAACCCCATTAATCAATATTAATCCCAAATGATCCAACACCACAAAGGCCACCATCATACATCACAAAAGCATGCATATTGTCCCATATTGTCAAAAGTATGTCAACATCATAGCGAATAGACCATCAGTAGTTGTACCATTTGAGACGAGTTTGAGAAATACATACATGAAAAGAGCTAGGATTCGTTTCTTGTTGAGCACACAAAGGTGGCGGTTCTTTGCTATTTTCTAGAATCTTCAAAAGAAGAGCTAGGTTTTAAGGTAATCCTTGTCATGCTTTAAATGTATTAATGATGTGTTTTTTGCTTGAGATGATTGATTACTTACTTGGATAGTAGATTTTTGTGGAGTTACAGGAGGAGAAAGTGAACAAGAAGGAGATTGAACCGACGGCGGTGGTATTTCTCCAACAGGCATTCATTGGTTAGTTGCCAAAGTCTACAAAACAAGAAAATTCAAATAGTGGTTACTTTGAAATGCTAGGAAATTAATTGATAAACATCATGTGTATAACCAGCACCTGAAGAAACTTATGTATCCCATTGTAGTGCTCGTACATGCCAACACCCCATGCCAAGAGATTGTTGGCATAAGATTCTGCTCTTTGAGTCTTCTTAGACTCCTTTCTACGCACATCTTCAATTTCTTCACTCGATGATGCTCCAAGGCCGCTAAAGATGTACCGGGAGCTCTCACCTCAAAAATGACCTCGATGTCACTGACAATACCATGTGGCTTTCCACTAGAACAATCATATAGTGATGTAGAACTAACACCATTTTCATAATATTATAGTCATGTCCATTTTTAACTCTTTAGCCTTTTTTGTGTAAAGCGCCTACTGAATAAGAAAGCAAAGATAAACAAATGTTCAGGAATTTCAAATAATTATGTAAAGCTCATATTACACAATTGCACACATGGACAAACAGTTTGACATACAAATGTTTAGGAATTTCAAACTACGAACATTGACTATGTTATAAAGTAATTTTGGGTGTTTCTAGCGAGAACCATACTTAGATGCAAGTAGGAAGAAACAGAGCAATTGTATAGTATGAGTATTACATGTATGAAAACTAACATAAATCTCTCCCAAAAATGCTATCCAAATAGTAATAGTTATCTATGTTTATTTTCTTTGTCGAGGAATGGGAACAAACACATACCAAACATTTAGTTGCTTCTGCTGTGTTGATAATTAAAGGTGTGCTCTTGTCCACTCCTTCGTGTGTATGCGCCCAAGCGTGAATCCGGTTAACTTCTTCACTAGTTTGCTTGGACTACATTGCACAAGATTCAAGCCTTGTAAGATATTTATAATTGTGCATACGTTAGGTGATAATAAAGAAAACTATCAAGTTTTGTTGATAAGCATTTTTTGACTTATAGTAGCCATGGAGTTGGAAATCACCTTTGTGAGGCTTGAACTTTGAGCTAAAACGATTGGCGCCGTATTTCTTGGATTTTGGAATCCATTCATCACTGCACCACCCATCAACTACAACAACCGAAGCTTCTTTTCCTAACCAACCTTGCATTTGTGCCAAATACTGAGCTCTATCCAAGTAGTATTTCCTAGCAAGCTTGTCATTCATGCTAATGTTCTCAGTTTTCCGAAAATGATCAATTATGGCTTGGGTTCTTGCATAGTAAAACATACTTGGCAAAAAGTTCCTTGAAACATCTTCGAACATGTTGCTTTGCCTTCTCCGAGTATGCATCTTCATAATTGTGCCTTAGCTGCATTGAGAATTGGTAGATGGTTAATACAAAGGAGAGCAAATTACCTTGGTCAACCAAAAAAAGCAACTAAAATAATTTATACCCAAAAAGCATCTTCAATTTTGTGTGCAACAGAATAACCATTTGTGTCCTTCTCCGCATGATAATCCTCCCACTCCATAGTAGTCACCCTCACACCATCATAATCCAGAATACGTGGATGGTTACTTTTCAGAAGGCATGTCAATACACTTGCTGGTTGTCTTCCCTTTCGAACAACGGGATGTCCTTACAATGCCTACAAAGAAGGTAGTAAATGCAAAAAACAAGCATTCGAAAAGGAAAACATATTGCAGAACAAGAAACTACTTATACTAATTAATGAGACTTACGTCTTGCCAAAGGGTCGAATGATTAGATGGTGTTCATTATTTGGATTTGCAGGAGGAAGATCTAAAACTACTCTTATGTACCCATCGTAAGTGCCAACAACAACACTAGTGTTCTGAACAACAGGCGCTGGTTTGATGGCTACAACAAGTCGAGATGCTTTTCTTCCAATTGTCATCCTGTAACATGTGATTCTTGAAACAAATAACATAGAGATAACAAAGAACAATTTATAATTGACAAGACAATCATAATAAATACAACAATAGAAAAATCTGAAGTATTTGTTGCCAATAATTCAACCACCCAAATTACAGTCAACAATAATAAATATAAAATGGAGTAGAAATCATCATCTTCTTCAATTTCCTCAATGATCACTTCATCATAGTTTTTGTCCTCAATAACTTGTTCTTGAATCCTTTCGCCACTCAAATTATGTTGGTTGCTAATATGAGACAATTAAATTTGATCAACCACCTCATCTAAACCATGTTCTGTTAAGTTGTCAAGTTATGATCCTACTTGTACACTGAAATCATTGGCATCTACATTATTCTCATGGAAGACATCTGCATTAGTGGGTGTTTCTATTGTGTAGTCATCATGTGTGGGAGTTTCCAAACTGCCTGGAGGTGATACCTTGTAAGCAACTTTCCAATCAATAAGACTTGCAACCCAAGCGCAAGTTTATGGAACATGATAGACTAAGCTCACTTGGCTGGCAATAGCAGAATGCTCATTCGCTGGGTTGGTTGAGGCAAGGGCTACTTCAACTAAGCCAAACCTTTTCAAATGCCTCACTCCTTTTGTTGTATGAAACCAAAGATTTCCATGATTCACTATCACCTAGGTGCACCATCATTCGTGAATTTTCTCGGATGCCTTCCATGTGCCATCTCATGTGCTTAGCAAATTCGGGCTGCATGAACAACCTTTGCAATCTTGGTAGAAATGGAAGGTATCACAAAACCTTTATGTGGGATGGGTTTATGCTTCTTATTTGAACAGTCATTGTTAACTACCTTATATCTTGCTTCACCGTAGAAGTCACACTTCAATTTTCTCTCTCTATCCTTATAGTATAGCATGCAATGGTTAACACATGCATCTATATTCAAGAGTGTCATTTTCAAATGACCCAAGATACACTTGCACTCATACATGCTTGATGACATTTTATTGCCTTGTGGGAGTGTATCTTGCCAAAGTTTTAGTGAACGATTTATGCAGTCGCCTGACAGATTGTATTTTTGACTTAATTCCCATCAAGCGTGTAATAGTAGCAAAGTGATAGGTTTGAGTGAACTCATGGAGTGGGTCTCTAACAGTTGACAACATGGCACAAAAAGCTTTAGCATCTGGTGTTGGCTCCTCGTGCGCATTGAATCTACCAAATCACACAACATGCCCTCTAAGCAATTACTGTTAATAGACTCCACTCTATCTACACGAACATGACGCTCCCCATGTGCAGGCCATCTAAAGTAGTTGGGCATGAACCCCCAAAGACAAAGATGAGAGGTCATCAATTGTTTTGTTCTTCTACTACCATTGCAACATTTTGAGCAAGGACGGGAAACTCCAAACTTGGCACTACGGACGCCCTCAAAAACATGGTTAACAAAAGCATTTGTATTGTGTATCCACGCATCAGAATGTCTTCCATTATCCTTCCACCCACTCTACATCCAGCTACGCTGAGCATCCAAAGACATGGTTTGTTTTTCTAATTAAATATGAAATAAAATGAATTTCTACAATCACGAGTCGCATCCCAATAAAAATGCATCATATACACTAAAATAGAAAACCACTCATTAGCCAACCAAAAATAACCACAATTCCTATATCATACAAGTGAACAATGCATTAGTCAATATTTTTCTTGGAAAGAATAAATCATAATACCTACTTGATTCCAGCTAAGCAATCTCTTTGTCCTCTGTTGCTTTGACACCAGAAAGAATGATTTTTTTTCAAGCAAACAACACCCGACAGTAGTTAGTTTCTGAAAAATGTATAAACCAATGAAGAACGTTGGAGGGCTTTCATTTATTCATAACATAAAATAGAAGTTGGGGCGGAAATCCCAACTAGCTTTGGCCAGAGAAAACAAACTCACATGAACAAAAAACATGTACAAATAATATAAAGCATGTAGGGTTTATAACACACACATAGAGACAGACATGAGCGTACGCAGAACGTATGAACCTACCAACAACGAGACATAAGATATAATTGATTACTATTATACAGGAAAGAATAAATTCAAGGATGACATCATTCAAGGTTGATCAATGAAGCTACTGTTTTTGTGATTCATGCCATTGCAGTAGTTGTAAACAAATTCAACATATAGGCTATATGAAATATTTCCTACTCACTATGTTTAGTGTCTACATTCTTACCACAATTTACATAGTTGAATGGCTCATTCATGTGTTCATGCATCTTCATATCAACCAGTTCTTCTATTTCCTATTTTGCTAGAAATTTCTTGTATTCCTTTGTCCTTCCATACACTTTTTATAACCAAGGTATTTAAACTGACAACCGCAAGTGCTGGAGATGATATTAAACAACGTTAAGATGTACTAAATTTTGTATTATAGTAGTTTCCCAAACAAAAAATTCTTTACTACCTTTAAAAAGATACTAACTCTACAACATTTTAGAATTGCCTAGTTCTATACTCACACTTTTCAGGAGATGTGCTACATATGATAAATAACAATATTGAAGAATATGAAGTAGTATTATGTTGATTACAAGTGAAGAGATGAAACGGAAACATAAGAGTAATAGATGGCTGACCAATTGTCTTCATCGGCAAAGTAATTTTGAACTTCAGATAGGATTAGGGAGCTCAAATCCTCCTCCAGAATGATGTATCTACAGACCTAGACAATAAATACCAGTAAACAATGGGAGAGGACAACACAGTCACCACGAGTTGAGGGCGTCGCATATGGAGTCACCACGAGCGACACGATAACGTAATCGAGATGGCGTGGCTAGGGCCACTAGACCAGTCGCATCCTGTTGGAAATATGCCCTAGAGGAAATAATAAATTAGTTATTATTATATTTCTTTATTGATGATAATCGTTTATTATCCATGCTATAATTGTATTGATTGGAAACAGAAATACACGTGTGGATACATAGACAAAACACTGTCCCTAGTAAGCCTCTAGTTGACTAGCTCGTTGATCAAAGATGGTCAAGGTTTCCTGACCATAAACAAGTGTTGTCACTTGATAACGGGATCACATCATTAGGAGAATCATGTGATGGACAAGACCCAAACTATGAACGTAGCATGTGATCGTGTCATTTTATTGCTATTGTTTTCTACGTGTCAAGTATTCATTCCTATGACCATGAGATCATGTAACTCACTGACACCGGAGGAATACCTTGTGTGTATCAGACATCACAACATAACTCGGTGACTATAAAGGTGCTCTACAGGTATCTCCGAAGGTGTCCGTTGAGTTAGCATGGATCAAGACTGGGATTTGTCACTCCGTGTGATGGAGAGGTATCTCGGGGCCCACTCGGTAATACAACATCACACACAAGCCTTGCAACCAATGTGATTCAAGTGTGTGTCATGGGATCTTGTATTACAGAACGAGTAAAGAGACTTGCCGATAACGAGATTGAAATAGGTATACGGATACCGACGACCAAATCTCGGGCAAGTAACATACCGAAGGACAAAGGGAATGTTATACGGGATTATATGAATCCTTGGCACAGAGGTTCAACCGATAAGATCTTCGCAGAATATGTAGGATCCAATATGGGCATCCAAGTCCCGTATTGGATATTGACCGAGAAGTGTCTTGGTTCATGTTTGCATAGTTCTCGAACCCGCAGGGTGTGCACACTTAAGGTTCGATGATGTTTTAGTATAGTTGAGTTACATGTGTTGGTGACCGAAGGTTGTTCGGAGACCCATATGTGATCACGGACGTCACGAGGGTTTCCAGAATGGTCCGAAAACGAAGATTGATATATAGGATGGTTTCATTTTGTCACCGGAAAGTTTCGGGCAATTTTGGCAGTGTACGAGGAGTGACGAATGGGTTCCGGATGTTTACCGGGAGGGTCCCACCCACCTGGTAGTGAGCCCAAGGCCCTAGGGTGGCGTACCATGTCCTTAGTGGGCTGGTGGAGTCAGCCCAAGAGGGCTATGGTGCCACATGTAAAAATACCAAAGGAAAAAAAAGGAATGAGGGAGGTGGGAAGGAAGAGGAGGACTCCTCCTTCCCAAACCGAATTGGAGGAGGAGTCCTCCTTCTCCCTGGGGGCCGGCGCACCCTTGGGGCCCTTGTGCTCCAAGGCTAGCCCCTCCCCTCCTCCTAAATATATTGGTGGTTTAGGGCTTTTTGAGACACAACTTTGCCACGTGCAACTCAAACCTATTCCACGTAGTTTTGCCTCTAGATTATATTTCTGCGGAGTTCGGGCCGAGCCCTGCAGGAATAGATCATCACGAACACCGGCATGCCGTCACGATGCCGGAGAACTCATCTACTTCTCTGTCTCTCTTGCTGGATCAAGAAGGCCGAGATCGTCATCGAGTTGTACGTGTGCTGAGCGCGGAGGTGCCGTCTGTTCGGCGCTAGATCGGGACGGTTCGTGGGACGGATCGCAAGACGGTTCGTGGGATGGATCGTGGGACGGTTCGAGGGGCGGATCGTGAGGACGTACCACTACATCAACCGCGTTTCCTAACGCTTCCCGTTGAGCGATCTACAAGGGTATGTGGATCAAATCTCCCTCTCGTAGATGAACATCACCATGATAGGTCTTCGTGTGCGTAGGATTTTTTTTGTTTCCCATGCAACGTTCCCCAACAGTGGCATCATGAGCTAGGTTCATGCGTAGATGTTATCTCGTGTAGAACACAAAAGGTTTTGTGGGCGTTGATGTTCAATTTGCTGCCCGCCTTCGTCTTTTCTCGATTCGGTGCTATTGTTGGATTGAAGCGGCCCGGACCGACATAACTCGTACGCTTACGAGAGACTGGTTTCATCGATTGACATGCAACCTCGTTGCATAAATATGATTGGCGGGTGTCGGTTTCTTCAACTTTAGTTGGATTGGTTTTGACTGAGGCGATCCTTGGAGAGGTCAAATAGCAATTTGCACATCTCCGTTGTGGTTTTTGCGTAAGTAAGATGTGATCATACTAGATACCCATAGCAGCCACGTAAAACATGCAACAACAAATTAGAGGACGTCTAACTTGTTTTTGCAGGGTATGCTTGTGATATGATACTGCCAATGACGTGATGTGATATATTGGATGTAGGAGATGATCATGTTGTAATAGTTAATATCGACTTGCACATCGATGCTACGACAACCGGCAGGAGCCATAGGGTTGTCTTTAAACTAACATTTGTGTTTGCAGATGCGTTTACTATATTGCTAGGTCATAGCTTTAGTAGTAATAGCATAGATAGCACAACAACCTCGATGGCGACACGTTGATGGAGATCATGGTGTGGCGCCGGTGACAAGAAGATCATGCCGGTGCTTAAGTGATGGAGATCAAGAAGCACAAGATGATGGCCATATCATGTCACTTATGAATGACATGTGATGTTGATCCTTTTATGCACCTTATTTTGCTTAGAGCGATGGTAGCATTATAAGGTGATCTCTCACTAAAATTTCAAGTAAAAATTGTGTTCTCCCCAACTGTGCACCGTTGCGACAGTTCGTCGTTTCGAGACACCACGTGATGATCGGGTGTGATAGACTCAACGTTCACATACAACGGGTGCAAAACAGTTGCACACGCGGAACACTCGGGGTTAAACTTGACGAGCCTAGCATGTGCAGACATGGCCTCGGAACACACGATAGCAAAAGTTCGAGCATGAATCGTATAGCTGATATGATTAGCATAGAGATGCTTACCACTGAAACTATTCTCAACTCACGTGATGATCGGACTTGAGTTAGTGAATTTGGATCATGTACCACTCAAATGACTAGAGAGATGTACTTTTTGAGTGGGAGTTTATTAAGTAATTTGATTAATTAAACTCTAATTATCATGAGCATAGTCGAAAGGTCTTTGCGAATTATGATGTAGCTTGCGCTATAGCTCTACTGTTTTTATATATGTTCCTAGAGAAAATTTAATTGAGAGATGATAGTAGCAACTTTGCGGACTGAGTCTGTAAAACTCAGGATTGTCCTCATTGCTGCGCAGAAGGCTTATGTCCTTAATGCACCACTCGATGTGCTGCACCTCGAGCATCGTGTGTGGATGTTGCGAACATCTGACATACACGTTTTTGATGACTACGTGATAGTTCAGTGCGTAATACTTAATGGCTTAGAAGCAAGGCGCCGAAGACATTTTGAAATGTCACGGAACATAAGAGATGTTCTAAGAGATGAAATTGAGATTTCATGCTCGTGCCCTTGTTGAGAGGTATGAGACCTCCGGCAAGATTCTTTGCCTACAAAGTAAAAGAGAAAAGCTCAATCGTTGAGCATGTTCTCAGATTGTCTGAGTACAACAATCGCTTGAATCAAGTGGGAGTTAATATTCCATATGAGATAGTGATGGTTCTCCAAAGTCACTACCACTAAGCTGCTAGAGCTTCGTGATGAACTATAACATATCAAGGATAGATAAGATGATCCTTGAGCGAATCGCAGTGTCAAGAAATAAAGAAGGGACATCAATTGTTGATGGTTAGTAAAACCACTAGTTTCAAAAAGGGCAAGGGCTAGAAGGGATACTTCATGAAACGACAAACCAGTTGCTGCTCTAATGAAGAAACCCAAGATTGAACCCAAACCCGAGACTAAGTGCTTCTGTTATGAGGGGAACGGTCACTCAGGAGGAGCTACCCTAGGTACTTGGTAGATGAGAAGGCTGGCGAAGTCAACAGAAGTATATTTGATATACATGATATTGATGTGTACTTTACTAGTACTCCTAGTAGCACGAGGGTATTAGATACCAGTTCGATTGCTAAGTGATTAGTAACTCGAAATAATAGCTACGGAATAAACGGAGACTAGCTAAAGGCGAGGTGACGATAAGTGTTGGAAGTGTTTCCAAGGTTGATGTGATCAAACATCGCACGCTCCCTCTACCATCGGGATTGGTGTTAAACCTAAATAATTGTTGTTTGGTGTTTGCGTTGAGCATGAACATGATTAGATCGTGTTTATTGCAATACGATTATTCATTTAAAGAGAATAATGGTTATTCTATGTGCTTGAATAATTACCTTCAATGGTTTATTGAATCTCGATCGTAGTGTTACACATGTTCATAATATTGGTGCCAAAAGATACAAAGTAATAATGATAGTACCACTTACTTGTGGCACTGCCGCTTGAGTCATGTTGGTGTAAAATGCATGAAGAAGCTCCATGCATATGGATCTTTGTACTCACTCATTTTTGAAACGTTTGAGACATGCAAACCATACATGTTGGTATAAACGCATGAAGAAACTCCATGCAGATGGATCGTTTGGACTCACTTGATTTTGAATCACTTGAGACATGCAAAATCATACCACATGGAACAAGAGAGTAACTTGTTGGAAGTAATACATTTTTTATGTGTGCAGTCCAATAAGTGCTGAGGCACGCAGTGGATATCGTTATGTTCTTACTTCACTCACGACTTGAGTAGATACAAGAGTATTTACTTGATGAATCACAAGTCTGAAATATTGAAAAGTTCAAGGCTATTTCAGAGTGAAGATCGTCGTGACAAGAGGATAAACTGTCTACGATATGATCGTAGAGATGAATGTCTGAGTTCCAAGTTTAGGTACATGGTTAAGACAATGTGGAAATTGTTTCGCAGTTCATGCCACCTAGAACACCATAGTGTGATGGTGTGTCCGAACGTCATAGCCGCACCCTATTTGATATGGTGCATACTATGATGTCTCTTCTCGAATTACCACTATCGTTTATGGGTTATGCATTAGAGACAACCGCATTCACTTTAAATAGGGCACCGCATATTTCCGTTGAGATGACACAATATAGACTATGGTTTGGAGAAACCTAAGCTATCGTTTCTTAAAAAATTGGGGCTGCAATGCTTATGTGAAAAGGTTTCAGTCTGATAAGCTCGAACCCAAAGCAGATAAATGCATCTTCATAGGATATCCAAAATAGTTGGGTACATCTCCTATCTCAGATCCGGAAGCGAAATGTTTGTTTCTAGAAACGAGTCCTTTCTCGAGGAAAGGTTTCTCTCAAAATAATTGAGTGGGAGGGTGGTGGAACTTGATGAGGTTAGTGAACCGTCACTTCAACCAGTGTGTAGCAGGGCGCATGAAGTTGTTCCAGTGGCGCCTACACCAATTGAAGTGGAAACTGATGATGGTGATCATTGAGCTTCTGATCAAGTTACTACAAACCTCATAGGTCGACAAGGTCGCCTACTACTACAAGAGTGGTACGGTAACCCTATCTTGGAGGTCATGTTGTTGAACAATAATGAACCTACGAGCTATGGAGAAGTGATGGTGGGCCCGGATTCCGACAAATAGCTGGAGGCCATGAAATCCGAGAGAGGATCCATGAATGAAAACAAAGTGTATACTTTGGGAGAACTACTAGATGGTCGTAGGACTGTTAAGTAAAGATGGATCTTTAAAGGGAAGACAAACGATGATGGTGAAAAGTCACCATTAAGAAAATCTCGACTTATCGCAAAGATGTTTCCGACAAGTTCAAAGAGTTGACTATGATGAGACTTTCTCACTCGTAGCGATGCTAAAAATCTGTTGGAATTATGTTAGCAATTGCTGCATTGTTTGTGAAATATTGCACATAGGATGTCGAAACATTGTTTCCTCGACGGTTTCCCTGAGGAAAGGTTGTATGGGATACAACCAGAAGGTTTTGTCAATCCTAAGGATTCTAACAAGTATGCAAGCTCCAGCGATCCTTCTATGGACTGGTGCAAGCATCTCGGAGTTGGAATATACACTTTGATGAGGTGATCAAAGCTTTTAGGTTTGTACAAGGTTTATGAGAAACTTGTATTTCCAAAGAAGTGAGTGGGAGCACTATAGAATTTCTGATAAGTATATGTGGTTGACATATTGTAGATTGGAAGCAATGCAAAATTTCTATGAAGCATAAATGGTTGTTTGAAAGGAGTTTTTCAAAGGAAAACCTGCATAGAGCTACTTGAACATTGAGCATCAAGATCTATAGAGATAGATCAAAACGCTTAATAGAACTTTCATTGAAATGCATGCCTTGACAAGTTTTCAAGGAGTTCGAAATAGATCAACAAAGAAGGAGTTCTTGGCTGTGTTGTAAGGTGTGAATTTGAGTAAGACTCAAAGCCCGACCATGGCAGAAGAAAAAGAAAGGATGAAGGTCGTCCCCTATGACTTAGCCGTAGGATCTAAAGTATGCCAAGTTGTGTACCGCACCTGATGTGTGCCTTGCCATGAGTCTATCAAGGGGTATAAAAGAGTGATCCAGGATTGAATCACTAAACAACAGTCGAAGTTATCCTTAGTAACTAGTGGACTAAAGGAATTTTTCTCGATCATGGAGGTGATTAAAGAGTTCGTCGTAAAGGGTTACGTCGATGCAAGCTTTGACACTAATCCGAATAACTCTTAGTAGTAAAAAAGATTCGTATAGTAGAGTAGATATTTGGAGTATTTCCGAATAGCACGTAGTGGCAGCATCTATAAGATGACATAAAGATTTGTAAAGCACACATAGATATGAAAGATTCAGAACTGTTGACTAAAACCTCTCTAACCCCAGAACTGTATGGGTGTTGGATTCGTTAAAATCACATGGTGATGTGAACTAGATTATTGACTCTAGTGCAAGTGGGAGACTGTTGGAAATATGCCCTAGAGTCAATAATAAATTAGTTATTATTATATTTCTTTGCTCATGATAATCGTTTATTATCCATGCTATAATTGTATTGACTGGAAACACAAATACATGTGTGGATACATAGACAAAACACTGTCCCTAGTAAGCCTCTAGTTGACTAGCTCGTTGATCAAAGATGGTCAAGGTTTCCTGACCATTGACAAGTGTTGTCACTTGATAACGGGATCACATCATTAGGAGAATCATGTGATGGACAAGACCCAAACTATGAACGTAGCATGTGATCGTGTCATTTTATTGCTATTGTTTTCTGCGTGTCAAGTATTCATTCCTATGACCATGAGATCATGTAACTCACCGACACCGGAGGAATACCTTGCGTGTATCAAACGTCACAACGTAGTTGGGTGACTATAAAGGTGCTCTACAGGTATCTCCGAAGGTGTCCGTTGAGTTAGCATGGATCAAGACTGGGATTTGTCACTCCGGGTGATGGAGAGGTATCTCGGGGCCCACTCGGTAATACACCATCACACACAAGCCTTGCAAGCAATGTGATTCAAGTGTGAGTCACGGGATCTTGTATTACAGAACGAGTAAAGAGACTTGCCGGTAACGAGATTGAAATAGGTATAGGGATACCGATGATCAAATCTCGGGCAAGTAACATACAGAAGGAGAAAGGGTATGTTATACGGGATTATATGAATCCTTGGCACAGAGGTTCAACCGATAAGATCTTCGTAGAATATGTAGGATCCAATATGGGCATCCAGGTCCCGCTATTGGATATTGACCGAGAAGTGTCTCGGGTCATGTCTGCATAGTTCTCGAACCCACAGGGTGTGCACACTTAAGGTTCGATGATGTTTTAGTATAGTTGAGTTACATGTGTTGGTGACCGAAGGTTGTTAGGAGTCCCGGATGAGATCACGAACGTCACAAGGATTTTCAGAATGGTCCATAAACGAACATTGATATATAGGTTTGTTTCATTTGGTCACCGGAAAGTTTTGGGCAATTGTGGTAGTGTACCGGGAGTGACGAATGGGTTCCGGATGTTTACTGGGAGGGGCCCACCCACCCGGGAGTGAGCCCAAGGCCCTAGGGTGGCGTACCAAGTCCTTAGTGGGCTGGTGGAGTCAGCCCAAGAGGGCTATGGCGCCACATGTAAAAATACCAAAGGAAAAAAAGGAAACAGGGAGGTGGGAAGGAAGAGGAGGACTCCTCCTTCCCAAACCGAATTGGAGGAGGAGTCCTCCTCCTCCCTGGAGGCCGGCGCACCCTTGGGGCCCTTGTGCCCCAAGGCTAGCCCCTCCCCTCCTCCTATACATATTGGTGGTTTAGGGATTTTTGAGACACAACTTTGCTACGTGCAACTCAAACCTATTCCACATAGTTTTGCCTCTAGATTAGATTTCTGCGGAGCTCGGGCGGAGCCGTGCAGGAATAGACCATCACTAACACCGGCGCACCATCACGCTGCCAGAGAACTCATCTACTTCTCCGTCTCTCTTGATCAATCAAGAAGGCCGTGATCGTCATCGAGCTGTACGTGTGTTGAACACGGAGGTGCCGTCCGTTCGGCGCTAGATCGGGAAGGTTCGTGGGACGGATCGCAAGACGGTTCGTGGGACGGATCGTGGGATGGTTCGAGGGACAGATCGTGAAGACGTACCACTACATCAACCACGTTTCCTAACGCTTCCCGCTGAGTGATCTAGAAGGGTATGTGGATCAAATCTCCCTCTTGTAGATGAACATCACCATGATAGGTCTTCGTGTGCGTAGGATTTTTTTGTTTCCCATGCAATGTTCCCCAACACATCCATGGTGTGACTAGGCACCAATGCAGTAGAGAATGGGAAGTAGTAGGAAGTGGCGAAGCGGGGCGGACGAGAGGCAGAGCGGGGCTGGTAGGGGAGGAGTGGAGTGGGGGTGGCCTGGGAGCGGCGGAGCGGGGCGGGCAGGGGAGCGGTGGAGTGGGGGTGGCCTGGGAGCGGCGGACTGGGGCGGGCAGGTTAGCAAGGCGACCAAGGGAGCAACGGAGCGGGGGTGGCATGGGAGCGGCGGAGCAGGGCGGGCCGGGGAGCGGTGGAGCGGGGAGATCCATGGTGAGTTGCCGAGTCATGAGGGGCAGAAGGGTTTGAGATGAGGGGAAATTTTGGTCTGGCGGCAACACCGCTTGGGACATGGGAATCTTTTCCCTCTACGCACCCTTTCTTCCCTTCCTTTTCTCACTATGTAGTGGGTCCAACTATTGCGGGAGGAAAAATGGTGCGACTATAGCGCATGAGCCAATATACGTGGCCACACTAGCGAATATCTTCGTGTTTTTTGGGGTTTGATGTTTGTATGTGTCACCACCCTAGGGAATGCTTAAGTTTCAGTTTTTGGGCTAGATATTCATCTTTCCCTAGAGGCAGTGCTCATTGCTTTTATGTCCCTTGAGTAGGCTAATGAGATCTAGGTAAAGACATCCGCTCTAGGTAAAATATAGATTTCAAGTAGTGTTTGTTGGGATCCGATGAATTGTGGATTTATGATCAGGTTATTCTTTGGAAGTATTTGAGTCTATTCTGAACTTTGTTATGCATGATTGGGATAGCTTTATATTTCGCTCTGATCTATTTGCTTTCTAATGGGTTCAATCTTGCGGCGCTAAATATCCCACTGGCAGTAGGGGACAAGACACGTATTTGTATTGTTGCCATTAAGGATAAAATGATGGGGTTTGTTCATATTGATTTGGTTTACTTTGTCTACATCATGTCATCTTGCTTAAAGCATTACATTGTTCGTATGAACTTAATTACCATAGATGTAGGTGAAATGATGTGGATGTCGCCTAGAGGGGGTGAATAGGTGCTTTAAAATAGTTATGGTTTAGGCTTGAACAAATGCAGAATAACTAGCGTTTAATTAGTCAAGCACGAAACCTAAAATAACTAGGCTCACCTATGTGCACCAAGAACTTATGCTAAGCAAGGTAAACAACTAAGTGATAACAAGATATATAACAATTAACAATATGGCTATAACAAAGTAAAGTGCATAAGTAAAGGGCTTGGGTAAGGGATGAGCAAGGCACGAGGAGACGATGATGTATTCTGAAGTTCACACCCTCGCGGATGCTAATCTCTGCTTGGAGCAGTGCGAAGGCACAATGCTCCCAAGAAGCTACTAGGTCCACTTTAATATCCTCACACCCTCACAATGCAAGGTGTCAGGATTCCACTAAGGGGCCCTTGAGGGCGGTCACCAAACCTATACAAATTGACTAGGGCGATCTCCACAACCTAATTGGAGACCCCGATGCTTGCCCGGAGCTTTACACCGTAATGATTGATCTACGAGGCACCACCAACCGTCTAGGGTGCCAAGGCAGCCAAGAGGCCCAAGCTCTAGAGTGCCTAAACATTAAAGAGTAATAAGCTTCTCAAACTTCACTTCCACGTATCACCGTGGAGAAGTCAAACCTATGAACCAAATGCAATGCCAAGGGCACACACAGTGCCCAAGTCCTTCTCTCCCAAATACCACCACAACAACTAATGCTATTGAGCAAAATGAGAAGAAGAACGAAGAAGAGAACACAAAGAACTCCAAGATCTAGATCCAAGGGGTTCCCCTCACATAGAGGAGAAAGTTATTGCTGCACACGAGCTCAAAGGATAAGATCCATTGGGGAAGAAGACCCCCTTTTATAGGTGGGGAAAATACAACCGTTACCCCTTCAGCCCGCACACAAGCGGTACTACCGCTCATGGGAGTGGTACTACTGCTTGGGCGGTGATACGTCTCCATTGTATCTACTTTTCCGAACTCTTTTGCCCTTGTTTTGGACTCTAACTTGCATGATTTGAATGGAACTAACCCGGACTAACGTTGTTTTCAGCAGAATTGCCATGGTGTTGTTTTTGTGCAGAAATAAAAGTTCTCGGAATGACTTGAAAATTTACGGAGAATTTTTCTAGAATTAATGAAAAATACCTGCGCAAAGATCCACCGGAGGAGGTGAACCAGTGGGCCACAAGCCTACAGGCCCCCCCTGGCCGCGCCGTGAGGGCATGTGGGGCCCACGTGGCGCCACCGCCTCCAAACTCAGCTCTATTTATTCCGTCTCGCCCGGAAAAAAATCAAGGTGAAGGATTCATCGCGTTTTACGATACGGAGGCGCCGCCACCTTGTGTTCTTCATCTGGAGGGCAGATCTGGAGTCCGTTCCGGGCTCCGGAGAGGGGAAATCGTCGCCATCGTCATCATCAACCTTCCTCCATCGACAATTCCATGATGCTCTTCACCGTTCTTGAGTAATCTCATCGTAGGCTTGCTGGACGGTGATGAGTTGGATGAGATCTATCATGTAATCGAGTTAGTTTTGACGGGGATTGATCCCTAGTATCCAATATGTTCTGAGATTTATGTTGCTACTACTTTGCCATGCTTAATGCTTGTCACTATGGCCCGAGTGCCATGATCTCAGATCTGAACCTATTATGTTGTCGCCAATATATGTGTGTTTTAGATCCTATCTTGCAAGTTGTAGTCACCTACTATGTGTTATGACCCGGCAACCCCGGAGTGACAATAGCCGGAACCACTCCCGGAGATGATCATAGTATGAGGAGTTAATGTATTCACCACGTGTTAATGCGTTGGTCCGGTTCTTTATTAAAAGGAGGACCTTAATATCCCGTAGTTTCCATTAGGACCCCGCTGCCATGGGATGGATGGACAATAGATGTCATGCAAGTTCTTTTCCCTAAGCACGTATGACTACATACGGAATACATGCCTACATTAGATTGACGAATGGGAGCTAGTTACTTATCTCTCCGTGTTATAGCTGTTACATGATGAATCACATCCGGCATACTCATCCATCACCGATCCACTGCCTACGACTCTTTTACTACTGGTCCTTGCTATGTTACTTTGCTGCTACTGCTGTTACTGCTGCTGCTGTTACTCTGTTGCTACTGCTGTTACTCTGCTTCTACTGCTGTCACTACTGGTGTTACTTGCTACTGCTGTTACTTGCTACTTTGCTGTTCCTTGCTGCAACACTTTACTGGCACCATTGATACAACAAGTTAGGAATAGGGTGCCGTCAACAGACGTGTTTCTCGCACGGTTGCTATCATACCACTTTGCTACTGATACTTTGCTTGCAGACACTAATCTATCACGTGTGGTTGAATTGACAACTCAGCTGCTAATACTTGAGAATATTCTTTCGCTTCCCCTGAGTCGAACCAATAAATTTGGGTTGAATACTCTACCCTCGAAAACTGTTGTGATCCCCTACACTTGTGGGTTATCAGGCGGCTGTGCCTACAGCACAGTGCATTGGCACAAGGCCACGAGTCAGTAGCATTCTGGAGTGGTACTACCGCTTGCCCGAGTGGTGCTACTGCTCGGGTTGCAGTGTAGAGGCCCACAGATGCAGGGCACCGGTAAGAACATGGGAACTACCACTGAAGTGGCACTACCGCTTGCAAGAGCGGTTCTACCGCTTGTAAGCGGTACTCCCTCGCCCTACTACCGCCCTTAAGTCCGCTGATAGTTCTGAGTCCAGAAGGTTAGGCGGTAGTTGAGCGGTAGTGGCAGCCGGTACTATTACTTATAGGTGGTACTATCGCACCGTACTATCTTCCCAACAACCGCTGAGTCTGACATGAAAAGTTGAGACTTCACACACGATGGTACAACTCGCGGTACTAGGAAGTGGTACTACCACCCGGGGGCAGTACTACTGCTTACCGAGAGAAGTACTACCACTTACACTATATGCGGTACAACTGCTTGTTTCCTTCAAGAACAGAACACAGGAAATAGATGAATGCAGGAACACCAGAACTACCATAACTTGTGCAAATGAGCTCCGAATTTAAGCAAACTGAAGCTTGTTGGATAGATGATGACAAATACTATCCAAAAAAGTGTCTCATTATAGTAAGAAGAGGGAGGGGGAGTATGCCTATGATATAGAGGAGTGATACCCCCATCAGAGAAGCACCGACATAAACTTCTACATTGAAAACATCATATAAGATGCAAAAGAACTCCGTTTTTTATGAACTTGAGCTTGCCATGAAGATGGCCATAAGCTCTAAAACTCACAATGAGAAAAGCCAAACAAGATGCAAGAAATATGATGCTTCCAAGAATTTAGTGGTTTGAGCTCTCAATGAATGATACGATCAAGCTACTCACTCGAGAGCCCCCCTTGATAGTACGACTATCGATCCTATAACTCGGTCTCCCAACTACCACCATAAAACTGGTAAAATAGGAAACGTGTCAAGGTCAAACCTTTGCCTTGCGCATAGTCCACTTCAGCTAGATGATGACGATGTTATCTCCTCAAGATAGACCTTCTTTCTTGATTGCACCGACTCAATGAAGGCTAGTAGATTTCTCCCCCATACTCCACTATGGGTGAGCCACTCTTGGGCACATCTTCACAAGTCTATTGTCACCATGATGCTTGTGATATGTGTTGGGTTTTCCGTGAAGAGGAACGGGTTATCGCGACATAATCCGGGTAAGTATTTCCCTCAATTAATAAACCAAGGTTTATCGAACCAATATGATTATCAATCCTCAACCGTCTTCTCGGTTGCACACAAAATAGCAAACAACTTGCACCCAACACGGGAAAAAGGGTTGTCAATCCCCTTGATCTCGTTATTTGCAAGCGAGTGAGGTGTGTAGATAATTGTAGATAGTTGTGACTTGCAAACAAAATAAAAGACAAATAATAATAGCGAGGAAAGTATAAGTTTTCAGAATATATAAGTGAATAGACCCGGGCACCATAGTGTTCTCTAGTGGCATCTCTCATGAAAGAAACATATGGTGGGTAAACAAATTACTGTTGGGCAATTTATAGAACAATAGATAGTTATGCGATTTTCACGACAATGATCTTGTGTATATAGGCATCATGTCCATAAGCAAATAGATTGACTCCTAGATGCACCTACTACTATTAATCCACCCATGAACCCCTATCCAGCGTGCATCTAGAGTATTAAGTTAAATAGAGTAATGCTTGGGGTACGATGACATGTTGTAGACAAAGTAAAATCAATCAATATGAATAAACCCAATCATTTATATCCTTAGTGGTAGCAACACAAAGATACATCTTGTCCCCATCTATCACTGGGATATATAAATTCGCCAGGTTGAACCCACTACAACGCACATCTACCACTAAAGAAAGATCAAGCTACTTGGCCAAAGCAATTCAATAGACCGGATAGATTTACAAAGCTATGATGATCATGCAAGTAATAATCATAAAACTCAGAGAAGATTCAAATAATTTTCATGACTAATCTGAACATAAAACAATAATTCATCTGATCCCAACAAACACACCATACAAAACAATTACATCAGATAGATCAAAGCGAAGATGTGATGATCATTGTATTGAAGATCAAGAGAGAGAGATAGCCATCTAGATACTAACTATGGACCCGTAGCTCTATGGTGAACAACTCACACATCATCACGAGGGCTCCCAGGTTGATGAAGAGGCCCTCCATGATTAATCCCCCTGCGACAGGGTGCCAGAACGGAGCTCCACACGGGGTCGCCATGGAACGGAGACTTGCGGCAGTGTAAAAAGTGTTTGTGGATATCCCTAGTGTTTCTGGAATATTTGGGAGTTTATAGGCCAGAGAATGAGGCAAGAGGGGCCACATGGAGGCGACAAGGCAACAGGGCGCGACCACCTCATGGGATCCTCGTGTGGTTTCACGTCTTCTCCCAAAGCTTCAGGTCTTCGTTTGGTCCAGAAAAAATATAAAAACATTTCGTGGCAATTGGAATTCGTTTAGTACTGAAAATCTAAAAAACAAAAAAACACGTAGAAAACAACAACTCACACTGGCACTGGTTTAATAGGTAAGCGCTCAAAAATAATATAATTTGGTGCATTGTGACCCGAAAAGTATCTTAAGAGATAATATAACAGCATGGAACAATAAAAAATTATAGATGCGTTGGAGACGTATCAAGCATCCGCAAGCTTAATTCCTGCTCGTCCTCGAGTAGGTAAATGATAAAAACAATTTTTTTGATGTGACATGTTATCCAACATGTAATCTTTTACATGTATGCTCATTAATAAACGATGAATTAACAAACATCAACAAAGTAATAATTATAAGCACAAGCAACAAAATCATCAATCTTTCATAATATATGACCTAAAAGAATGTTTTACCCCATTAATCTTTTATATTAGCAAAGCATGGCTCTGTCTTCACCTCATTAATACAGATGTTAAGCACCATAGTGTCCAAGTCAGGTAATTGGGTCATACTTTTTCAAAGTGAATCAACCTTTTATTCTTCACGCAATACATGAGCGTGAGCCATGGACATAGCATATAGTGGAATAGAATATGGTGGTAGATATCAAAGGGGTAAAAGTGGACAAGATAGTTGTACATCAACTAGGCGTACCAACGGCCTATGGAGATGCCCATCAGATGTCAATTCAAGTAGGGATTTCCACGCAAATCATGCACTAGATCTAGAAGTGTATGAAAGCTCAAACGAAGCTAAGTGGGGTGTGCATCCAACTTGCTTGATCATGAAGACCTCAGGCATTTGAGGAAGCCCGTCGTCGGAATATGCAAGCCAAGTTTATAGTAATGATAATATGATTACCACTAGCATATGAAAATGACATATCATGAGAGTTTATACATGAGGAACATGGTGCCAATTTGAGGTACAAGTGTGGCAAAGGATAGTAGCAAAGTGCCTTCTCTCTTTTTCTCTCATTCATTTTATTTTGTTTTTTTATGGTGGGATCGTTTGGCCTCCCCCTTTTTTCATTTTTTGTCCGGAGTCTCTTCCCGACTTGTGGGGGAATCATAGTCTCCATCATCCTTTCCTCACTGGGACAATGCTCTAATAATGATGATCATCACACTTTTATTTACTTACAACTCATGAAAGCTCAATATGACTCAATATGAATGCCTCAGTTAGTGTACCAGGATGTGCAATGATCTAGCATGACATGTATCAGCAATGTAATGAATGGTTGCTTTGCCACAAATTCCATGTCAGATCTATATGATCATGCAAAGCAATATGATGATGAATAAACTAGTCATATGATGTAACCGTGAAATTTGCATGTCAACACATCTCAGAATGACTATGGAAATGCCATGATAGGTAGGTATGGTGGCTGTTTTGAGGAACATAAAGAAAGGTTTATGTGTGACACAACATATCATGCCATGGGGTTTGGATGCACCGGCAAAGTTCATACTGATCCTCGAGATGAGAATGGGCAATGCACGCTACCGAAGAGGCTAGTAAAATATGAGGAGGTCAGATTTCGTATGTCCAAGGTATCACATTAGTCATGAAGAACTCATATAATTATTACATAGTTTTATTCGTTTCATCATGAATCAAAGCACTACCAGCATGCCCTGAGGGAGAGGGTTGGGAGGACTTAACCATCGTGTCACTCCGACTCGAAACAACACTAGGATTTCAATGAGGAATAGAAATGCTCACACATCCCAGCCATGCCTTTTAATATTCAGAGAAACAAGGAATTAACACCTCTTAATATATCTACTTCTACAAATCAAAAATGATGCACTCACTCCTTTTTCATATTACCACATCAATATCATTAACCCACAATTTCTTTTTATGTGCTACACGATGGTTTTGATTATTATCCATTGGATACTTATTATTTTTGGACTAGCTTTATGACCCATGCAAATTACCGCTACTCTTTATTAACTCTCAAACAATTATGAGTGAAGAACGAGAGTTGAAATATTTATATAAATTCTACATGCCATCGTGCTCAAAAAGATATAAGTGAAGTACTAGAGCAATTGTTTAGCTCAAAAGATATAAGTGAAGTACAAAGAGTATTCTAATAAATCATGATAAATATGTATCTCTGTTAGTTTGATGTGTCTAGCAAAAGGTGATTGTGGCAAACTAAAAAAAGTTTAAGGCAAACCAGGCTCCAAGCAAAACTCATATCATATGTTGAATAAAAATGTAGCTTCAAGTGACATGCCGATGGATTGAGACGAAAGAGGCTATGCCTTCCGGGGCATCCCCAAGCTTAGATGCTTGAGTCTTCCTAGAATATTACCTTTGGGTGCCTTGGGCACCCCAAGCTTAGGCTCTTGCTGCTCGTTATTCCATTGTCCATCGCGATAACACGCAAAACTTGAAAACTTCAATCACACATAACTCAACAAAACTTCATGAGATCCGTTAGTATAAGCTGCACAACAAATACTCAGGTACTATTGTAAATTGATTCTTATTTCATTATTGCATAATAGGTACTGTATTCTAACTTATCCATGGCTAATACCCCTGATACAATCCATAGCATCATCAAAACAAGCAAACTATGCAAGCAAAAAACCGAATCTGTATAAAACAAAACAGTCTGTAGTAATCTGTAATGAACCTATATTTATATAATCCCGATTTTTTTGAAAACTTAGGATGACCTTAAGAATTTGTACAACAATACCGTGTAAAGAAATTCTGCACTGGACTTCAAAGTTCTGTTTTTTCATCATATCAATTATACTTATCATACATGTAACATCCGAGAACCAACACTCTGGAAGAATTCCCTTTTATTTCATTATTGCCATGTGCTTTATCTGGTTGTCGCATTCATCATCGCATCATGAGCATCATTTGCATAGCACCGACACTCCATTGCCATCATTTTTCAAAACTTGCATTCATTATTAGTTCCTGGTTCTCTCCGTTCTTGGCGTTGACCGTTTCAAGACCAACCACACACACACGTGCCCGTGACATCGTTAAATATTGTTTTTAGAAGTGCGTATAAAACTTTCTCGGAATGGGTTGAAAGTTGGCATGCCATCTTGTTTTATTGTAAATAGACCACTTGCCAAATTTTGTCGCAACGAGAGGTCGTTCGATACGCCGACGGATAAACCGATAGCAACACTATTGCCGAATATAATTGTGAGATGTTTCGGTATATGTTGCCGGGCCACACATCCCTCTTTTCTCTCAGCCGACACCCCCCTCTACACAGCCTACCTAGCCCACCTACCCTACCTCTTTGTTTTTGACCGTCCGATCGAGATCGAACTGTCCAAAAACGGATAAAAACCCTCACCCATAGCTTTCCCTCCTATAAATATACGTCCCTAGTCCTAATCTGACCTAACCCTAGCATCCTTGGGATCCGCGCCCAACCAACCAGCCTCCACCTGCCCCGGTCGCCACCCACCTCCAGCCACGAGGCCCGCGGGGCCCGGATTGGGGCCGCCCGAGCCCATCTAGGCCCGGGTCAATAGCCGCCTCCCCGAGCTCTGTGCCATAGTGAGGAGAGCCCAAGCGTGTGCACTGCGCGTGTGCCGCCGCCTCCCTGCCATGTTTCGGCTGTCCACGCTGGCGGACCTCGCCGGCGACCCTGACCGCACCCTCGCCTCGCCATCTCATGCGTGCAGTCGTGCCGTAGCCGAAAGCCTTCATTTATCCTGTCGTTCCACCAAGCTCTCCTGCTAGCTCGCACCGAAGATCTGGCATCTCCTGTCTAGGATCTGTGCACTGTGCCCATTCCCCACTGACAACAAGTCTCCTCAGTGCGAGAGTCCCTGTGCTAGTCTGCCGTCGCGTGAAAGCACATATGCTCCCTTAGTGGTTTTGATAATTCATGACAACATACATTGTCTCTTGGACTAACACTTTTAGCTGGTATATTTCAGGTATAGTCCACAGAGAGCATTGGCCAAAGGATTGTGAGGAGAATCCCCTTGATGCAAGGAAAGGAATAGGATTGGCTCTGGTTTCAAACAAGAGGACTCTACATTTTACATTTGTGAGAAATCACTTTGAGTCCATAGGAAAGCCAATACTAGTAAAAGGGGATGATGTATTATGATGAATTGGTTGCTCAAGTGCTTAGAGATAGTGAGCAAAAAAATTCACTCATTTCTTCCACAAGTATCTGTGTCCCAAACCAAATCAGCAAAATCAGTGCCACCAACTTCTCCACTCGGCCCTATCGATTTTCTGAGTGACAAATCATTTGGCAAACCCTAATCTCTCGGTACCACCAAGTTCCACATTGGTGCCACCGAAAGCATGTGACCAACTTTCTATTGAGAAAATTACAAGAATCGAAATTTCCGAGATTGGAATCGATCTCACCGAGATTTGGAAACTGCTCTAGGTCATTGTATCGGTACCAACGAGATTCATATATCGATCTCAGTGAGAATTCAAAAGTTGCCACATTTAGTGCAACTCGGTACCATCGATATTCATTTCGGTGTCACCGAGTTGGCAATAATGTTGTAACAGTTGGATTTTGGGGGATGCGTATATATACCCCCACCTCCTGTCATTAGCAAAGGAAGCACTCAGAACACCCACCCACTTGCTAGATCCATTTTTCCGAGAGAGATCCACCTAGTCATGTGTTGAGATCAAGAGATTCCAATCCAACCATTTGAAACTTGATCTCTAGCCTCCCCAAGTTGGTTTCCACAAAATCAATCTCTCCTACACGTGCCAAATCTATGAGAGAGTGATTGTGTGTTGGGGAGACTATCTTTTGAAGCACAAGAGCAAGGAGTTCATTGTTCTACTGCATCTATTACCTTTTGGAGGGTGGTGCCTCCTATATTGGTTAGGTGTGACTTGGGAGGCTCCTACCTCATGTTGTGGAGTTTAACCAAGAAGTTTGTACGGTCATTGAGATCGCCTACTTAGTGAAGATCTACCGTGAGTGAGGCTAGTCCTGTGTGGACGTAAGCCATGGTGCAATAGACAAGGCCGCTTCTTCGTGGACGCCTTGTGGGTAGAGCCCTCCATGGACTCTCGCAGCCGTTACCGTCCGTGGGTTGAAGTCTGCACTAACGTGGACGTACGATAGGACCATCTATCTGAAGCACGCCCAAAATCACTGTGTTCATCTTTGCGTTTGATCTTCCTAAATTCTACTCCTTACTTACATGTGCAAAGTCTTTACTTTTCGCTGCCATCTTTTTTGACTAGCATGTGTAGGGTGCAGTAGACTTTTTAGAATTGCTAAAATCTGCCAACCATTAAAATTGGGAAAAGGCTAGTATTTTAATTTATGCAGGTAGTCTATTCACCCCCTCTAGACACCCCTTCTATCGATCCAACACCGCGCCTTGACTTCGCTCGGAGGTGAAGTTCTCTCAATCCAGTCGGATCGGGAACGACGACCGCATCGCCACGCGCTCGCCCTCCCGATAGGCCATGATGCCCAACCAACGAGTTCGTTGAGCCTGGAACAACCGCTGCATGGGCTGCCGCCTCGTCCCGGCCCAGCATCGGCCGGCCTAGCAACAAATTGTTGTTCGAAATGGAACTTTACAATAATTGTTATTCGAGCCATGCCTCTTTTGATTGTTCGAAATGGAGTGAATTATAGTATACTATGCCTAGTTGCTGTTAGTAGATTTCCCATGCCATGTATGTCATGCTGAGCTGTCATTTTCATCATGTGAACAAGCTATGATCATGTTGTTGTTTGGTAGGGTGAAGTATTACTAAGTCTGAGAATCTGATTCGCTCAGAATGCCATGTTGAGTTGATGCTAGCTATGATTGTGTGCATATTTAGACCTTGCTAGTGTGGAATGAAATGAAGTTCATCATGCCTACTACCATGCGGTAAATTTTCATGCCATTATATGACCTATATCATGTGTTTTTCTTGCTGTCAATATGCCTTCATGATAAAAACTGCACTCTTAAAACTGATAATTTCACTAAGTCTAAAATTGTGTTCAAGTAGCCATTTTGTGAGCTCGTTTCATAATGATACATGCTTATATTCAATTTTACATTAGGAGATGGTTGTTCTGCATCTTGTCCACTACTGCCTCATGTCTTGTTTGAGCATTTTACATTCATGTAGTTTGTTGTTTTGATGTGCGCAAAATGCCATATTGTTTTTGGACAGATTATGTCTATTTCTTGTATTGGTTGTATTTGTGAAACCATTGCTCCGATTTGATCATGCTATATATGAAACTTGCTTAGAATCTCATTTAGTTTCATAATATCTTGCTGCATCCATGGTTTGTAATGCTTGTAGTTGCCATTTTTATACATTTTGCATTCATGACATATCATGTTGAGTTGGTCATATCTTTTAGGCTGTAACTCCATTTTAGATGATATATATATATATAAATCGACTAGAATGACATGTAGAATCTATGGTGCAATCTGTTTCCCTATTTAAGTAAATATAAAATATGTTTAGTTCAGATCTGGACCAATTTTGAAATTAACATATGGGGTCGCTTCGGAAATACTATAAGTTGTTTCCGACCTCATTTTAAATGGCTAGACAGTGTAGTTTATTTATGCTTCACCTCTTGCCATGTTTAAAAACACTTAAACTTGTCATGTACCTAAACAAGAGTGAACTAAATAACTCAAATGTGGATTTTCGTCAATATGCAACTCATTGCATATTGAACTTCACTAATGTGCAATATTTATTGTTGTGCTTTGTCATGCCTTGCATAATCGTATGGACATGCATCATAATTGTTTGCGCATCACGTCATGTATATGTTGTGGTGTTTATCGTGTGTTGATTGTTTGTTTCCGGATTGTTTCTTCTCGATAGAGTTCCGAAACCACTTTGGTGTGTCACAATTCGTTCGACTACGTTGGTTCGTCTACTTCCAAGAGGGATCTCAGGCAAGATGATCATTTCCCTAGATACCACTACTATCATTGCTATGATAGATGTCTCGCTTCTATCGTTATGTCTCATTACCTACCACTTAAATGTCAGCCTCCCAACATTGCCATGAAAAGCCTCTACCCCCTCCACATCCCAGCAAAACCGTTGTTTGGCTATGTTACTACTGGATCAACCCTTCTTATAGCGTTGCTATTTGCAGGCGTAGTTGCTTTCCATGTCACAATATGGATTCCTTGTTATATCACCATATTATTGCTACTTAATTTAATGCACCTATATACTTGGTAAGAGGTGGAAGGCTTGACCTTCTAGCTCGGTGTTTTGTTACACCTTTGCCACCCTAGTTGCTTGTGTACTGTTGTTATGTTCCATATTGAGCGCTCCTAACATGCTTGGGGTGTTATGGGGACCGCCTTGCTTTTCTTGTTGGGATAAAAATCTTCTGCAAGGCCCAACATTGGTACTACATTTTCCTAATAACTAATAAAACTTGCATAGGGACCTACCGGCCCCCGTGGATAATTACTCAACCCCCACGCCAGTGCTCCTCATGAGTGTTGGTCCAAACCGGGTGATGTACGACGCCCTCTGGTCACTTGGGGTTTCAGTCAACCCAACGTCTAGCCCACATCATAATGCCCTGAGAAAGAGATACACACGACTCCTATTGGGACCTGGTGTCGGTGTCAAAACCAGCGGATCTCGGGCAGGAGGTCCCAAGATGTGGACCTTGGATCGATGGGTTACAAGGGACGAAGGAGACAATGTTTACCCATGTTCGGGTCCTCTTGAGGAGGTAAAACCCGACGTCCTTCTTGATTATATTGATGTGGATGAGAATTACAGAGTTGATCTACCTCGAGATCGTATGAGCTAAAACCCTAGACGAGTCAACCTTCCTACACAGATGAAACCCTCTGATTTATATAGACACGAGAGGCTCCTAGGGTTACATATAACCAACCTCCAGCCGGGGACAGATGCATCGACCTAGACTACTTTGGATGACACGCTAGTCTTCGGAGCTTTCCTTCTTGAATACGAGGTCGTCACGCAATCCGGTCTTCAACACAGTAGCCCATTAGTCCGACCCATAAGATAAAAGTCGACCACCCGAGGGCCCCTTAATTCCGGACTCCCTAAGTAGCCCCCGAACTGGCCTCTAATGCTGATGTATATTATTTTCGGTAGGTCCACGCACCCGAAGTGTTTGGCTTGCAAGGAAAGTTCCTCTATCCCTTCTGATTCGTAGAATGGGGATTTAGTTACCGACCAGTTCTCAGTTATCGAAGCGTCACACGACACATGGCCTTTAACCTTTTCGCTCGAAGATTGATAGGAGCACTCGATTCCTGTGCATATTGATAAAGACAAGCAATCCATCAGTCCTTCACGGAATCGCTTCTCGTAACCGAGGTAGAAAACACCCTTTTATAAGGAGATCAAAATCCATCCTGGGTGACAATCACCTTCCAAGCACCACCCTTCAGCGCCCAAAGCCATGGTGGGTTCCTCCTCGTGACCCTTTAGCCCCCTTGAGGTGTTGGAAATATGCCCTAGAGGAAATAATAATTTGTCTATTGTTATATTTCCTTGTTCATGATAATCGTTTATTATCCATGCTATAATTGTATTGATTGGAAACTCAAATACATGTGTGGATACATAGTCAACGCACTGTCCCTAGTGAGCCTATAGTTGACTAGATCGTTAATAAAAGATGGACACGGTTTCCTAACCATAGAGAAGTGTTGTCACTTGATAATGGGATCACATCATTAGTAGAATGATGTGATGGACAAGACCCAAAGTATAAATGTAGCATATGATTGTGTCAGTTTATTGCTACTGTTTTTTGCATGTCAATGTATCTGTTCCTATGACCATGAGATCATGCAACTCCCAGACACCGTAGGAATACCTTGTGTGTATAAAGCGTCGCAACATACCTAGGTGACTATAATGGTGCTCTACATGTATCTCCGAAGGTGTTTGTTGGGTTGGCATGGATCAAGACTGGGATTTGTCACTCTGTATGACGGAGAGGTAACTCGGGGCCCACTCGGTAATACAACATCAAAAAAAGCCTTGCAAGCAATGTGACTAAGGAGTTAGTCATGAGATCTTGTATTACAGAACGAGTAAAGAGACTTGCCGGTAACGAGATTGAACTAGGTATAGAGATACCGACGATCGAATCTCGGGCCAGTAACATGCCGAAGGACAAAGGGAACAACATATGGGATTAACTGAATCCTTGACATAGAGGTTCAACCGATAAAGATCTTCATAGAATTTGTGGGAGACAATATGGACATCCAGGTCCCACTATTGGTCATTGATCGGAGAATTTCCCAGGTCATGTCTACATAGTTCTCGAACCTGCAGGGTGTGCACACTTAAGGTTCGATGACGTTTAGTATAGTTGAGTTATAGGTGTTGCTGACCGAAGGTTGTTCGGAGTCCCGGATGAGATCCTGGGCGTCACGTGGATCTCCGGAATGGGCCGAAGGTAAAGACATATATATATAGGAAGTCCTGTTTTGGTCTCCGGAAAAGTTCCAAACTCATCGGTAGTGTACCACGAGTGCCGCGAGGGTACCGGGGGACCAACGGGGGGGGGGGGGTGATGACCCAAGGGCTTAATGGGTTGTAAGAGGAGGCATACCAGCCCCTGGTGGGCTGGCCTAAGCCTCCCCTAAGGGCTCATGCGGCTAGAGTGGAGGGATAAGGCAAAAAGCCAAAAGGTGGAAGAGTGGGGGACGAGTCCTACTAGGAGAAGGATTGGTGTCTAACTCCCTCTCCTCCCCACTTAGGCTGACCCAAAGGGGCAAGCCCTAGGGTGCCAGCCTCCCTCCCCTCCTCCTATATATGCTAGAGGTTTTAGAGGTGAGGGCTAATCCTAATTGCCACGTGCTCCCCCTACTTCAGCTAGATCATTTTCTCCTCTAGTCTAGTTCAACGGTGCTTAAGCGAAGCCGTGCTGGATTAGTTCACCGTCACCACCACCACGCCTCCGTGCTGGAGAACTCATCTACCTATCTGCCCCTCTTGCTGGATCAAGAAGGCGGATATCGTCATCGAGCTGTACGTGTGCTGAACGCGGAGGTGTTGTGTGTTCGGCACTAGATCGGGATGGATCGTGATGGGATTGCGGGACGGATAGGGATGAGATCGCGGGACGGGCTGCGATTTGGATCACGAAGAGGTTCCACTACATCAACCGCGTTATATACACTTCTGCTTATAGATCTACAAGGGTATGTAGATTCATTCTCCCCTCTCATAGATGATCATCACCATGGGTAGGTATCGCGTGTGCGTAGGATTTTTTTTGTTTCCCATGCAACGTTCCCCAACACTAGCATCATGAGCTAGGTTCATGTGTAGATGATATCTCGAGTAGAACACAAAAGATTCTCTGGGCGTTGATGTTTAATTTGCTGCCATCCTTAGTCTTTTCTTGATTCGACGGTATTTTCGGATTAAAGCGGCCCGAACCAACATTACTCGTACGCTTACGAGAGACCGGTTTCATCGACTAACATGCAACTTGTTGCATAAAGATGACTGGCGGGTGTTTGTTTCTTCAACTTTAGTTGAATCGGATTTGACCGAGGCGGTCCTTGGAGAAGGTTAAATAGCAATTTCCATATCACCGTTGTGGCTTTGCGTAAGTAAGATGCGATCATACTAGATACCCATAGCAGCCACGTAAAATATGCAACAACAAATTAGAGGACGTTTAACTTGTTTTTGCAGGGTATGCATGCGATGTGATATGGCTAAAGACATGATATGATATATTGGATGTATGAGATGATCATGTTGTAATAGTTAAAATATTGACTTGCACATTGATGCTATGGCAACCGGCAGGAGCCATAGGGTTGTCTTTAATTACTTTTGCGCTTGGAGATGCTCTGCTTTATCGCTAGCAGTAGCTTAAGTAGTAACAACATAGTTAGCGCTACAACCTCGATGGCAGCACAATGATGGAGAATATGATGATGGAGATCATGGTGTGGCGCCGGTGACGATGGAGATCATGCCGGTGCTTTGATGATGGAGATCAAGAAGCACAAGTTCATGGCCATATCATGTCACATATGATTTGAATGTGATGTTAATCCTTTTATGCACCTTATTTTGCTTAGGACGACGATAGCATTATAAGGTGATCTCTCACTAAAATTTCAAGATAAAATGGTGTTCTCCCCGACTGTGCACCGTTGCGAGAGTTCGTCGTTTCGAGAAACCACGTGATGATCGGGTGTGATAGACTCAACGTTCACATACAACGGGTGCAAAACAGTTGCACACGCGGAACACTCGGGTTAAACTTGACGAGCCTAGCATGTACAGACATGGCCTCGGGACACAAGAGACCATAAGGTTGAGCATGAATCATATAGTTGATATGATCAACATGGAGATGTTCACCATCGCAGCTAAACTCAACTCACGTGATGATTGGACTTGAGTTAGTGAATTTGGATCATGCGACACTTGAATGACTAGAGGGATGTCAATTTGAGTGGGAGTTCTTAAGTAATATGATTAATTGACCTCATTATCATGAACATAGTCAAAAGGTCTTTGCAAATTATGTTGTAGCTTGCGCTATAGCTCTGCTGTTTTATATATGTTCCTAGAGAAAATTTAGTTGGAAGATGATAGTAGCACTTATGCGGACTAGGTCCGTAAACTGAGGATTGTCCTCATTGCTGCACAGAAGGCTCATGTCCTTAATGTGCTGCTCAGTGTGCTAAATCCCGAGCGTCGTCTGTAGATGTTGCGAACATTGGACATACAAGTTTTTTATGACTACATGATAATTCAGTGTATAATGCTTAAACGGCTTAGAATTGAGGCGCCGAAGATGTTTCGAACGTTGTAGGACATATGAGATGTTCCAAGAACTGAAATTGGGATTTCAAGTTTGTGCCTCATACGTCCCAAACGTATCTATAATTTCTGCTTGTTCCATGATATTTTGGGTGACATTGTTATATGTTTTGCTACACTTTTATATCATTTTACACATATTTGGACTAACCAACTAACTCAATGCACCCACTTTCAGTTTCTGTCTGTTGATGTCTTTTTTGCAGGGGCTTTTACCCAATTTTCCGAAGCCCGAAAAAAATCCAGAAACAATATATAAAAATCAGCGAAACAGAAGCTTCCGGATCACCGAAGGAGGTCAAGAGGGGGGCCAGGGGCCTCCCAGAGGGCCTGCTGGCGCGGCCAGGCCCTAGGCCACGCCAGGAGGTCGCCTGGGTGGGTCCCACCTCCTTCAGTGCCCTCCTTTGGCCTATATTTAGAGTCCCTTGAGGAAACCCTCGCAGACTTTGTGGAATCACGAATTTCTCCTGCGTTCCGCCACCGCAGTGATTCCAAGATTGGGAGCGTCAGGATACCTCTTCCCGACACCCTGTCGGAGGGAGGATTGACTTCCGGGAGCTTCTCCACCGCCATGGATGCTTCCCGGACGTGCCGTGAGTAGTCCTCCTTGGACCATGAGTCCATGACCAGTAGCTATGTGATGTCTTCTCTCCAATCTTGTGCTTCAATGGTTAGTCCTTGTGAGCCGCCCTACATGATCAAGGCATCTATGTAATTCTCTTGCTATTGCTATGCTCGGTTTGTTGGAATCCGATGGATTATGAGATTATGTTTAGATTGTTATGAGTTATATATTTGATTATGCTTTTATATCATGTTCCTTAGTGATTCATGCATGTTCTCCGTTGCTTTTTTTTTTCTTTGGCCAAGTAGTAGATCGTAACTCCAAGAGGGAGCGTTATGCATGATTGTGAGTTCGGGCCCCTCGATGTCTAGCTTGAGTAACAGAAACATGAGACTAGGGGATGTGCTTTTTGCCACCAGGGATAAAACAACGGTGCTTGTGACCATGGTTGCAAGGATTGTTTACCTTACACATAGTTCGTTAATGCAGTTGTCCTTTGCTTTGAGTTTACACTTTGGGTGGGGCTTGCAACTTAATACCGGAGAGATGTTCTGGATAGATATCTCAAGGTGGAAGATTAGTAAGTAGATGCTGATGAACAAATGGTCTAATTGTCTTGGTGTACTGCCCATTACTATTCAACCTCTAACTATCAAGGAGCATAATTAGCATTGCGGTGCGATCATAATTCTGTCAATTGCCCAACTGTGATTTGTTTACCCTAGCATAGTTGTTTATCGTCTTTTGGGAGAGAGACATCACTAGTGAACATCATGTGACTCCGACCCATATCACCATCATTGTTTACACCTCCATCATTTACCGCTTTCATTTACCTTTCCGTTGCAATCACTATTACCTTCCCGCTTGTGTTTTGATCCTTTGCAAACTACAAGGCTGGAGAGATTGACAACCTCTCTGTACTCGTTGGGAGCAAAGTTATTTGTTGTGTGTGCAGGTCCACGTCTTCTGCTAGCACCAGGGTGGAAGACACCTACTTGTTGAGCCTAGGAGTTCTCCTGGATCGACAAACCTTACAGTCTCCGTGTAAGAGAAATTTGCTGCTAACTACATCTCCACCTTCCACTTGGGGTAACCAACGAGGGCCGAGAAGTATATACATCAACTCGTCAACAGTGCCCACGTTGAGAGGTATAAGACCTTCGACAAGATTCTTTGTCTATGAAGTAAGGGATAAAAGCTCAATGGCTGAGCATGTGTTGAGATTGTCTGAGTACTACAATCGCTTGAATCGAGTGGGAGTTGATCTTCCAGATAAGATAGTGATTGCAAAGTTCTCCAAAGTCACTGCCACCAAGCAAGAGAGCTTCATGATGAACTATAACATATCATGGATAGAGATGATGATCCTTGAGCTATTCGCGATGTTTGGCACCGCGAAGGTAGAAATCAAGTAGGAGCATCAAGTGTTGATGGTTAGTAAAACCACCAGTATCAAGAAGGGCAAGGGTTAAAAGGGTCACTTCATGAAATGGCAAACCAGTTGCCACTGTAGTGAAGAAACCCAAGGTTAAACCCAAACCCGAGACTAAGTGCTTCTATTATGAGGGGAAAGGTCACTGAAGCAGAACTACCTAAGGTACTTGGTAGATAAGAAGGCTAGCGAAGTCAACAAAAGTATATTAGATATACATGATATTGATGTGTACTTTACTAGTACTTCCAAGTAGCACCGGGGTATTGGATACTGGTTTGGTTGCTAAGTGTTAGTAACTCGAAATAAAAGCTACAGAATAAACGGAGACTAGCTAAAAGCGAGGTGATAATGTGTGTTGGAAGTGTTTGCAAGGTTGATGTGATCAGAGTCGCACGCTCCCCCTACTTTCGAGATTAGTGTTGAACCTAGATTTTCTTTGCGTTGAGCATGAACATGATTGGATGTGTTTACTGCAATACGATTATTCATTTAAAGTGAATAATGGTTAGTGTGTTTACTTGAATAATAACTTTAATGGTCATGCACCTAATATGAATGGTTTAATGAATCTCGATCGTAGTGATACACATGTTCATAGTATTGATACCAAAAGATACAAAGTAGTAATGATAGTACCACTTACTTGTGGCACTGACACTTGAGTCATATTGGTATAAAACGCATGAAGAAGCTCCATGCTAATGGATCTTTGGGCTCACTCGTTTTTGAAGTTGTTTGAGACGTGCAAACCATGCCTATTGGTGTAAATGCATGAAGAAACTCCATGCAGATGGAGTGTTTAGACTCACTTGAGACATGCAAATCATGCCACATGGGCAAGATGACTGAAAGGCCTCGTTTTTCGAGTGAGATGGAACGAGCAAGTGACTTGTTGGAAATAATACATTTTTATGTATGCAGTCCAATGAGTGCCGAGGCACGCAGTGGATATCGTTATGGTATTACTTCACTGATGATTTGAGTAGATACAGGAGTATTTGCTTGATGAATCACAAGTGTGAAATATTGAAAAGTTCAAGCAATTTCAGAGTGAAGATGAAGATCATGGTGACAAGAGGATAGTATGTGTACGATGTGATCGTGGAGGTATATATATATCCGAGTTCCGAGTTTGGTATACATTTAAGACAATGTGAAAATTGTTTCATAACTCATGCCACCTAGAACACCATAATGTGATGGTGTGTCCAAACGTCATAGCCGCGCCGTATTGGATATGGTGCATACTATGATGTCTCTTATCGAATTACAACTATAGTTTTTGGGTTTGTCATTAGAGACAACCACATTCACTTTAAATAGGGCACCACGTAATTCCATTGAGATGATACCGTATGGACCATGGTTTAGAGAAACCTAAGCTTTCGTTTCTTAAAAGCTTGGGGCTGCGACGCTTATGTGAAAAAGTTTCAGCCTGATATGCTCGAACCCAAAAGCGGATAAATGCATCTTCATAGGACACTCAAAACAAGTTGGGTATACCCCCTATCTCAGATCTGACAACAAACTGCTTGTTTCTAGAAACGAATCCTTTCTCGATAAACTTTTCTCTCGAAATAATTGAGTGGGAGGATGGTGGAACTTGATGAGGTTATTGAACCGTCACTTCAACCAGTATGTAGCAGGGCGCAGGAAGTTGTTCATGTGGCACCTACACCAATTGAAGTGGAAGCTAATGATAGTGATCATGAAGCTTTAGATCAAGTTACTACAAATCTCGTAGGTCGACAAGGTCATGCACTGCTACAGAGTGGTATGGTAACCCTGTCTTGGAGGTCATGTTGTTGGACAACAATGAACCTACGAGCTATGGAGAAGCGATGGTGGGCCCGGATTCTGACAAATGGCTGGGGGCCATGAAATCCAAGACTACTTGATGGTCATAAGACTGTTAAGTACAAATGGATCTTTAAAAGGAAGACACGATGATGGTGAAAAGTCATCATTAAGAAAGCTCGACTTGTCACAAAGATGTTTTCGACAAGTTCAAAGAGTTGACTATGATGAGACTTTCTCACTCGTAGCGATGCTAAAAATCTCTTGGAATTATGTTAGTAGTTGCTGCATTATTTACGAAATCTTGCAGATAGGATGTCAAAACTTTGTTTCCTCGACAGTTTCCTTGAGGAAAGGTTGTATGTGATATAACCAAAAGGTTTTGTCGATCCTAAGGATGCTAACAAGTATGCAAGCTACAACGATACTTCTATGGACTAGAGCAAGCATCTCGAAGTTGGAATATATGCTTTCATGAGATGATCAAAGATTTTGGGTTTATACAAGGTTTATGAGAAACTTGTATTTCCAAAGAAGTGAGTGGGAGCCCTATAGAATTTCTGATTAGTATATGTGGTTGACATATTGTTGATCGGAAATAATGTAGAATTTCTAGAAAGCATAAAGGGTTGTTTGAAAGGAGTTTTTCAAAGGAAAACTTGGATTGAGCTACTTGAACATTGATCATCAAGATCTATAGAGGTAGATCAAAACGCTTAATAGAACTTTCAAACGAATACATACCGTGACAAGATTTTGAAGGAGTTCAAAATAGATCACTCAAAGAAAGAGTTCTTGGCTGTGTTATAAGGTGTGAGTATTGAGTAAATATTTAGATATAGGAAGTCCTGGTTTGGTCTCCGGAATGGTCCGAAGGTAAAGATTTATATATAGGAAGTCCTGGTTTGGTCTCCGGAAAAGTTTCAGGCTCATCGGTAGTGTACCCGAAGTGCCGGGAGGGTACCGGGGGACCACCGGGAGGGGTGTGACAACCCAAGGGCTTCATGGGCTGTAAGAGGAGGCAGACCAGCCCTTGGTGGGATGCCTAAGCCTTCCCTAAGGGCCCATGCGACTGGAGTGGAGGGATAAGCTAAAAAGCCGAAAGGTGGAAGAGTGGGGGAGGAGTCCTACTAGGAGTAGGATTGGAGTCCAACTCCCTCTCCTCCCCACTTTGGCGAACCCAAAGGGGAAAGAGCTAGGGCTTCAGCCTCCCTCCCCTCATCCTATATATACTAGAAGTTTTAGAGGTGAGGTATAACCCTAATTGCCACGTGCTCCCTCTACTTCATCTAGATTGTTTTCTCCTCTAGTATAGTTCGGCGGTGCTTAGGCGAAGCCCTCCTGGATTAGTTCACCACCACCACCACCATGCTACCATGCCGGAGAACTCATCTACCTCTCCTCCCCTCTTGCTAGATCAAGAAGGCGAAGATCGTCATCGAGATGTACGTGTGCTGAACGCGGAGGTGCCGTCCGTTCGACACTAGATCGGGATGGGATCGCGGGAGGGGCTGCGATTTGGATCGCGAAGATGTTCCCCTACATCAACCTCTTTATATATGCTTCCACTTAGCAGTCTACAAGGGTATGTAGATTCACTCTCCACTGTCGTAGATGATCATCACCATGGATAGGTATTGCGTGTGCGTAGGAATTTTTTTGTTTCCCATGCAACGTTCCCCAATATGAGGGAGTCCGGAATTAAGGGGTCCTCAGGTGGTCGGCTTTTTTTCTTATGGGCCATACTAATGGGCTACTCTGTTTAAGACCGGATTGTGTGATAACCTCGTATCCAAGAAGGAAAGCTCCGGAAACTAGCGTGTTATCCAAGTTAAGTAGTCTAGGTCGGCGCATTTGTCCCCGGCTGGAGGTCGGTTATGTGTAACCCTAGGAGCCCTTGGTGTCTATATAAGCCAGAGGGTTTCATCCGTGTAGGGAGGTTATCTCATCTAGGGTTTTAGCTCATACAATCTCGAGGTAGATCAACTCTATAATTCTCATCCACATCAATATAATCTAGAAGGACATAGGGTTTTACCTCCTCAAGAGGGCCCGAACCTTGGTAAAAACTGTCTCCTTCATTCCCTGTAACCCATCGATCCAAGGTTCACAGCTCGGGACCCCCTATCCGAGATCCGCCGGTTTTGACACCGACATTGGTGCTTTCATTGAGAATTCCGCTGTAGGATCATAGGAAGGATTGATGGAACGCTTAGTCATCAGCGAAGAGATCCACAACAAGGACGTCTTTGTCCCCGGACATATATTTGCATTTGGAAGCATCGTTATGCATACCGATCCGGCCGGCCGCCTTGGCTAGGTCGAAAGCTTCACCGCCGGTCGGGAAGTCAGGTTCGGGAGACTAGAGTTCACCACCGACCCAGAGGGAAATCTTGTATTAATAAGGCTCCTAGCTCCTTTCAAGGAGCCCACGAACCCCGATGCTTCGACTTCGGGGGCCGTGGATCCCACAACTGGGATTAATTTTTGTCCGGGCTTAAAGCCTGAAATGGTCATTACGCCAAGATTCGTCTCAACCGAACACAACGCAGAAGCATCCTCGAACGACCCCGGGGCTTGAGTGCCACATGCCAACCCCGAGCACTCAAACGGTATGGACTCCGCCCAAACCCTGTTACTACATGAGTTACTCGGCCGTATCCAAGCTATGGTCATGATCAATGACCAATCTACGACCTACGATCAAGTCAGACTTAAACCCGATGATAGGGAAATTTGTGTCCCACCCATCACGCATTTGGTCACCACCATCGAGTGTCCAGCTAAGGGCTCCCCACATAAACTACTAGAACTAAGGATGGTCTACGTCCCGGTTACCGATCATCCGGACTCCCCCGATAATCCGGAATCCGAATCTCATCCCGAGAATAACTCGGGGCAGTGGTCGATCCAGCACACGAACTAGAATCAACACAACAGGGTCTCGTCATAACCATGGACCCGAACCTGCCGCGCTAAATCCCACTAGAGAGGGGGACGCGGTCGTCGAGGCCTCAAACCCACATCTCATGGGAACACGGAATTTTTCCCACCCACCACCCAACTCGAGCATCCCTCGGGACATGCAAAAGAGTTCGGTTTATTAGGCCCATATAAGGTTATACGAGGACCAGGGGAATCCGTACATCAATTCTAGGCCAAATTCCTCCTTAACAAGGATAGGGCAGAGGGCTGCGACGAGCAGGAGACGATCAATGCCTTCCGGTATAACTGCCATGATGAGGGCATCCTCAACACCCTCGCCCGTCGCCGAATTCAAATATTCGTCGAGCTGTCAAACTTGGTGCTCCAATATTGCACCATGGAAAGCACTTGGCAAATACATGAAATGTGTATGGAGCCTAGCCATATCGGGAAAACCAGAGGAATCCGGAGAAGGTGCATGCCCCCATTCACGGGGCTGATTACCTCCACGCCCGCAGAGAAAAGGAACAAAACACGAACGAGAGCAAGATCGGTTCTCGACGTATTACTGGACAAGCCATTCCCCATACACTCGACCCCGCCTAACACAAGTTCCACCCACAGCCTTCGAGCATGTTGGGTCGTCAAGCAAGTTGCAAAAAGTTGAGAAGGCATCCTCACTTATGGAGGGACGGTCAGGAACGCCGCCTAATAGCAACGCAGAGATCCTAACGATCTATGAAACCTTCTCCTCGAAAACCCAAAGAAAGAGAGCTCTTCAAGAACTCCATCAAATCCACCATGTAATGGCAGCAAATCCATGGCCGGATACACCAATTACTTTTGGCAAGGACCACCAACCGATCACTAGCACAAACCGAACACCTGCCACCCTAGTCTTAAACCCCATAGTCGATGGCTTCAGACTAAATAAGGTGCTAATGGATGGGGGCAGTGGTCTAAACCTTATTTACGAGGATACACTAGGCAAAATGAAGTTCGATAGGTCTCAAATCAAACAAAGAAATACCACCTTCCGAGGTATTGTCCCCGAGGAAGAAGCAAGCTATACCGGACGAGTAACACGCAACGTGGTATTCAAGACACCCAGGAACTACCGATCTGAAGAACTTCTTTTTCATATCATATCATTTCACAGTGGTTACCATGTCCTCTTAGGATGCGAAGCTCAAAATGCCGGGTCCAAGTGGTGTGATCTTAGTCATAAGTGACCCCAACAGAGCCTTCCGAGATGAAAATAAAATGACATCCCTAGCCATTGAGGTACTAGCAGAAACCCTCGCCGCAGAAAAACTCACTACACTTCATTCCATAGTGGACAAGGACAACGTGATCCTCTGGAAGTAGCCCAAGTCCACATCCTTCAAACCTACGGACGAGATCATCAAATTTCACGTGCACTCAACGAACCCTAGTAAAACCGCGTCCATTGGAGCCCAGTTGTACCCCACAATCAATGAAGCTTTGCATACCTTTTTGCATGAAAATTGGGACATATTCGCCTGACACCCCTCAGGGATGCTAGGAATCCCTCGGGGGCTAGCAAAACACAACCTGGATATAATAGTAGGCTTTAAGTCTGTCAAACAGGCCTTGCGCTGATTTTCTGAACCAAAGCGTCAAGCTATGGGCGAACAACTTTCCAAACTACTATAAGACGGGTTCCTCATAGAAATTAAACATCCCGATTGGTTGGCAAACCTTGTCATGGTACCAAAGAAGGACAAATCTTGGCGGCTATGTGTCGATTTCAAAGACCTCAATAAGGCCTGCCCTAAGGATCCTTTTCCCTTACCCTGAATAGACCATATTATCGATGCAACAGCCGGACACGACTCTTTGTGTTTCCTCAATGCTTACTCCAGATACCATCAGATCAAAATGAAGGAATTCGATCAGGCTGCAACCGCCTTCATAACCCCCTATGGGCCATTCTACGTTAACACAATGCCTTTTGGGTTCAAAAACGCGGGCGCAACTTACCAACGCATGATCTAGACATGCTTGGAGAAACTAATCGGCAAAATAGTAGAGGCATACATGTACGGCGTGGTCGTCGAGACCAATCACATTAGCCAGCTGGTAGATGACCTCAGGCACACCTTTGCCAGCCTACAAGAATAGGACAAATGACTTGCCCGGGCAAATGTGTCTTCAGAGTCCCAACCGACATACTTCTTGGATTCATTGTGTCGCAAATAGGAATAGAGGCCAATCTTGCCAAGATCCGAGCCTTGTCACAACTCGTGGTCCCTACAAAGCTAAAGCACGTCCAAAAATTCGCACGCTGCATGGCGGCCTTGCGCCGGTTCATCTCTCGCCTCGCCGAGAAAGCGCTCCCACTTTATAGGTTGCTTAAGAAGACCAAGAACTTTGAATGGACCAACGAGGATGTGACGAATCTGGAGGAAATCAAAATGCTTCTCTCCAGCAACCCCATTCTAGCAGCACCCTGCACGGGGGAACCGATGTCGCTATACATCTCAACCACCAATCAAGTGGCCAGCGCGGTTCTCATTGTAGAATGGGAGGCCGAGAGTCACCAACTATTGATACAAAGGCCGGCCTATTATGTATCCGAGGTGCTTACCCCATGCAAAGCAAGATACCCACACTATCAGAAGGTTGATACACAATGTTTATGGCATCACGTAAGCTCACACACTATTTCCAAGAGTGTGCGGTCATGGTAACATCCGAGGTACCCCTGAACGATATCATTAACAACAAGGATGCCATCCGCCGAATAGCTAAATGGGCCATCGAGATCCTGCCATTCGAGATCACTTACAAGCCACCGAGCCATCAAATCTCAAGTGCTGGTCGACTTCGTTGCCGAATGGACAAAGGCAGAGCTACCGAGAGAGTATACCACTTATGCTCATTGGACCATGTACTTTGACAGGTCGAAAATCTTGTTGGACTGGGGGTTGGGGTTGTCCTGACATCCCCTACCGTACATAATGTTTGATATGTACTATGGATCTTGTATGCCGACTCGAATAACGCGGCAGAATATGAGGCACTACTACACGGTCTTCGGATGGCAACCTCAATGGGGATACAATAGCTCGAGGTATGAGGGGACTCCAACCTTGCCATCTCACAAATCAAAGGCGAATTCGATGCAATTTTTTTTCCAAAAATGGCAGCGTACAGAAATGCAGTCCTTAAGATATCAGCACGGTTCAAGGGATTGGAATTCCATCACGTACTGGGAGACAACAACCAAGCCGCAGACGCCCTCGCATGCTTAGGCGCAAAACATGACCCCGTCCCCTGTAACGCATTCCTAGAGAGGCTTTTCAAGCCATCCGTGGTATGGAAAGACGAGGTTAGTAGCATAGGAGCTGATGGTGTAGAACAAATTTTACCCCCCATAGAAGAGCCGGACGATCACATCATCGGCAGACCTACAATTGAAGAAACTCCTTTGTCTCACGAGGTCATGGCAGTGAGCACGCCATGGACTGAGCCCTTAATCGCTTACCTTTTGTACAAAGAAATCCCCGACGACCAGACCGAGGTAAGACACATCATCCGCCAATCAAAGGCCTATAAGGTCCATGAGGGTGAGCTACATAATGAAAGCACCACATGAGTCCTCAAGCGCTTCATCTCCGAGGAAGAAGGGACGCATCTTTTGGCCGAAGTACACACATGTATGGGCAGCCACCATGCAGCGGCACGGGCCTGGTCAACAAGGCTTTTGGAGCTGGTTTCTTCTAGCCCACAGCCCGAGCGGACGCCCACACAGTCTTCTAGGGTGTTAACGTTTTGCAAATAAAAGCCACATGCCCCCAATGGCTCTTCAGACAATTCCGATCATGTGGACCTTTGTGGTCTGGGGTCTGGACATGGTCGGACCACCTAAAGGGGGACCAAGAAAAAGAAATACATCTGTGTTATGGTTGACAAGTTCAACAAATGGATAATGGATCTGATCAAGTCATTGATGGGCCGGTCATCGGCTGTAAAGCCTGTAAGCTCGGCCAAAGCCGGGCCTGTCATCAACTTCATATCCGGCGTCGTAGACCGTTATGGTGTCCCGCACATCATAATAAGGGATAATGGATCCAATTCTATTGCCCAGGAGGTAAAGGATTGCTGCGCAAACTTGGGAATCAAGCTCGACTATGCCTTGGTATATCACCCTGAGACCAACACACAAGTCGAACGATCTAATGGGCTCATTATGAGTGGTATCAAACCTCGGCTGGTTCGATCTCTTAAAGAATCCGACTACCACTGGGTGTAAGAGCTCGACTCTGTACTATGGGGCCTGCATACTGGAATTCTGGTCCACCCCTTCCCGAGTTGCTTACAATAATTCTACGGGCTACAGCTCCACAACCTCACCCGTGGCTCAATCCTTAACATCTCAGGCTTCGTAGCCTTGTGCGAGATGTTCTTGGGCAGTGAGCCCCACTTGGACCTATGGAGAAAATACTTCTACCTCGTTCCCCACACCAGGGGAACGTGAATTTGGGAAGTGGGTGGAGCCAAAGTGTGGCGTATAGCCGGTACAGGATACCCGTTCGGGACCCCAAAGAAGGAAACCAACAAGTGGTCTTCGGAATGGTTTTATATTGAAGACGTTCCCATACTCAACCCAGTCCGGAGGTGTCTTCCCGAATATTCGGAGCCCCCCTTAAAGAAGCGTTCAGCTCCTGGTCGAAGAATTCCTCCCATGAAGAGAGGTCCAAAGTAAAATGCCTAGTCGCCAGGGTGTGGTTACTTGCTAAAAACGGGCTGACCATCATCGAGGTGATGGCTGCAGTAATTATCCGGTGCGTTCGACCACTTCAACATCACACACACCCCTTGTGGCGCTATAATGGGACAAATGACACTACCCGTTCCAGACGATAGGGACCAAACAATAAGGAAGCCTTAGCAGTTATTCTAGCTGACCTTTTCAAGGGGGAAAAAGAAGATTTTGCCCGCCTCACCATCAGGGGCGAATTCTCGGAATATAATCCTATTGAATGGGTAAGTGTGATTATGTTCTCATAGCTCAGATGCTTATGCTTGATTTTACCGATCAATAACCCATCATCCTCCTTAGCATACTTGGAGGCGTTGGATTGAGACGGTCAATTGTCCCGCCCCCAGCCTGAGAATTACTCCCATGACGATGACCCGAGATTACATGAGGATCAGGAGATTTCAATCGGTTTTGAGGATGGAGTATTTATCAATAAAGCATCGACGAACTCAAGGTGGCCCTTCAAGCTGACAACCCTGGGTCTCTCCCATCTTCTACATTGAACAAAAGGAAAGCCAACACTCAAAAAGGGGCCATACCTCCTGTCATCCCAAATGTTTTTGTCTCCACCCTAAGGGTCTTCGGTCCATGCGCCGAACTCCATCACGAGCTATACCGGCTGGTGCTCGGTCAAATAAGAACAGGATTCCCGGATAAGGAGCAACGACAAAAAACACGTCGGTCATCCCTTCGACCAAGAGGTATACATATCAATCACTGCCCTTTAAGGTAATGATTGCCTTAAATGTTCATGATCCTTAACCGAAATACTTAGGAGATGTGTGTAGCATTCTTCGTCTGAAGACGCTGCCGAAGTGTGAGGCAGTCATCAAAACTCAAGGTCTTCGGCTAACGCAAGAGTCCCAAATACGGACCCACTCCCTGATGACCCGGAAGGGTTTTCGGCAACTAATTCCGAATTCGAAAGCACGACGAATCATCGGTGGCGAAAAGAGTCATTGTGTCACCCTATTTTCTCTGAACAAGAGTTTAATGCTCTCAGCTCAGCACATGCATGCCTCGGGGCTGCACAAGCCGGACTCGAGGAAGCGTCCAAACTAATGTCTTCCAATCTGCAAGTAAGTGTTTGGTTTTTGATAACCGAACATAAGGTCAAACCCAGTAGCCCTCGAGCATTTATTTGGTCGGGACGACCGAGTTAAGGGTCGAGATAATAGTTTGCGACCATGTAGGCTCTAAAGCAGGAGAACAAAAAACTGTCCAAGGATTTCGAGTTAAGCAAGGCTGAACTGCAAGCCAGCAAGGCCAAACTGGAGGAGGTGAAGAAATTCACCGGAGAAGCACATACTGAGTAAATTTATTTGATATGTATTGATCTTTAATGAGATTTCCTTTATAACAAAGAACTTTGTCATAGCAGGCGAATCTATAGGCCAATTGCAAAAAGATTTAGCTGCATCCCAAGATTCTCACAGGTATGATGAATCCGAGCTTGAAGCTGGTCATCGCGTTTTAAAGTGATGTTGTGAGGAAAAGAACATGCTGTCCTTTAATTGGTCCTGGTTGAAAGGAGTTGCACATTTTTACCCAACTTAATCCAGAGCACATGGTCCTGGTTGGGCCGACAGGGCCGGATGGTAAAGAGATTCCTCTTCACCTGGTTTATGACCAAGTCATGTGTGTCGCGCGCCTATCACAAGAAGACTACACCTTAGATGTCATAATGGATCATCTCGACCAATCGCCTAGCGGGTGATTATATGTAATTTTGTATTCGTCTATCAAGACACTTCCTTCCGTGCTCGAAAACTTTGTCTTTAACCGGCCATTGGCTTCTACCTCCCCTGTTGATAACTGGACAATGTTCCGTACTGTGTATCCTATGGTAACATGTACTAATTTCCGAGAAACAGGCAATCCGGCCATGTGGTGCAAATAGACACACATCGCACTGGGGAATTATGTTATATTACGATGCGACGTATGAAACATCTTCCAAAGAAATAGTTCCTCGATGGGTTCCTTTCTTCGCGCTACTACATAAAAAGTAGATGTTATAGATATGTATCCAGGCAATTCGGATAACTCCTATTTCGGGAGGAATGATCCCCTTTTGTGTAACACCCTGTTTTTAACTATCATGACTCATTTGACTTTTTCCAAAAATTAGGACCAATTAAATTTTTTGTGAATGCTTGTGATGCTTGATGTGATGATTGCTTGCTTGCATATTGCTTGCGTTTGAATCCAAGGCTCCTATTACTCTCCACACTTAGCTCCTTGACCCAAACCCTTGCCTAATGATCATGCCATGTGTTTAGGACTAGAAACTATTTTTACCGAATATTATGTTCACCAAAGAGCATTTCCTAGATTTAAGCTTTCAAAAACCCCTCAATTGGGATTTGTACTACAAGTCCTCAAATTAAGGAAGTTATTTTGCACCAAATATTTTGTTTAAAACCCATTATAAAAATTACTTCCCAAAGCCACAATATTATTATTTACAAAGTTTATTTTACTATTTTATTTAAAGGCCTTCCCGTGAGGCCAGAAATGGTCTCTTATGAAGGAAATTTATTTTTATTTCTTTCAAGATATTAAGAAAATTTTGGGAAACTTAGTGGACATATATATTACATATATATGAGTTTCAACACATGGTCATGTTCAAAATATAGGGCAAACCCCTTCAAAACCATTCCTGCCTATTTCAAGCATTTGGTATATTTCTATAAGAAATATTCTCCACAAATTCCTGTAAAATTCTAGCATGTCAAATATGATATATGTGATTATCTTGCCAAGTTTCATCTCAATCCAAGTTGATTTGATTCACTTAATTATTCTAAAACCCTATTTGTCTAGATCCAAATTTGAGAAACTCTACATTGCCAAGTGTCTCTAGTTGTGCTCATATTTGGTGGACATGTTCTCATATTCCAATAATGCATCCACACCAAGTGGTGCAGCAAGGAGAATAGATGAACTTGTCGCAAGACCCTCAAAACCCGCTCTGTTGATTTATGGATTTGGGAAACTTTACATTATAAAGTTTCTCCAATTGATCCGAACTTTTTGGGCATGCTTTAATGCTCAACGAATGCACCCACACCAAATATTTGATTTGTGGGAATTGATTTGAATAGATTTGTAAGAAGAAGGTAATTTATGCCCATTTCATGGGTTTTCCAAGTCTACATTGGAAACGTTCTCCACAAAATCTCAAATTAGATGTCCAAGCTTATTTTCATCTATTTTTTTATCCTGTTATTTTTTATGTCAATTGAAGTCCATTTGGTATCCCTAACACTCATCAACCACCTTGTGTGCACTTACCAAAGTGGCTACTTTGGCCCCTTCCACTTTCACCCTTGAGCTTAAATTTCTACCGCAGCTCTATATAGTTACATTTTACCACCAGTAGCTTTGTCGTGGCCTCTGGACAATTAATGGAGAGTGACTCTATGTAGCAACCTCTCATTTTCACCATGGCAGCACCATTTTAACCCCTCTTCCTATCCCTGTGCTTAAGACAAAGCCTCCACATTCTTCCAGGGCATCTATAGCATGCTAATGCACCATTTCATATCAAAATGTAGCATGCTCATGTGGGAAAATGAGCAGCTGATGACCAGATGATGTATATACTTCTCGCCCCTCATTGGATACCCCAAGTGGAAGGTGGAGATGTATTCAACAGCAAATTTCCCTCAGACAGAGACTGTAAGGTTTATCGAACCCGTAGGACTTCTAGGATCAACAAGTAGGTGTCTCCCATCCCGGCTCTAGCAGAACACGTGGACCTGCACACACAACAAATAAATTTGCTCCCAACGAGTACAGAGAGGTTTTCAATCTCTCCGGCCTTGTAGTTTGCAAAGGATCAAAACACAAGCGGGAAGATAATAGTGATTCCAATGGAAAAGTAAATGAAAGCGGTAAATGATGGAGGTGTAAACAATGATGGTGATATGGACCGGAGTCACATGATGGTCACTAGTGATGTCTCTCCCCCAAAAGACGATAAAGAACTATGCTAGGGTACACAAATCATAGTGGGCAATTGATAGAATTATGATCGCACCGCAATGCTAATTATGCTCTTTGATAGTTAGAGGTTCGATAGTAATGGGAAGTACGCCAAGACAATTAGACCGTTTATTCATCAACATCTACTTACTAATCATCCACCTTGATATATCTATCCAGGACATCTTTCTGGTATTAAGTTGCGAGCCCCACCCAAAGTGTAAACTCAAAGCAACGGACAACTGCATTAATGAACTATGCATAAGGTAAACAATCGTTGCAACCGTGGTCACAAGCACCATTGTTTTCTCCCTGGTGGCAACAAACACATCCCCTAGTCTCATGTTTTTGTCACTCAAGCTAGACATCGAGGGGCCCGAACCCACAATCATGCATAACGCTCCCTCTTGGAGTTACGATCTACTACTTGGCCAAAGCAATAAAAAGCAACGGAGAACATGCAAGAATCACTAAGGAACATAATATAAAGGGATAATCAAATATATAACTCATAACAATGTGAACATAATCTCATAATCCATCGAATCCCAACAAACCGAGCATAGCAATAGCAAGAGAATTACATAGATGCCTTGATCATGTAGGGCAGCTCACAGGGACTAACCATTGAAGCACACGAGTGGAGAGAAGACATAATATAGCTACTGGTCATGGACTCATGGTCCAAGGAGGACTACTCACGGCATATCCGGAATCGTCCATGGCGGTGGAGAAGCTCCCAGAGGTGAATCCTCCCTCCGTCAGGGTGCCGGGAAGAGGTCTCCTGACGCTCCCGATCTCGGAAGCGCTGTGGCGGCGGAACAATGGAGAAATTCGCGATTCCAGAAAGTCTGCGATTGTTTACTCACGGATCTCTAAATATAGGCCAAAGGAGGGCACCGAAGGAGGTGGGACCCACCCAGGCGACCTCCAGGCGCGGCCTAGGGCCTGGCCACGCCAGCAGGCCGCCTGGGAGGCCCGTGGCCCCCCACCCTGTGGCCCTCCTTCGGTGATCCCGGAGCTTCCGTTTCACTAATTTTTTATATATATTTTCAGGATTTTTTCGGGCTTCGGAAAATTGGGTAAAATCCCGTGCAAAAAAGACATCAGCAGACAGAAACTGGCACTGGGTGCACTGAGTTAGTAGGTTAGTCCAAATATGTGTAAAATGATATAAAAGGGTAGCAAAACAAGTAACAATGTCACCCAAAAGATCATGGAACAAGCAGAAATTATAGATATGTTTGGGACGTATCAGCAGCACATCTGAAACTTGATTTATGGTACTAATGTAGTTTTGAACTGCAGCTGCTAGCTAGACACCTCCTCTTGAGCGGAAACTTTGCAGTAGTGTAGTCCTTCGCTACCAACCACTGCTAGACATAGTTTCATTCCCAGACTTATCCAGTAAGCACCCTCATTTCCAGCCTTAATTTTCCTGCTACAAACTTAATGGCAGTCAAACCCGAGTCTAAACTGATCCACTTGGGTCCAAACTCCACTAGTGCTTCGTAGCATGCATGGCTTGCATGCTTGACACCTTGGCCTGACCAAGGGGTGGCCCAAGACGCCAAGTGGGGTGGTGACCACCACCCTGGCGTGCAAGAACGGTGCTCTGCACCTTTTCTTCATCTTCCAGCCCGTATCCGGCTGTCCCAACTCGTCTCAGTCCGCCATGGGGTCTCCCTTGACCAGTCCAAGCCCTCCCCGACGCTTAGAAGCAGCCAAGACCCCTCTAGCACGCGTGCTCTCGCCGCACCCAAAGCATCCCCAAAGCTCCCGAGCTCTCCCCCTCACCCTCCCTCTTTTATATTCTCTCCCGAGCCCTCTAGACCCCGTGGAGCACCCATACGTTCCCCAAGGAGCTGAGTATCAAGCCATTGGGTCTCCTCCCTCTCCTCCTTCCATGGCCGCCGCGACGTCGCCTCGGCCCCGGATGATTTTGGGCTGTTCCTGCCCCCTCCTATCTCCTTGGCTTCGCCGTAGCACCCTACCACTGCCAAGCTCCTCCCCCGGGCTCCTTTCCTCCTCCCGGCAGCTGGAGTCCCCCAGCCGCGGCCAACCTCCTGCATGCGCTACCACGGCCGTGGCCCCTCTCCCCAACGCTCCCCGGTGTAGCTAGCACCTCAGAGGGATGCGGTCTTCACCTCGCGGCCATCGGTGGCCGGACATTCACCGGAACTGGCCGGAGCTACCGGGGCGGACCCACGCACGACTCGACTCTCTCTCCTCTACCCCTCCCGTGCTTGGGGTGAGAGGTAGGGGAAGGGCCTGCCATCGGGGCTCACGTGTAAGTGGCTAAGGTCCCGGCCCCGTGGGTTTAGTGGCTGCGCCTTCGGCTGGAGGCCGCCTCCTCGCATGGGAGACACATTCCGGGAATGCGCCTTAGATGTGGCCACTATGCTGGCCAGCTCACGTGCGTGGGCCGGCCCATCTGCCTGACTGTTGCCCTGAGCGCAGTTTAATTCCCTCGTTCAGCCCGCTCTTATCTTTTTCTTTTATCACAAACTTCATAAATCCCTAAACAATTCATCCTAACTCCTAAATTGATGATTCAACTTTCTGGAGGTCCCTAAAATCAATACCTATCAATATATGTGCATTGCACATTTTTCCAGAAGACTTTATGTGAGATTAATATTCAAATGACCATTTGAATATTTTAAACCCCACTTTCTAAATTCCTATAGCATTCAAATCAACTCGAAATGGAGTGGTTCCAATTTTCAGAGACTTATTATATCATGCCTTATTTTTGGAGCCATAGTCAATATTTTTATCTGGCATGATTCTGTTACATTAAATAAATAGCTTCCTATTGCTATTTATCCATTATTAGGAAATCCCTAGAATAGTCAAACCAACTCCAAATCCAGTGAAACAACTTCCTAAATTTTTCTAAATTCATGCTCTGTTAAATGAGTGCCTCCACTCATTTTTAGCAGAATGTTTTCTGTAGGTTTCTTATGGATCACCTATTCCTCCCTTCATCCATTCAAAAATCCCTGGTGGTCCAAACCTCCTATAGCAAGCTTCAGGTATTTTTCTTATGACCAGAGAGGTCGAAGAAAAATAAAGCTCCTATTTATTTAGTACTTCTGTTTCTGCTTGCTGTGTGGCTTACTGTGTTGTTTCCGACGATAGTTGACGGAGTAGGCGGAGTACTCGGATTTGGACCGGAAGACCTCGAAGACCCCGAGGACTTATGAGAGCAAAGGCAAGCAACCCTTTGACCATGCTTGAGCAAATATTATAGTGGATGCTAGTAGAGCAATTATTCCCGTTGCATATGATCATAAGTATTCGGTAAATCATCGATATGATGTTTCCGATGGATCCTCCGGAGCACTTGCATTTGAGCATGATTCTACCACCTATGAGGGTCACTCTAATATCATGTTGACAAGTAGACAATAGTGCTACGCATAGTAGAAGCATGAGCATGATGATGGTATATATCAAAGGTTTTATGAATACCCCGTCGGGTGCCACTAATGCCCTAAGGTGATGATGAGTTAGGTGGCCACTTGTGGATAAGTGGTGCACCGGAAAATAATTTTGGTGTGAGTGATTTCGGAAACAGGATTACATTTATGATGTGTCGACCGTCCCGACCATACATGTACGACCACGATACCACTTTATGGGACGGGGCTTTGTTGATTACTTTGGTCGGTGCTAGCAAAGAACCACATTACTACTGATGGGAGTGATATGTGTTCACTCTCGTGACGGGGTCGTGCCAGGCAGGACGACTATGCCGTTTTTACGTGTTCCGGGCACACCGTTGGTCCCCGCATGGATGATACGTCCAGAGTTGGTGCTCGTAAGACGTACATCATGTGGGATGGGTACCAATCAAGTGGAACTCTTTGTCTAGTATCGTGAGGGGAAAGGCAATAATCAGGTACTCAATTCAAAATTTTTTGAAAATCAACCAGTTCTGCAAGTAAAAGATCAAATGGTTTTGGAAGTAAAATGTTGCAAAAATCAGGGTGTCACAGCTTTGGAGCTCCATCAATCTTGGGCTACACGCCAGCTCTCGCACTCCTCTCACCTCCTCCATGACTTACCTCGGGTATGTTATATACCGCGATTCGTGGATGACACGGAAGTTTCCCTGATCTCGTGGGTACAACGTACAACTCTTCAAAGTGTAAAACTATTTGAATAGCCGTGTCCACGGTCAAGGTCAGTTGGGTGGTGCTGCTTAAACTACGTCCAGTTGTTTCCGCATAAACCAAGTGTGTGTGTGTGTGTGTTCAAGGAGTTATGTGAAAGAGTTGGCATGACCAAGTTTGGTGACTTGGCATATCGGGTGAACCCGAAGTGTTCAGCCCTCAACAGATATGTTGATATGTGTAACCTGTTCTTTGAATACCATGCTGCTTATGATGCATATCCATATCCGTCTATGATCATGTTTATTTACATTCCAAACTTGCTTCCCCACAAAGGCTGCACATTACTTTATTATCGTACCAACTGCACTATCCATATCATGGGCGGTTTGCGAGTACATTCAAAGTACTCATTAGCTTGCCACTGGTTATTTCATTAACCTGGTATGAGAGATCAGTATATGGTGAAGAGTAACTTGGTGACGTTCCTGCGAGCTGGGACGCTTCCCAGTCAGAATGCTTGTAGGTTAAGGCTGATGGCATGGGTTCACGCTTTCGACCAATATTTCCGCTATTGGTCATGTTTGGTGTGTTGGCCCTCAAGGCCCTATATACGTAAGACTTGACCGCAATGTTCATTTATTGTATCAAACGGTATGAATGGATGTAAGACACTTAATATTCAGTATATGTGTGTTTGGTGAGCATTGATCTCTGGGATTACTGAGCACGTTCATTCGGCGATCTTGACTCTTAAGTCGGGGTCCCCACAAAGCTGATATCAGAGCCATCCTGACTGTGGGAAGCCCTTGATTAGCATGGATGTTAGTTAGGACAAAATTGTTTTCTAGACCTTCCAAAAGTACTTGCAAAAACTCTACCTTTCTCAGCTCTCCTAAATTTTCAAAGGAACAAAGGTTTGTGCCTTAGCACTTCCACACTTATTCTCTTGACACCCTCGTCTGCTTTTTGAAAATTTGAAAATGGCCGCTAGCACCCTTATGCCTGACCACGGGATTACCAAAAATCCTCATGGGTAACTCGGAAGGAAGCAACCTTTCCAAGCGACCACCCATGTACTTGAAGGACAAGGATGACAATGCTACAACCATACGACACCAATAGGAGTACCTTCATGAGGAACACGGACATCGAGACCCAGAAATGGTGACACCCTCAACACTGTTTCGGAGTGATGCCACCTTCACCTACGATATTGAGGACATAATATGTGCAAGACCATGACTTACATCGCTAATAGTGCACCTTAGTGAGTAGGAAAACGGTTCTCTTCATCCCCCGCTCTAGGTGTCGATATCGCGATCAACATGACCGACGGGTCGGAACTCTATCATGCCTTCTGATGTCATTGCATAAAGGTCATCCACTTAGAACTCTCAACACCTTGGAAGGCAAGAAGACAATGACAAGCTTGCGAAGACAACAGAAGGTCCTCTCAACATCGGCCATGAAGAACCACCCTCCTCGGCAGCTCCCCAGCCAGGAAGTCACCAAAAATTCCTTATACTCAACCCAAGTCGTTTTGGCGAGCAACAACAAGAGACGTGGCAACACCACGAGAAGGTCTAGAGGACTTAGAGGACTCCTCTCCGGAGCACGGAGCAAGCACGATCGTTGAGTCTGAGAACCCCTAGGGTAGGATGAGTCGTAAATCCCCAATGCGGAGTCGAGTCCGTGAAATGGTTCGGATGGAACCATGTTGTGTGTTGCTTGTTTTTGTTTGGTTTTTGCTTTGATATAAGTCGCACTTTTGCTCTAGGCAACAAGCACGTGATTACATCACCCGTCTTATCTTGATGTTTGAGTTGACTTTTGTCGGTGAAGGATCAACATCTATGGGGGCCTCAAGGGTCCCCTTTTGCTGGTTTGGCGGGGAGAGGGATCGCAGCAAGAGCAGAACCAACAGTCAGGGCCTGACAAGGTCATTTTTACCTAGGTTCGGTCCGCGTGGTGCGTAAAACCCTACTCCTGCATGTGTTTAGTTATTCGTTTTAGGTTACTGTAGATATGTCCCTCTTACAGCCTTTCGATTGGTCAAAAAGCCAAAAGTCCCTACTACTGAGCCTGAGGCCTCCTTTTATAGGCGAAGGGGTCACCACAGTGGCTCAGTGGGTGAACGGTGGTTCACGAGTGGAACAACGCCGACCGACAGTTACAGTGTTACTGCGGTGCATTAAATGCGTCGACAGACTTCCCTGACCGCGTCATGGGGATTTGGACATGTACCCACACGTGCTAACTTTGGGGTGTTGCGCTGGCATGCGGGTGGACGCATGGTCCATGCATCAGCGGTGGCGTGTTCGTCGGTGGAAGCGTTCATAGGTGGCGAGGCCGCCCTGGGTTGCGCAGCTGGTCCAGGAGGAACCAACTTCTTGAACTTCACTCCTCTGGATAGGTTGTTCCTCGTCAAAAGACAGAGTATTTCGGTTAGGAAAACAATGCTTTGTAAGTGGTATCAAATGTATCCAAGCAAATGAATGAATAGTTGCATCCTTTATTCGACTCTCATTTTGTATGGTTATTCCTTTGCACTTTCCGGATGCTTGCCGGCTTGACTTATCCTGCGCGAGTACTTAGAGGAGCGGATCCTCAGAAAACTCGGCAGAGGAGGTCGTCACCGGCAAGACTCCTTGCTGCACTCAGTGCAACCATGTAAATCGCCGAGCGCGGCTCGAGGCAAAATAAGGTGCTACGTAGCCGTCAGAAACGTTGAACGAGTTTGAAACCAGATGAGGGCGCTCTTTGGCCGCTCAAGTCGTTGAACAAGCTCGAAACGAAGTCGGAGTGCACTGATCCTAGCAAGGTCCATCTGCGCGCGGGATCCTCATACAAAATTCGATGCTTCAAAAGGATGCAACTAATCTACCAAGAGTCCAGCAAGAAGTTTGCCTCTGTACTTATCTCGCGCGTCGCGACCTTCCTACCTGCAGCATGTGAAGCTGCTGCCGGGGAGGAATATCCGTACCCCCGGCAAGCTGATGTTTACTCCAACGGCCTCCTTGCCGACGGGGTTTTTGCCGGTGGCCTTTGGCCACTCTGAAGGAAAGAGGCACATCAGGGCGTATCACTTTCTCATCTTTTTTGCAAGAGTTTTGCTGGCGGAGCCCCCGAGCGCATCTTTCTAGCGTCACAACACTTCAAGGAGAAATGCGAGCCAGAGGGCGCGTAAAGGGGTGGTTCAGGGCCTCGGACGCGTCCTCGACGACCATGCAGCACTCCCGAGATGTGCGGCGATCGGAGTAAGCGTCGGAGGCATGGCCGAAACCCCCTGTCACGCCCTCGACAACAGCGCGACGTTCCAAGGAGGTGTGTTAGCCAGGCGATGTAGAGCTTGGGGCATCCGCTCCTTCTACTAGCGCTCGCATAGCACCTATGGAGGCGCTATGAGCTCTCGCGTGGGCAGAGCAGCCACTGTCTCCTCCCACTCAGGGAAGATGCTGCGGCGAACTGAGATCCGTGGAGCCGACGGGCGGCTCCTCGGATCGGGGTGGCGCTGACACCGGCTTGCTTACGGAGATCCCCCTACCTGGCGTGCCAAAGATGTCGGTGAAGGATCGACACCTATGGGGGCCTCAAGGGTCCCCTTTTGCTGGTTTGGCGGGGAGAGGGATTGCGACAAGAGGAGAACCAATAGTCAGGGCCCGACAAGGTCATTTTTTACCCAGGTTCGGGCCGCGTGGTGCGTAAAACCCTACTCCTGCATGTGTTTAGTTACTCGTTTTAAGTTACTATAGACTTGTCCCTCTTATAGCCTTTCGATTGGTCAAAAATCCAAAAGTCCCTACTACTGAGCCTCGGGCCTCCTTTTATAGGCGAAGGGGTCACCACAGTGTCTCAGTGGGTGAACGGTGGTTCACGAGTGGAATAGCGTCGACCGACAGTTACAGTGTTACTGTGGTTCATTAAATGCTTCGACAGACTTCCCTGACCGCGTCAGGGGGGTTTGGACACGTACCCACACGTGGTAACTTCGGGGTGTTGCGCTGGCATGCGGGTGGACGCGTGGTCGATGCATCGGTGGTGGCGTGTTTGTCGGTGGAGGCGTTCATAGGTCGCAAGGGCGCCCTGGGCCCGCGCCTCTCCTTGGGCCTTCTCTTCCTTCCTGGCAAGAGTTGCCTCTCAGCAGGCAGGCGATGGCCTACTGATGACCCAAAAGTATAGGGGATCAATCGTAGTCCTTTCGATAAGTAAGAGTGTCGAACCCAACTAGGAGCAGAAGGCTTTGATAAACGGATTTCAGCAAGGTAATAACTGCAAGCACTGAAAGTAGCGGTAACAAGTGATGGTGTAGTGAGGTGAAACGTAGCAAGCGAAAAGTAACAAGTAACAAGTAGTAGCAACGGTGCAGCAAGTGGCCCAATCCCTTTTGTAGCAAGGGACAAGCCTGAACAAAGTCTTATACGAGGAAAAACGCTCCCGAGGACACACGGGAATTTCTGTCATGCTAGTTTCATCATGTTCATATGATTCGCGTTCGTTACTTTGATAGTTTGATATGTGGGTGGACCGGCGCTTGGGTACTGCCCTTACTTGGACAAGCATCCCACTTATGATTAACCTCTCTCGCAAGCATCCGCAACTACAAAAGAAGAATTAAGACAAAGTCTAACCATAGCATTAAACTAGTGGATCCAAATCAGCCCCTCACGAAGCAACGCATAGACTGGGGTTTAAGCTTCTGTCACTCCAGCAACCCATCATCTACTTACTACTTCCCAATGCCTTCCTCTAGGCCCAAATATGGTGAAGTGTTATGTAGTCGACGTTCACATAACACCACTAGAGGAAAAACAACATACAACATATCAAAATACCGAACGAATATCAAATTCACATGACTATTATTAACATGACTTATCCCATGTCCTCCGGAACAAAAGTAACTACTCACAAGACATAATCATAATCATGACCAGAGGTGTAATGAATAGCATCAAGGATCTGAACAGAAACTCTTCCACCAAGTATTCCAACTAGCATCAACTACAAAGAGTAATCAACACTACTAGCAACCTTACAAGTACCAATCGGAGTTGTGAGACGAAGATTGGTTACAAGAGATGAACTAGGGATTGGAGATTAGATGGTGTTGATGAAGATGCCCCCCTCCGACGAGAGGAGTGTTGGTGATGACGATGGCGACGATTTCCCCCTCCGGGAGGGAAATTTCTCCGGCAGGATCGTCCTGCCGGAGCTCTAGATTGGATCTGCTCAAGTTCCGCCCCGTGGCGGCGGCGAAACCACGAAAAACCTCCCCCTTGATTTTTTTTCCAGACTAGGACGCTTCATATAGCAAAAGAGGGGGGCTAGTGGGCCTTCAGGCAGCCCACAAGCTTGCCCACCGCCACGAGGGGGGTGGTGGCAGAGTGGGGGCTTGTGGGGCCCTGGTGGCCCCCCTCTGGTAGTTCTTTCGCGCACTATTTTTAATATTTTCCAGAAAAAATCCACGTAAATTTTCAGGGCATTTGGAGATGTGTAGAATAGTGGACTAGGATTTGCTCCTTTTCCAGTCCAGAATTCCAGCTGCCTGAATTCTTCCTCTTCAAATAATCCTTGCAAAATAAGAGAGAAAAGGCATAAATATGGTACCACAAGTAATACAATGGCCCAAAAAGCAATAAATATCAACATGAAATCATGATGCAAAATGGACGTATCAACTCCCCCAAGCTTAGACCTCGCTTGTCCTCAAGCGAAAACCAAGTTCCATAAACATGTCCACATGTTTGGGGACGAAGGTGTCGATAAAAATAATACGGACATGGCGGCATCATGATCACACATAGAACAACAATACATCATAAAGCAAAGCAAAGCATGATGCAAAAACCTTACCGAGAAGTAACCAACAATAGTCCATAGTCATTGAAGCAATTGCAATTTATCACAACATCACAAAGAGTCAAATAAGAGCTTGTAAGGCAAACCCACATACTCAATCATCCCTTTTGTTTTCCACAATTGTTACAACTCACGTGGTACTCATGGTGTCAAAGTTTCAGCTGGACACAGAGGAAGATAGGGGCTTATAGTTTTGCCTCCCAACCATTTACCTCAAGGGTAAATTCAACAACAACAAATCATGAGTACTCAACTCCAAGTTGATATATGAATATAGATCTTTCCCAAACATGTGACGGTAGCCAAGACAAAGGCAAAAATAGGGAATTGGTGAAGATCACCTTGACTCTTACAAGGGTAAAAAGTAAAGGTACAAGATAGGCCCTTCGCAGAGGGAAGCAGAGGTTGTCATGCGGTTTTGAGGTTTGGATGCGTGTCCTCTTAGTGCAGAGGAACGTCACTTTATATTGCCTCCCGTGACAAAGAACTTTATTATGCAGTCTGTCGCTTTTATGTCTTCCTCATCACAAGTTTGTACAAAGCTTATTTTCCACACACTAATAGATCATACATATTAGAGAGAAATTTTTATTGCTTGCACCGATGACAACTTACTTGAAGGATCTTATTCAATCCATAGGTAGGTATGGTGGACTCTCATGGCAAAATTGGTTGGAGGTTTATGGATGCACAAGTAGTATCTCTACTTGGTGCGGGAGTTTTGGCTAATATGAGGTGGAAGCAATCGTCACATGCTAAGGGATCTCTAATCATATAACATTGTTTTGAACCAAGCAAACACAATTCATTATGTTGTCTTCCTTGTCCAACATCTACTCCTAGGCATGTAATAATTTGGTGAGTGCTCACAATTGTAAAAGTGTCTAAGATGATATATTTATATGTGAACCTCTCTTTCCTTATTACTTCTTATTAATTGCAACAATGACTGAGGTCTATGTTGATTTATTCTCAACAAGTTTCAATCAACATACTTGTCATATGTGAAGTTATCACTATCCATCAGATCGTCTCATGATCTTTCATGCTATCGTTATTTTCATACTTTTTGATCATGGCACAAAGCAAAGCCTTTGACTAAGTAACTCTTTATTATATAGTTCGTAAGCTCGAATACATCGGGGGAAGACAAAAGCAAAAGACTCAAACTAAAAACTAAAGACTTATTCCTCTAAAAGAAGAAATAAAAACTAAAAAGGAAAGAACTAAAACAAAGGTAAAAGCAAAAGATATAAAGGTGATACGATACCAGGGCAACTACCCCAAGCTTGGCAGAAGCCAAGGGGATTGCCCATACCAATGCTTAGTTGTCTTCCTTTGGTGGTGATGGTGTTGTTGTTGTCGCCTTTGATTCCCAGAGAGCTCTCAATCTTTGATTTATACCTTTGAGATCTGTGACATGGTTTTCCAGCAAAACAACTTCGCGAGAAATAGAAATATTGCAAGCACGAGTTGTTTCGCTAAACCTCAAGAGTTCAATCAAGGATGGATACAACACGTGGAGGAAGGGTTGGAGAAAATCTACTCCTTCAACGTCTTCAATGTTGAAAATAGGTTGAACTTCCTCCCTAGCTTGGGTTTTCTCCTTAGCTTGGTCCCTGGCTTCCGTGACTTCTACTCTTTTCAGATCAACATCTACTTCCTCATGAACTTGGTGAAGATCATTCTCCCCAATAGATTCCTGAGACATCTTTGCTCTAAATCTGCGGCAGACAACAAGCTCGAAACGAAAACAGAGGAAAACTACGCGATACGGAGATCAAAACCTTCGGGAGACCATATATTGATTTTTTCTGGGCCAGAAGGAGTCCTCCGCAAGAAAACGGTGTCCGGGAGGCACACGAGGTGCCCACAAGCTTGCCCACCGCCACCAGGGGGTGGTGGCGGAGTGGGCCCTTGTGGCTGCCTCGTTTGCTCTCCGGATTGCTTTTTTATTTTTCTAATTTTCCAAAAATTCCAAAACTGAGGAAATTTCCTATTGGAAAAGTATCAGAGTCCAATTTCTTCACGAATCAGATACATCTTCGTTTTCCAGGTCTGAAACAGGCTGATAAACATCCCTTATGTACTCCTCTGGAGTTATGACATTGATGATATTGGTCTCAACATTTATGGGAGCACCAGAGATATAATGCTTGATTCTTTGCCCATTTACCACTCTAGGAAAATTTCCTTCCATGTTATTGATTTTGATGGCACCGGAACGATATACTTCCTCGACAACATAGGGACCTTCCCATTTAGAGAGAAGCTTGCCTCCAAAGAATCTCAAACAAGAATTCTATAGCAAGACATAATCACCTACATTGAACTCTCGTTTCTGAATTCGTTTGTCGTGCCATCTCTTAACCTTTTCCTTGAACAACCTGGCATTCTCATATGCCTGGGCTCTCCATTCATCTAACGAGCTGATATCAAACAACCGCTTCTCACCGGCAAGTTTGAAATCAAAGTTGAGCTCTTTCATTGCCCAATAAGCTTTATGTTCCAGCTCAAGAGGTAAATGACAGGCCTTACCGTACACCATTTTATACGGTGACATGCCCATGGGATTCTTATAAGCAGTCCTATAAGCCCATAGTGCATCGTCAAGTTTGCTAGACCAGTTCTTTCGAGATCTATTGACGGTCTTTTGTAGGATCAACTTTATCTCCCTATTACTCAACTCTACTTGACCACTAGACCGAGGATGATAAGGAGATGCAACTCTATGGTTGACATCATACTTAGCTAGCATCTTGCGGAAAACACCATGAATGAAGTGTGAACCGCCATTAGTCATCAAGTATCTAGGGACTCCAAATCTTGGGAATATGACTTCTTTAAGCATCTTAATAGAGGTGTGGTGATCAGCATATTTAGTGGGGATAGCTTCTACCCACTTAGTAACGTAATCCACAGCAACTAAGATGTCAGTGTACCCATTGGAACTCGGGAAGGGTCCCATATAATCAAAGCCCCAGACATCAAATGGTTCAATGACAAGTGAATAGTTCATAGGCATCTCTTGACGCTTACTGATGTTCCCTATCCTTTGGCATTCGTCACAAGACAAGACAAACTTATGGGCATCCTTGAAGAGAGTGGTCCAATAGAAACCTGATTGCAATACCTTATGGGCAGTTCTATCTCCAACATGGTGTCCTCCGTAGGCTTCAGAATGACACTTCTACAGGATCTGTCCATGTTCATGGTCAGGCACACAACGTCTAATAACACCATCTACTCCTTCCTTATAAAGGTGAGGATCATCCCAAAAGTAGTGTCTCAAATCAAAGAAGAATTTCTTCTTTTGTTGATAGGTGAAATTGGATGGTATGTATTTGGCTACGATGTAGTTTGCATAATCAGCATACCACGGTGCACTATGTGAAGTGCGGATGACATTTAACTGCTCATCAGGAAAGCTGTCATCAATAGGTAGTGGGTCATCAAGGACATTCTCTAGCCTAGACAAGTTATCTGCTACAGGGTTATCAGCACCCTTTCGGTCAACGACGTGCAAATCAAATTCATGTAGCAGGAGAACCCATCTGATCAGCCTAGGCTTAGCGTCCTTCTCCATGAGGTACTTAATAGCAGCATGATCAGAGTGAATAGTGACTTTGGAGTCAACTATGTAAGATCTGAACTTTTCACATGCAAACACGAGTGCTAAAAATTCCTTCTCCGTAGTGGCATAGTTTCTTTGGGCACTGTCTAGAGTTTTACTAGCGTAGTGAATGACATTCAACTTCTTATCAACTCTTTGTCCTAGAACAACACCAACAGCGTAATCACTAGCGTCGCACATGATTTCAAAGGGCAAGTTACAGTCAGGTGGTTGAACAATAGATGCGGTTATCAAATCCTTCTTAAGTATTTTGAAGGCTTCCTCACAATCCTCATCAAAAACAAAAGGAACATCCTTCTGCAAGAGGTTGGTAAGATGCCTAGAAAACTTAGAGAAGTCTTTAATGAACCTTCTATAGAAACCAACATGACCTAGCAAACTTCGTATACCTCTGATATCTGTGGGGCAATGCATTTTTTCAATTGCATCAACCTTAGCCTCATCAACTTCAATGCCTCTTTCAGAGATTTGTGTCCTAAGATGATACCTTCATTAACCATAAAGTGGCACTTCTCCCAATTCAAGACGAGGTTGGTTTCTTCGTATCTCTCTAAGACTCTATCAAGGTTGCTGAGGCAACCATCAAAGGAAGACCCGTAAACGGAGATGTCATCCATGAAAACCTCGACAATCTTTTCACAAAAGTCAGAGAATATAGCCATCATACATCTTTGGAAGGTGGCAGGTGCATTACATAAGCCAAAAGGCATACGTCTATAGGAAAAGGTATCGAAAGGGCAGGTGAAAGTGGTTTTCTCTTGATAAGATTGTGCAACGGGTATTTGCGAGAAACCTGAATAACCGCCTAGAAAGCAGAAGTGAGTGTGCTTTGATAGCCTTTCTAGCATTTGGTCGATGAACGACAAAGGATAATGATCTTTCCTGGTTGCCTTGTTCAGTTTCCGGAAGTCTATCACCATTCTAAAGGCTATCAAAGGATAATGATCACCCTTTGGTGGGGGAGGATCCCCAAGCAGTTCGACAGGGAGATTATTCTTGAGAATACGATGTTGTTCTAAGATAATTCTATCTATCTCATCTCTCTCCTCCATATGCATATCATTTTCATGCTCAAGCAGATATTGCTCTAAATGATCCGTAGGAGGTACGACAATAGAGGCAAGAGCAATGATTTCATCTCTACCAGATGACTCTCTTTCATGGGTTTGTCTTCCAAACTTGGAGAAGTTAAATTCATGAGACACACCCTCGAAACTTACTGTGACAGTCTGCTTAATGCAATTAATGTGAGCATTGACAGTGTTGAGAAAGGGTCTACCAAATATGATGGGACAAATGCTATCTTGTGCAGTACCAAGGACGAGGAAATCAGTAGGATACTTCGTCTTACCACACAGGACTTCTACGTCTCTCACAATTCCCAGGGGGAAGATAGTGTCTCTATTAGCTAGCATAATAGTGACATCAATGGGTTCTAACTCAGCAGGTGCAATCTCATCTTTGATTTCATCATATAGAGAACGGGGTATTGCACTAACACTAGCTCCCATATCACATAAACCATGGTAACAGTGATCTCCTATCTTAACAGAAACAACAGGCAGGCCAACTATAGGTCCGTGTTTGTCTTTCGCGTGAGGTTTAGCAATTCTAGCGGAGTCCTCGCAGAATTTGATAACATGCTTGTCCATGTCTTCGGCTAAGAGATCTTTGATAATAGAAACACTAGGTTCAACTCTAATCTCCTCAGGGGGTGCAAGTGGTCTAATGTAAACCCTACGTATCACAGTTGGAGCTTTAGAATAATCCTTTATCCTAGCATGGTATGGTGGTTTTTTAGTGTAAGCACAAGGAACAACAGGATCACTAAAAGCTATGATTTTCTCCTCAACTAGATTGGTTTTGGCTATGTTGCTTTCTACAGGAGGATGATATTTAAACCACTTCTCTTTGGGAAGATCAACATGAGCAGCAAAAGATTCACATAGAGAAGCTACTATCTCAGAGTCAAGTCCATACTTAGCGCTAAAATCTCTAGAAGTGTTTGTCTCAACAAAAGATTTAACGCAATCAAACTTGAAATTCATACCTGACTCCTTACCTTCCTCCATCTCCAAATCTTCAGAGTTGCGTTTGATTCTCTCCAATAAATTCCACTTGTGATCAATATCCTTCTTCATAAAAGAACCGGCACAAGATGTGTCAAGCATGGTACGATCTTCATAAGAAAGCCGAGGATAAAAGTTTTGAGTGATGATTTCTCTCGAGAGCTCATGATCGGGGCATGAATATAGCATTGATTTAAGCCTCCCCCAAGCTTGAGCTATGCTTTTCCTGTCACGAGGCCAAAAGTTACGAATAAAGTTCCGATCACGATGTACTAAATGCATATGATAGAACTTTTCATGAAATTCCAATTTCAACCGATTGCAACCCCATGATCCAGTATCATCACATAGCCTATACCATGTCAACGCCTTATCATTCAAAGATAAAGGAAAGACTTTCTTCTTTACCTCATCCTTGGGCAAACCCGCAAGCTTAAATAAACCACAAACTTCATCTACGTAGATTAGATGAAAGTCTGGATTTGAAGATCCATCTCCTGTAAAAGGATTAGCTAGCAGTTTCTCAAGCATACCCAAAGGAATTTCATAAAAGATATTTTCAGTAGGTACCTTAGGTTGAGGAGCAACTCCTCGTGCTTCCGTTCGTGGTGACGATACCCCAAACAAACTCCTCAAAGGAAGAGTTTCCATACTGACAAGTGACAATAAATTTCAGCACAGTATATAAATGATTCCTTACCAATTTCCACTTACCAAAGGCACTTCACTCCCCGGCAACAGCGCCAGAAAAGAGTCTTGATGACCCACAAGTATAGGGGATCAATCGTAGTCCTTTCGATAAGTAAGAGTGTCGAACCCAACGAGGAGCAGAAGGCTTTGATAAACGGATTTCAGCAAGGTAATAACTGCAAGCACTGAAAGTAGCGGTAACAAGTGATGGTGTAGTGAGGTGAAACGTAGCAAGCGAAAAGTAACAAGTAACAAGTAGTAGCAACAGTGCAGCAAGTGGCCCAATCCCTTTTGTAGCAAGGGACAAGCCTGAACAAAGTCTTATACGAGGAAAAACGCTCCCGAGGACACACGGGAATTTCTGTCATGCTAGTTTCATCATGTTCATATGATTCGCGTTCGTTACTTTGTTCCTCTTCAAATAATCCTTGCAAAATAAGAGAGAAAAGGCATAAATATGGTACCACAAGTAATACAATGGCCCAAAAAGCAATAAATATCAACATGAAATCATGATGCAAAATGGACGTATCACCTACCGAGGCATTTTCAATCTTCGTGGCAAGGATGGCTTGCCGGGGCTCAGTCCGTCTTCCCTGGCGGGAGGGTCTTGCCGTGGCATTGTCTATACCCGCGTCACGGAGCTCCTGCCGGGCTCTCTCCTTCTTTCCCAACAAGGGAGGGCTTGCCGAGGGGCTTGCAATCTGTTCTTGGTGGCTTTTCAATCTTGATTCCGCCCAAAGCTCCAGCGACGCGCCTTGCCGCTGTAGAGGGGCTGCCGGCGTCCGCGCACCAGTGTGGGGTACTCAAGACCCCAGTCTTTAGTGCACCAACAACTTTCCAACACTTGTTTGATTGCACTTGCACTATAGCACCCCTTAGGCACTCACCTCTGTGCTGCTCTCTCTCTTTCCCTCTCACTCTCACCCTTCTTGACAACTGAAGACCAGCAAGACAAGATGCACCAGGGGTCCACTTCGACGGACAACTCACACTGAAGACATTGACTATATGTTAACCCACAAGTGTAGGGGATCGCAATAGTTTTCGAGGGTAGAGTATTCAACTCAAATTTATTGATTCGACACAAAGGGAAGCGAAAGAATATTCTCAAGTATTAGCAGCTGAGTTTGTCAATTTCAACCACACCTGAAAGATTAGTGTCTGCAAGCAAAGTATCAGTAGCAAAGTGATATGATGGCAACGGTGTGAGAAAAAGATCTGTTGACGACAGACTATTCCTAACTTGTTGTATCTATGGCTCCAGTAAAAGTGATGCAGCAAGTAACAACCAAGTAGCAAGTAACAGCAGTAGCAAGTAACAACAGTAGCAGTAGAGTAACTGCAGCAGCAGTAACAACAGTAGCAAGGACCAGTAGTAAAAGACTCGTAGGCAGTGGATCAGTGATGGATGGGTATACCGGATGTGATTCATCATGTAACAGCTATAACACGGAGAGATAAGTAACTAGCTCCGTTCGTCAATATAATGTAGGCATGTATTCGGTATGTAGTCATACATGCTTAGGGAAAAGAACTTGCATGACATCTATTGTCCATCCCTCCTGTGGCAGCGGGGTCCCAATGGAAACTACAGGATATTAAGGTTATCCTTTTAATAAAGAACCGGACCAACGCATTAACACGTGGTGAATACATGAACTCCTCATACTATGGTCATCTCCGGGAGTGGTTCCGGCTCATAACACATAGTAGGTGACTACAACTTGCAAGATAGGATCTAAAGCACACATATATTGGCGACAACATAATAGGTTCACATCTGAAATCATGGCACTCAGGCCCTAGTGACAAGCATTAAGCATGACAAAGTAGTAGCAACATCAATCTCAGAACATAGTGGATACTAGGGATCACTCCCCGTCAAAACTAACTCGATTACATGATAGATCTCATCCAACTCATCACCCTCCAGCAAGCCTACGATGAGATTACTCACGAACGGTGAAGAGCATCATGGAAATGTCGATGGAGGAAGGTTGATGATGACGATGGTGACGATTTCCCCTCTCCGGAGCCCCGAACGGACTCCAGATCTGCCCTCCAGATGAAGAACACGAGGTGGCGGCGCCTCCGTATCATAAAACACGATGAATCCTTCTCCCTGATTTTTTTCCGGGCGAGACAGAATAAATAGAGCTGAGTTTGGGGGCGGTGGTGCCATGTGGGTCCCATAAGCCCTCACGACGCGGCTAGGGGGGTGGTCGTGGCCCAGGGGCTTGTGGACCACTGGCACACCTCCTCTGGTGGGTCTTTGCGCAGGTATTTTTCATTAATTCCAAAAAAATTCTCCGTAAATTTTCAGGTCATTCCGAGAACTTTTATTTCTGCAAAAAAAACAACACCATGGCAATTCTGCTGAAAACAGCGTTAGTCCGGGTTAGTTCCATTCAAATCATGGAAATTAGAGTCCAAAACAATGGCAAAAGAGTTCGAAAAAGTAGATACGACGGAGACGTATCACTATACCATGTGTAACCAAACACAACCCGTAGGAGTTATGCTTTCACGCAAGATTGGAAACCCTCCCTAGACCAGCCTAACCTTCGCAAGCCTTTCTGGCTCAAATTTCTGGTCACGTGTCTAATACACGGATTTGCCAGAACACCCGTTGAGCTCCGATAAACCCCTGTTTAGCACTAGGTTCCTTATGGAACAAGTGGTCACAGTGAACAAGTATCCTTCAATCTTAAGCTAGCACCATAACCCTCATGCCATAGGAAATATCGTCCTCGAAGATATGAAGTGTAGTCAGTGAGTCGTTGAGATGATAATAGGTGACCCAATGATATAGCTCGACTATCTTGGTGGATCGTAAGACCGTTATAAAGGTAGGCGAACTTGGTGGAACAAGTTGATAGGTAGCATAACCTACATATTCCTGGAGTAAGTTTGGATTCAGTAGGACGATTATGATCATGATCAATAATTCTTGGTGGTATAATTGACTTTAGCAAGTAGTAGGCGTGGTTTGAATATTTTACCATGATGACTTGGAGTAGGAAGTAAGATTTCTTACTGGACTTGAGTTTTGGATTTAAATAGGTAATCTAAATAGAGTAGCAATGATGACAGAGACCACATGGTTCGGAGAAAATTGGATTTAGCCCGATGATCTCGATCATGATACCATGTTTCTCGGTGGATAACAAGTAGAAGTAAGTGGAGTTGTAGATATAATCTCCAAGCGGGCCTTGGAGATTAGTTGTCCACGATACTGAATGTTGGTGGGTATACCATGACGTAGTTCTGGCAATAATATGTGGATTATGAGGACTCTAAGTGATTATGTAGAACCCCATCAATATTGGATTTGTAGGAGTGATGGGTCCAGTGATGATCGACCAGATTGATGGACCACTTGATCGGATCCGTTGGAAGGAAACAAGACCTTGGATTGCTACAATCCGTGTTTCCTTAATATAGGGATGCAATACCGTGGCCCTTGGGTAATCTAGTTGATCACTTGGATTGATAGCATCTCAGTTCAAGCATAGCAGCTTGTATGCTTCCCCGAGTTTCTTGCATAGGAATGCATGAGCATCATATGCTATAACATACTCGTGGTGTTTGGGTTTAGTCCCTCCCTCAACCCTGGAGTTGACCAACATGAGTGGAATGGAGTCGACTTGCGTAAGATGGTACCTTTGATAAATAGAGTGATTTTTGTCCAGAGTGAGAGGTTCGACTATTGGCATCTGAGGAATGTGCTTAAGGATAAGATGATAGATGTTCACTCACGTCCTAAGTTCCTTGAAACCCCAAAGCTTCACCAAGCCATAAGGTGGTCGGGTTACGACCATAGAAAACGGCTCTAAGTCGTTGGAATATGGCCAGTACTCTGCCCGATCGCCACCATCGTGTCCATGACAAACATGGGCATGAAGAACTAGATCATGTTGGACCACGAACCCCTCGGCCAATGACCGCCCATAGCGAGTTTCCGTTCCCCTCACCTGTGACTTGAGCACTGTGCTTATGTGATGCTCGGGGAAGTATGTTGTTATCCTCATGAATGACATACTTAATTACCCAATAAGAGGAAGAGCACCTTAGACTAGTTTGGACGAGCCCCAGGAACGCCGATCGTTATGCCCCTCGAGAGAAGGTGTTATCTCAAGAAGGTGGGCTTCTCGAAGCAACATCAGGGCAGCGGAAGTCTATCCTACCCAAGACAATATGAAGAACTTCCATGGTTGGGAAACCACGACAATGAAAAAGAAGCAGAAGAAGTCAACCACCGATGCTGCGCCGACTACATCAAGAATGTCAAGAAGCCTCGACGATTCAAGACGATGAAACATTTGTACATCGAGGGAAATCGGAGAGCCTCTTCTTGGTCCAAACCAAGGATGATAGTCCTAATTGGGTTATGGTGAAGACCTGCTAAAGGTGATTCACCCACTTGCCGATCCACAACCTTGGGAGTGGATGAATGGTCTATACTCTTGGGTAACTAGCTCATCCGGGACCCTCTCGAACCTTCCGAGATGGTAGAACTTGTTCTGGATTCTAAGTCTCCGAGCTTAGACTCATGGGCGAGACCCAACCTAGACCCTTTCACGAGAAACCTTCGAAGACCACCTGCGACCATAGCTTTCCTGCCTTAAGAAAGTCAAGGACTTCCCCGTCAGCAGGGAGCTATGCGAGGACCTTGACCGTACGTTCTAACACGGGACATCTAGATATCACTAACCGGCATGAGCAGCCCCAAGACGAGAACCCAACCATGCCATCTTGCCATGTATTCCGACTTTGGAATGCACTTGCAAGCCAGGACCATGCACGAACTTAGTGCACCAAGCCCTTGACCCTCAGTCAATCCTAACTTATTGCCAAAAACCCGCTCACGGTCAGAGAAGGACGTGCGGAGCATTCGAAGTTGTATCATCGAGCACCTCAAGACCCACAGAAGCAACATGGGGACATGAAGACTACCTCTGACTCAAGATTTTATATCTCTCCAACACCTACCCTAGAAATCTCGGAGACGAGATTTTCTTAAGGGGGTAAGGTATGTAACACCCTGTTTTTAACTCTCGTGACTGATTTGACTTTTTCCAAAAATGAGGACCAATTAAATTTTTTGTGAATGCTTGTGAAGCTTGATGTGATGATTGCTTGCTTGCATATTGCTTGTGTTTGAATCCAATGCTCCTACTACTCACCACACTCAGCTCCTTGAGACAAACCCTTGCCTAATGATCATGCCATGTGTTTAGGACGAGAAACTATTTTTACCAAATATTATTTTCACCAAAAAGCATTTCCTTGATTTAAGCTTTCAAAAACCCCTGAGTTGGGATTTATACTACAAGTCCTAAAATTAGGGAAGTTATTTTGCACCAAATATTTTATTTAAAACCCATTATCAAAATTACTTCCCAAAACCACAACATTATTATTTTAAAGTTTATTTTACTATTTTATTTAGATGCCTTCCTGTGAGGCCAGAAATGGTATCTTATGAAGGAAAGTTATTTTTCTTGCTTTCAAAATATTAAAGAAAATTTAGGGAAACTCAATGGACATATATATTCCATATATATGAGTTTCAACACATGGTCATGTTCAAAATATTGGGCAAACCCCTTCAAAACCCTTCCTGCCTATTTCAAGCTTTTGGAATATTTCTATAAGAAATATTCTTCATAAATTCCTGTAAAATACTAGCATGTCACATATGATATATGTAATGATCTTGCCAAGTTTCATCTCAATCCAAGTGGATTTGATTCACTTAATTATTCTAAAACCCTATCCGTCTAGATCCAAATTTGAGCAACTCTACATTGCCAAGTGTCTTCAATTGTGCTAAACTTTGGTGGACATGTTATGATATTCCAATAATGCATCCACACCAAGTGGTGCATCAAGGATAATAGATGAACTTGTCCCAAGACCCTCAAAACCCTCTCCATTAATTTCTGGCTTTGGGAAACTTTACATTATAAAGTTTCTCCAATTGATCCCAAACTATTTGGGCATGCTTTAATGCTCAAATAATGCCCCCACACCAAATATTGGATTTGTGGGAATTTATTTGAATAGCTTTGTAAGAAGAAGGTCATTTTTGACCATTTCATGGGTTTTCTAAGTCTACATTGGAAACCTTCTCCACAAAATCCCAATTTTGATGTCCAAGCTTATTTTCTTCTATTATTTGATCCTGTTAATTTTCATGTCAATTGAAGGCCATCTGGTATCCCTAACACTCATCAAACACCTTGTGTGCACTCACCAAAGTGGCTACTTTGGCCCCTTCCACTTTTACCCTTGAGCTTAAATTTCTACCACAGCTCTATATAGTTACATTTTACCACCAGTAGCTTTGCCATGGCCTCTGGAAAAGTATTGTAGAGTGACTCAATGTAGCTACCTCTCATTTTCACCATGGCAGCACCATTTTACCCCTCTTCCTATACCTCTGTTTAAGCCAAAGCCCCCACATTCTTCCAGGGCATCAATAGAATGCTAATGCACCATTTCATATCAAAATATAGGATGCTCATGTGGGAAAAATGAGCAGCACATCTGAAACTTGATTTCTGGCAAAAATATAGGTTTAAACTGCAGCTGCTAGCTAGACACCTCCTCTTGAGCTGAAACTTTGCAGTAGTGTAGTCCTTCCCTACCAAACACTCCTAGACATAGTTTCATTCCCAGAATTATCCAGTAAGAACCCTCATTTCCAGCCTTAAGTTTGCTGCTACAAACTTAATGGCAGTCAAACCCGAGTCTAAACTGATCCACTTGGGTCCAAACTCCACAAGTGCTTCGTGGCATGCATGCCTTGCATGCTTGACACCTTGGCCTGGACAAGGGGTGGCCTAGGACATGAAGTGGAGTGGTGACCACCACCCTGGCGTGCAAGAACGGTGCTCTGCATCTTGTCTTCATCTTCCAAGCCCCCCCGACGCCAAGAAGTAGCCAATACCCCTCTGGCACGCATGCTCTCGCCACGCCAGAGCATCCCGAGAGCTCCCGAGCTCTCCCTCTCACCCTTCCTCTTTTATCTTCTCTCCCGAGACCTCTGGACCCCCTGGAGCACCCATACCTTCCCCAAGGAGCCGAGTATCAAGCCATTGGGGCTCCTCCCTCTCCTCCTTCCATGGCCGCCGCGACGTCGCCTCGGCCCCGCATGATTTCGGGCTCTTCCTGCCCCCCTCCTATCTCCTTGGCTTCGCTGCAGCGCCCTACCACTGTCCAAGCTCCTCCCCCGGGTTCCTTTCCTCCTGCCGGCAGCCGGAGTCCCCCAGCCGCGGCCAACCTCATGCTTCCGCTACCACGCCCATGGCCCCTCTCCCCCCAACGCTCCCCGGTGTAGCTAGCACCTCAGAGGGATGCGCCCTTCACCCTGCGGCCGTCGGTGCCGGGCAGTCACCGGAACTGGCAAGAGACACCGGGGTGAGCCCACACACGACTCGGCTCTCTCTCTCTCTCTTCTGCCCCTCTTGTGCTTCGAGCGAGAGGTAGGGGAAGGGCGTGCCATCAGGGCCCGCCTGTAAGTGGCTAAGGTCCTGCCCCCCCTGGGTTCAGTGGCCGCGCCTTCGGCTGGAGGCCGCCTCCCCGCATGGGAGACACATTCCGGGAATGCGCCTTCCGCGTGGCCGCTTCGGTGGCCACCTTGCGCGGCTGGGCCGGCCCATCTACCTGACTGTTGCCCTGAGCGCAGTTTAATTCCCTGGTTTAGCCCCCTCTTATTTTTTCTTTTATCACAAACTTTCTAAATCCCTAAACAATTCATCCTAACTCCGAAATTGATAATTCAAATTTCTAGAGGTTCCTAAAATCAAGACCTATCGATATATGTGCATTGCAAATTTTTCGAGAAGACTTTATGTGGGATTAATATTCAAATGCCCATTTTAATATTTTAAACCCCACTTCGCAAATTCCTATAGCATTCAAATCAACTCCAAATGGTGTGGTTCCAATTTCCAGAGACTTATTATATCATGCCTTACTTTTGGAGCCATAGTCAACATTTTTATGTGGCATGATTGTGTTACATTAAATAAATAGCTTCCTATTGCTATTTATCCAGTATTAGGAAATCCCAAGAATATTCAAACCAACTCCAAATCCAGTGAAACAACTTCCTAAATATTTCTAAATTCATGCTCTATCAAATGAGTGCCTCCACTCATGTTTAGCAGAATGTTTTCTGTAGGCTTCTTCAAGGATCACCTATTCCTCCCTTCATCGATTCAAAAAACCCTGGTGGTCCAGACCTCCTATAGACAACTTCATGTATTTTTCTTATGACCAGAGAGGTCCAAGAAAAATAAAACTCCTATTTATTTAGCACTTTTGTTTCTGCTTGCTGTGTGGCTTACTGTGTTGTTTCCGAATATAGTTGAGGGAGTAGAAGGAGTACTCGAAGTTGGACTGGAAGACCTCACAGACGCCGAGGACTTATGAGAGCAAAGGCAAGGAGCCCTTTGACCATGTTTGAGGAAATATTATATTGCATGCTAGTAGAGCAATTATTCCCGTTGCATATGATCATAAGTATTCGGTTGCCACTAATGCCCGAGGGTGATGATGAGTTAGGTGGCCACTTGTGGAGAAGTGGTGCACCGGGAAATAATTTTGGTGTGAGTGGTTTCGAGAAGAGGATTAGATTTATGATATGTCGACCATCCCAACCTTACATGCACGACCACGATACCCCTTTATGGGACGAGGCTTTGTTGATTACTTTCGTCGGTGCTAGCAAAGTACCACATTACTAGTGGCGGGAGTGATATGTGGTCACTCTGTTGACGGGGTCGTGCCAGGTAGGACGACTATACCGTTTTTACGTGTTCCGGGCACACCGTTTGTCCCCGCATGGATGATATGGTCCAGAGTTGGTGCTCGTAAGATATACATCATGTGGGTCGGGAACCAATCGAGTGGAACTCTTTGTCTAGTATCGTCAGGGGAAAGGCAATGACCGGGTACTTACCTCGGGTATGTTATATACCACGAGTCGTGGATGAAACGGAAGTTTCCCAGATCTCGTGGGTACAACGTACAACCTGTGCAGAGTGTAAAACTATTCGAATAGCCGTGTCCACGGTCAAGGACAGTTGGGTGGTGCTGCTTAAACTACGTCTAGTTGTTTCCGCATAAACCAAGTGTGTGTTCAAGGAGTTATGTGGAAGAGTTGACATGACCATATTTGGTGACTTGGCATATCGGGTGAACCCGAAGTGTTCAGCCCTCAACAGATATGTTGATATTTGTAACCTGTTCTTTGAATACCATCTAGCTTATGATGCATATCCATATCCGTCTATGATCATGTTTATTTACTTTCAAAACTTGCTTCCCCGTAAAGGCCACACATTACTTTATTATCGTACCAACTGCACTATCCATATCATGGGCTGTTTGCGAGTACATTCAAAGTACTCATTGGCTTGGCAATGGTTATTTCATTGACCAGGTATGAGAGATCGGGATATGGTAAAGAGTAACTTGGTGATGTTCCTGCGATCTAGGACGCTTCCCAGTTAGAATGTCTGTAGGTTAAGGCTGATGGCATGGGTTCACACTTTGGACCAATATTTCCGCTATTGGTCATGTTTGGTGTGTTGGCCCTCAAGGCCCTTTATATGTAAGACTTGACTGCAATGATCATTTATTGTATCAAATAGTATGAATGGATGTAAGACTCTTAATATTCAGTATATGTGTGTTTGGTGAGCATTGATCTCTGGGATCACTAAGCACGTTCATTTGGCGATCTCGACTCGTAAGTCAGGGTCCCCACATTTTGTGGCGAAGTTTGCCGATTATATGAACCTCATTCGCACCCGAAAAAGTTATCTCTTAAGAAATGCTAGCTTTCGGCTTCACCCGTCTAAGTTATGTATCCGGGTGAACCGGTCGTAACAATCGCAGAGGTGCTCCCTTTACCCCCTAGCCAAACATTCAGAAACATAGAGGGTAAGAATAGGAGCCAGGTAACCCAGCATTGCAAGAATCTTAAGTCCAATTGATACATATAGTGGCATAAATCGATGTTCAGTCGAGGCATATAGTACATAAAGATGTAGGAGAAACAAATATATTGAACGACTTCCCTATGAAGCCACCAGCTGCTATCGGGGTTTGGACATTCTATTTATCATGAATGTGTTCCGATAAATGCTTGAAGCAGTTCGATTGATCCGATCATATCCTGGGAAAATCTAAGTAATCCTACAAATGTAAACAAGAAAAAGTGGAAAAAAGAAAAAAATGCAAGGGTATCAAGAAGGTAACAACATTGGTCTAGCCGTAGAAGCGCCGAAGGCGAGCTGCGTTCCATGGGTTTGGCTCGAGGCGATTGTCCTCAGGGTTTCGCAAGCGATAAGTGATACTTCTCAAACGTATCTATAATTTTTGATGGTTTCACGTTGTTATCTTGTCATCTTTGGATGTTTTATGTACCTTTTATATCTTTTTTGGGACTAGCTTATTAATTCAGTGCCAAGTGCCAGTTCGTGTTTTTCTGTGTTTTTGACTCTTTTCAGATCTGATTTTGAAACAAAGCCCACAAGCTCACACTCCGCCACCAGGGGGAGGCAGCGGTGTCAGGGCTTGTGGCCTCCCTGGCCGCCCCCTGACCTAGATACTTGGCCTATATATTCCCAAAAATTCAGCAAAAAATCAAGGGGAGCCTCGAAAATACTTTTCCGCCGCCGCAAGCTTCCGTTTCCGCGAGATCTCATCTGGAGACCCTTCCCGGCGCCCTACCGGAGGGGACTTTGGAGTTGGAGGGCTTCATCATCATCATCATCGCCCCTCCAATGACTCGTGAGTAGTTCACTTCAGACCTACGGGTCCGTAGTTAGTAGCTAGATGGCTTCTTCTCTCTCTTGGATCTTCAATACAAAGTTCTCCATGATCTTCATGGAGATCTATCCGATGTAATCTTCTTTGGCGGTGTGTTTGTCGAGATCCGATGAATTGTGGATTTTTGATCAGATTATCTATGATATATATTTGAGTCTTTGCTAATTTCTTATATGCATGATTTGATATCCTTGTAAGTCTCTCCGAGTCTTGGGTTTTGTTTGGCCAACTAGATCTATGATTCTTGCAATGGGAGAAGTGCTTGGTTTTGGGTTCTACCATGTGGTGAACTTTCCCAGTGATAGTAGGGGCAGCAAGGCACACATTAAGTAGTTGCCATCAAGGGTGAAAAGATGGGGTTTTCATCATTGGTTTGAGATTATCCCTCTACATCATGTCATCTTGCTTAAGGCGTTACTCTGTTCTTATGGACTTAATACACTAGATGCATGCTGGATAGCGGTCGACGTGTGGAGTAATAGTAGTAGATGCAGAAAGTATCGGTCTACTTGTTTTGGACGTGATGCCTATAGATATAATCATCGCCATAGATATCGTCACAACTTTGCGCGGTTCTATCAATTGCTCGACAGTAATTTCTTCACCCATCGTCTACTTGCTTTCATGAGAGAAGCCACTAGTAAACACTACGGCCCCCGGGTCTATTCACATCCATCGTTTACACCTCCGCTTTTACTTTGCTTTGTTACTTTGTTGCTTTCAGTTCTCACTTGGCAAACAATCTATAAGGGATTGACAACCCCTTCATAGCATTGGGAGCAAGCTTTTTGTGTTTGTGCAGGCTCTTGTGATACTCCTCCACTCGATCGATACCTTGGTTCTCAAACTGAGGGAAATACTTACCACCGCTACGCTACATCACCCTTTCCGCTTCGAGGGAACACCAACGCAAGGCTCGAAGGCCACGGGGGAAATCCTTTGCATACTTGCATAGGAAGTCCCTTAAGGCGTAGCCGCAGCAGAAGGATTCCTGGTGCCGTTGCTAAGGAGTATCAAGTTAAGTATTCCCCCGTCAACGTGCCTATTTCTGACGCCATTGGAAGGTCTTTTGTTGCAGTAGCAGAAGTATTTCTGGCGCCGTTGCCGCGGAGGAGAAATCAAGATCTATCCAAGTAGGTCTCACAAACTCATCTCTTCCATTTACTTTTGTTGCCAGTTGCCTCCTTTTTTCCTCTCCCCCACTTCACATTTGTCGTTTTCATTTGCCTTTCTCCTTCGCCGTTTTCTTTTGCCTTTGCCGTTTCCCTTTGCCGGTTTTCTTGCTTGCTTGTGCGCTTGTTTGTTTGTTGAAGTCATCCTGGCTGAAAACACCAAACTTTGCGACTTCTCGAGCACTAATAATAATGATTTTATTAGTACTCCGATTGCTCCCGCCACTAGTGTGGAGTCGTATGAAATCAACGCAGCTTTGCTAAATCTTGTTATGAAAGAGCAATTCTCTGGCATTCCTAGTGAAGATTCCGCATCCCATCTCAATACCTTCATTGAGCTTTGTGATATGCAAAAGAAAAGAGATGTGGATAATGACGTGATTAAGTTTTTCCTTTCTTGTTGCGAGATCGCGCAAGATCGCGCAAGAACTTGGTTTTCTTCTTTCCCTAAAAATAGTATCGATTCTTGGGATAAGTGCAAAGATGCTTACATATCCAAGTATTTTTCCGGCGGCTAAGATCATCTCCTTATGTAACGATATCATGAATTTCAAGCAACTTCATCATGAACACGTTTCACAATCTTGGGAGAGGATGAAGCTTATGATTAGAAATTGTCCCGCTCATGGCTTGAGTTTGTGGATGATTATACAAATCTTTTACGCTGGCTTGAATTTCGCTTCTCGCAATATCTTGGACTCCGCCTCAGGTGGAACGTTCATGGAAATCATGTTAGGAGACGCTACAAATCTCCTAGACAATATCATGACCAACTACTATCAGTGGCACACTGAAAGGTCGCCTGCAAGCAAAAAGGTACACGCTATAGAAGAGATTAACTCGCTTAGTGCTAAGATGGACGAGTTGATGAATTTGGTTGCTAGTAGAAACGCTACTGTAATTCCTAATGGCTTGCCACTATCTTCTTTGATTGAGAGTAGCAACGCTAGTTTGGACGTGAATTTTGTTGGTAGGAACAATTTTGGCAACAACAATGCTTTTAGAGGAAACTAGGTTCCTAGGCCTTTTCCTAGTAACTCCTCTAACAACTATGGCAATTCCTACAACAACACTTATGGAAATCACAACAAATTACCCTCTGATTTAGAGAGTAATATCAAAGAGTTCATCAACTCTCAAAAGATTATCAATGCGTCCATAGAGGAAAAACTACTCAAATAGACGATTTGGCTAAGTGCGTTGATAGGATGTCTTGTGATATTGATGGTTTAAAAATTAGATGCGCTCCTCCCAAGGTCAACTTGGATGAAACTTTGAAAGCTATGCGTGTCTCCATGAATAAGAGCAAAGAAAGAACCGCCCAAATTCGTGCTAGACATGAATGGTTTAAAAGGGTGAGTTCTAGTGATGCAAATCACGAAGATCTTAAAGTGCTTGGTGTGTCTCCTCTTGCATCTTTGTTTTCGCGTGTCAAACCTACTTATGGAGGGGCTGGATATGAATCCACTTTGGTTGAAAAATGCCCCAATGATTCGGAGACCACCTATCTTGATGAAAAAGGTGTGGAGAGTGGAGTAGAAGAAGTCAAAATTTTGGGTAGTAATGAAACTCCCACTTTGGATTTCAAGGAATTCAATTATGATAATTGCTCCTTGTTTGAATGCATTTCTTTGATGCAATCCATTGCAAACTCTCCACATGCTTATAACCAAACCAAAGCCTTTACCGCACATATCGTAGATGCTATGATGAAATCTCTTGAAGAGAAGCTCGAACTAGAAGTCTCTATACCTAGAAAATTTCATGATGAGTGGGAACCTACTATCAAAATCAAGATCAAAAACTATGAGTGCAATGCTTTGTGTGATTTGGGTGCTAGTGTTTCCACGATTCCAAAGTCTTTATGTGATATTCTTGGTTTTCATGAGATTTAAGAGTGTTCTCTTAATTTGCATCTTGCGGATTCTACTGTCAAGAAACCCATGGGGAGGATCGGTGATGTTCTTATTGTTGCAAATAAGAACTATGTACCCGTGGATTTCATTGTACTTGACATAGATTGCAATCCTTCATGTCCCATTATTCTTTGTAGACCTTTCCTAAGGACTATTGGTGCTATCATCGATATGAAGGAAGGGAATATTAGATTTCAATTTCCTTTAAAGAAGGGCATGGAGCACTTTCCTAGAAAGAAAATAAGATTGCCTTATGAATCTATTATGACGACTACCTATGGTTTGAGCACCAAAGATGACTATACGTGATTTCATCACCTTTTGCCTAGCTAAGGGCGTTAAACAAAAGCGCTTGTTGGGAGGCAACCCAACGAATCTATCCTTTTTCTTTCTGTTTTATGTTTTCCACACTTTCATAATTCTGTTATGATTGTGTTTTTTGTGTTTCTTTTTGCATTTGTGCCAAGCAAAACCGTTATGATTAGTCTTGGGGATGATCGTTTGGTCATGCTGGAAAAGACAGAAACTTTCTGCTCACGAAACGAATTTTCATTTTTTTTCTGTAAGAGATTTTGAGTTGATTCTTTTTTCTGCTGATTGCTACGAAATTTTTTAAGAATTTCGTAAGTTTTCAGAATTTGCGAAGTACCAGAGGTATACGAAATATACAGATTGCTACAGACTGGTCTGCTGTTAACAGATTCTGTTTTTGTTGTGTTGGTTGCTTATTTTGATGAAACTATGGATAGTATCGGGGGGTATTAGCCATGGAAGATTGAAAGTACAGTAACCCAACATCAGCACAAGTATAATTTAAGTTTGCTACAGTACCTAAGGAAGTGGTTGTTTGCTTTCTCATACTAATGTTATCATGAGTTTCTGTTTAAGTTTCGTGTTGTGAAGTTTTCAAGTTTTGGGTGAAGTTCTTATGGAAAAAAAGATAAAGAGTGGCAAGAGCTCAAGCTTGGGGATGCCCAAGGCACCCCAAGATATTCAAGGATTCCATAAAAGCCTAAGCTTGGGGATGCCCCGGGAAGGCATCCCCTCTCTCGTCTTCAATCCATCGGTAACGTTACTTGGGGCTATATTTTTATACACCACATGTTATGTGTTTTTGCTTGGAGCGTCTTGTCGTAGGAGTCTTTTATTTTTGTTGTGTCACAATCATCCTTGCTGCACACCTAGAGAGAGATACATGCACTCACCGTGATTTTATCGAGCTTGACTTATATCTTTTGGTAGACAATTCAGCTCACATGTGCTTCACTTATATCTTTTGAGCTAGATACGTTTGCTCTATGTGCTTCACTTATATATTTTAGAGCACAGCGGTGCGTGGCTTGGTAGTTGATCTATGCTTTGAAAGTAGTCTCAAAAGGGGTAGTTATCCAAAGGGATACGAAAACTTCCACCTTCATGTGCATTGAATAGTTAGAGAAGTTTGATTCCTCTCAATTAGTTTTGAGATATGGTTATGGTAATATTGAAGTTATGCTAGTAAGGTGTTGTGGATCTAGAAATACTTGTGTTGAAGTTAGTGATTCCCATAGCATGCACGTATGATGAACCGCTATGTGATGAAATCTGAGCATGATTAGTCTATTGATTGTCATCCTTTGCGTGGGGGTCGGGATCGCGCGATGGTTTATACCTACCAACCCTTCCCCTAGGAGTATGCGTTGAATGCTTTGTTTCAATTACTAATAAAAGTTTTGCAACAAGTATATGAGTTCTTCATGACTAATGTTGAGTCCATGGTTTAGATGCACTTTCACCTTCCACCATCACTATCTTCTTAGTGCCGTGCAACTTTCGCCGATGCACAAAACCCACCATTAGCCTCCCTCAAAACAACCACCATACCTACCTACTATGGCTTTTTCAAAGTCATTCCGAGATATATTGCCATGCAACTACCACCATGACATGTTCCACCACGTCTACATTGCCATTACATGATCGTAATATAGCTAGCATGATGTTTCCATTAATGTCTATGCCATGCTAGATCATTGCCACGGTACACTACCGAAGGCATTCCATATAGAGTCATAGTTGCTCTAAGTTTTGAGTTGAAAGTGTGATGATCATCATTGATGGAGCATTGTCCCATGTGAGGAAATAAAAGAGGCCAAAGAAGCCCACCAAAAAAATAAAAAAAATAAAAATAAAAAGAGAGGCCAAAGAGCCCACCAAAAAAAATAAAAAAAAATGAGAAAAAAGAGAGAAGGGACAATGCTACCACTTTTTCCACACTTGTGCATATTAAGCACCATGAACTTCATGATTGAGAGTCTCTCGTTTTTTCACCACCATATAGCTAGTGGGAAATTTTCATTATATAACTTGGCTTGTATATTCCAATGATAGGCTTCCTCAAAATTGCCTTAGGTCTTCGTGAGCAAGCAAGTTGGATGCACACCCACTAGTTTTCTTTAAGAGCTTTCACATACTCGTAGCTCTAGTGCATCATTTGTATGGCAATCCCTACTCATTCACATTGATATCTATAGATGAGCATCTCCACAGCTCATTGATATGCCTAGTTAATGTGACTATCTTCTCCTTTTTTGTCTTGCAACCTCCACCACATTCCACACCATCTATAGTGCTATAACCATGGCTCACGCTCATGTATTGCGTGAGAGTTGAAAAGGTTTGAGAAAGTAAACGTGTGAAACAAGTACTTGGCCAATACCAGGGGTTTTGCATGATTTAAATTCGTTGTGCAATGATGATAGAGCATAGCCAGACTATATGGTTTTGTAGGGATAACTTTCTTTTGGCCTTGTTATTTTGAAAGTTCATGATTACCTTGCTAGTTTGCTTGAATTATTATTGTTTCCACGTCAATAGCAAACTATTGTTTTGAATCTAATGGATCTGAACATTCACGTCACATAAGAGGAATTACAAAGGTCACCAATGCTAGGTAGCATGAAAGCATCAAAAATTCATTCTTTATCACTTCCCTACTCGAGGACGAGCGGGAGTTAAGCTTGGGGATGCTTGATACATCTCAAATGTATCTATAATTTTTTATGGTTTCACGCTGTTATCTTGTCATCTTTGGATGTTTTATGTACCTTTTATATCTTTTTTGGGACTAACTTATTAATTCAGTGCCAAGTGCCAGTTCCTGTTTTTTCTGTGTTTTTGACTCTTTTCAAATCTGATTTTGGAACGGGGTCCAAACGGAATAAAAACCCCGAAATGATTTTTTTTCGAACGGAAGAAGATCAGGGGGCCTCTGGGCCAAGCCAGGTGGGCTCCATGGAGCCCACAAGATCCCACTCCGCCACCAGGGGGAAGGCAGCGGTGTCAGGGCTTGTGGCCTCCCTGGCCGCCCCGTGACCTAGATCCTTGGCCTATATATTCCCAAAAATTCAGCAAAAAATCAAGGGGAGCCTCGAAAATACTTTTCCGCCGCTGCAAGCTTCCGTTTCCGCGAGATCTCATGTGGAGACCCCTCCCGGCGCTCTGCCGAAGGGGACTTTGGAGTTGGAGGCTTCTTCATCATCATCATCACCCCTCCAATGACTCGTGAGTAGTTCACTTCAGACCTACGGGTCCGTAGTTTGTAGCTAGATGGATTCTTCTCTCTCTTGGATCTTCAATACAAAGTACTCCATGATCTTCATGGAGATCTATCCGATGTAATCTTCTTTGGCGGTGTGTTTGTCGAGATCCGATGAATTTTGGATTTGTGATCAGATTATCTATGATATATATTTGAGTCTTTGCTGATTTCTTATATGCATGATTTGATATCCTTGTAAGTCTCTCCGAGTCTTGGGTTTTGTTTGGACAACTAGATTTATGATTCTTGCAATGGGAGAAGTGCTTGGTCTTGGGTTCTACCATGTGGTGACCTTTCTGAGTGACAGTAGGGGCAGCAAGGCACACATTAAGTAGTTGCCATCAAGGGTAAAAAGATGGGGTTTTCATCATTGGTTTGAGATTATCCCTCTACATCATGTCATCTTGTTTAAGGCGTTACTCTGTTCTTATGGACTTAATACACTAGATGCATGCCGGATAGCGGTCGACGTGTGGAGTAATAGTAGTAGATGTAGAAAGTATCGATCTACTTGTTTTGGACGTGATGCCTATAGATATAATCATTGCCATAGATATCGTCACGACTTTGCGTGGTTCTATCAATTGCTCGACAGTAATTTGTTCACCCACCATCTACTTGCTTTCATGAGAGAAGCCACAAGTAAACACTACGGCCCCCGGGTCTATTCACATCCATCGTTTACACCTCCCCTTTTACTTTGCTTTGTTACTTTGTTGCTTTCAGTTCTCACTTACCAAACAATCTATAAGGGATTGGAAACCCCTTCATAGCGTTGGGAGCAAGCTTTTTGTGTTTGTGCAGGCTCTTGCGATACTCCTCCACTGGATCGATACCTTGGTTCTCAAACTAAGGGAAATACTTACCACCGCTACGCTACATCACCCTTTCCGCTTCGAGGGAACACCAACGGAAGGCTCCAAGGCCACGGGGGAAATCCATTGCATACTTGCCTAGGAAGTCCCTTAAGGCGTAGCCGCAGCAGAAGGATTGCTCGTGCCGTTGCTGAGGAGTATCAAGTTAAGTATTCTCCCGTCAATGTGCATATTTCTGGCGCCATTGGAAGGTCTTTTGTTGCATTAGCAATAAGCTCCTCCTATCAACACTTCATCAATTATGTAAGGGCCTTCCCACTTGGGGTTAAGTTTATCCTTCTGCCTATCTAGGAGGCATAGAATGAACTCGTCACATTATATGCTTTTTCACGAACTTCTCTACTCTCATAGCGCCAAGTATGCTATTGATAAAAAGTAGACCGGGCCTGAGCTGTATCACGCTCGCCTTCCAATGCGTCTAAGTCGTCCCGCCGATCTAACTCGGCCTATCTTTCCTCTTACATGCGCACCCGAGGCGCGTCGTGGATGATATCGCAAGGGAGGACCGCTTCGGCCCGGTACACCATGGAAAACGGTGTGTACCCTCTAGAAAAATTCGGGGTGGTACGCATGCCCCATAGTACGGAGTCGAGCTCCTACACCCAGTGGCAGTCAGGTTCTTTAAAAGATCGGACCACCGAGGTTTGATACCACTCATAATGAGCCCATTGGCTCGTTCGGATTGTTCGTTGGTCTATGGGTGATATAGCAAGGCATAGTCGAGCTTAATGCCCAAGTTTGCACACCAATCTTTTACCTGCTGGGCAGTAAAATTGGATCCATTATCTGTTATTATGTTGTGTGGGACACCATAACGGTGTACGACGCCAGATATGAAGTCGATAATTGGCGGCTTTGACGGAGCTTACGGGCTTTGCTTCAATCCATTTGGTGAACTTGTCAACCATAACCAGGAGGTATTTCTTTTTCTTGCCCCCCTTTTAAGTGGCCCGACCATGTTCACACCACAATCCGCAAAGAGCAAGGTGACCGGAATTGTCCCAAGAGCCACTGGGTGCATGTGGTTTTGATTTGCAAAAATCTAACACCCCACACAATGTTGGACGAGTGTGTGGGCGTCCGCTTGGACTGTGGGCGAGAAGAAACCAGCTCTGAAAGCCTTGCAGACCAGGGCCCATGTCGCTGCATGGTGGCCACCCATACATGTGTGCACTTCAGCCAAAATCTGCCTCCCTTATTCCTCGGAGATGCACCGCTGGAGGACTCTTGTGGTGCTTTTCTTATATAGCTCACCCTCATGGACCTTGTAGGCCTTTGATTGGCGGATGATGCTGATACGTCCCAAACGTATTTATAATTTCTGCTTGTCACATGATCTTTTGGGTGACATTGTCATATGTTTGGCTACACTTTTATATAATTTTACACATATTTGGACTAACCTACTAACTCAGTGCACCTAGTGTGAGTTTCTGTCTGCTGATGTCTATTTTGCACGGGCTTTTACCCAATTTTCCGAAGCCCGAAAAAGTCCAGAAAAAATATATAAAAAATCAGCAAAACAGAAGCTTCGGGATCACCAAAGGAGGGCCAGAGGGGGGCTAGGGGCCTCCCAGGCGGCCTGCTGGCACGGCCAGGCCCTAGGTCGCGCCAGGAGGTCACCTGGGTTGATACCACCTCCTCCGGTGCCCTCCTTTGGCCTATATTTAGAGTCCCGAGAGGAAACCCTCACACACTTTCTGGAATCGCGAATTTCTCCATCGTTACGCCGTTGCAGCGCTTCTGAGATCGGGAGCGTGAGGAGACCTCTTCCCAGCATCCTGCCGGAGGGAGGATTGACCTCCGGGAGCTTCTCCACCGTCATGGACGCTTCCCAGACGTGCCGTGAGTAGTCTTCCTTGGACCATGAGTCCATGACCAGTAGCTATGTGATGTCTTCTCTCCGATCTTGTGCTTCAATGGTTAGTCCTTGTGAGCTGTCCAACATGATCAAGGCATCTTTGTAATCCTCTTGCTATTGCTATGCTCGGTTTGTTGGGATCCGATGGATTATGAGATTATGTTCAGATTGTTATGAGTTATATATTTTATTATCCTTTTATATTATGTTCCTTAGTGATTCATGCATGTTCTGCGTTGCTTTTATTGCTTTGGCCAAGTAGTAGAGTGTAACTCCAAGAGGGAGCGTTATGCATGATTGTGGGTTCAGGCCCCTCGATGTCTAGCTTGAGTGACAGAAACATGAGACTAGGGGATGTGCTTGTTGCCACTAGGAAGAAAAGAACGGTGCTTGTGACCATGGTTGCAAGGATTGTTTACCTTACGAATAGTTTGGTAATGCAGCTGTCCGTTCCTTTGAGTTTACACTTTGGGTGCGGCTCGCAACTTAATACCGGAGAGGTGTTCTGGATAGATACCTCAAGGTGGATGATTAGTAAGTAGATGCTGATGAATAAACGGTCTACTTGTCTTGGCGTACTGCCCATTACTATTGAACCTCTAACTATGAAGGAGCATAATTAGCATTGCGGTGCGATCATAATTCTGTCAATTACCCAACTGTGATTTGTGTACCCAAGCATAGTTGTTTATCGTCTTTTGGGGGAGAGACATCGCTAGTGAACATCATGTGACTCCAGTCCATATCACCATCATTGTTTACACCTCCATCATTTACAACTTTCATTTACTTTTCCGTTGCAATCACTATTACCTTCCCGCTTGTGTTTTGATCCTTTCCAAACTACAAGGCCGGAAAGATTGACAACCTCTCTATACTCGTTGGGATTAAAGTTGTTTGTTGTGTGTGCAGGTCCACGTCTTCTGCTAGCACCAGGATGGAAGACACCTACTTGTTGAGCCTAGGAGTCCTCCTGGTTCGATAAACCTTACAATCTCCGTGTAAGGGAAATTTGCTGCTGACTACATCTCCACTTTCCACTTGGGGTAACCAACAAGGGGCGAGAAGTATATCTATCAACTCGTCATCAAGCGAATTTCTGACGCCGTTGACGGGGACTCCGGTCTTCAAGATTGGGGAGTTGCACACTATCTTTTACCTTTGCTATTTAGTCTTGTTAGTTTGCTTGCTAGTTTTTGCTTTAGAGTCTTATACCAAAAACCACAAAAGAATTAGTTGCTTTGCTCTTGCTTGTTGCCGCTGCTATGGATTCCATTGAGAACACCAAGTTGTGTGACTTCACTAGTCACAACAACAATGACTTTATGTGCACTCCTATTGCTCCTCTCGCCACTGAGGCCACGTCCTATGAGATTAAACCTGCTTTGCTGAACCTAGTTATGAAAGATCAATTCTCCGGTGCTGGAGATGATGCTGCCTTGCACTTGAACAATTTTTTTGAGCTCTGTGATATGCAAAAATATAACGAAGTAGATGGTGATATTGTTAAACTTAAGGCTTTTCCTTTCTCCTTGAGTGGAGGAGCTAAAGTATGGCTGTAATCTTTGCCTAGGAATAACATAGATTCTTGGGATAAGTGCAAATATGCTTTCTTGGGAAGTATTACCCGCCTGCTAAGATTATCCAGTTGAGGAGTAATATTATGAATTTTAGGCAATTGGATAATGAACATGTTACTCAAGCTTGGCAACGTATGAAATCTCTTGTTAAGAATTGCCCTACTCATGGTTTGACTACTTGGATGGTTATCCAAACTTTTTATGCAGGATTGAACTTTACCTCGCAGAATTTGTTAGACTCAGCCACGGGAGGAACCTTTATGTCAACTACACTTGGTTCTGCCACAAAGATATTGGATGAGATGATGACAAATTATTCTCAATCGCACACCGAGAGAGCTCCAATAGGTAGGAAGGTAAACTCTGTAGAGGAGATTTCCTCCCTTAATGATAAGGTTGACATGATCATGACTCTACTTACTAAGAAAGCTCCTATTGATCCTTGTGATGTTCCTTTAAATTCTTTGGTTGCTCAAGAAAGAGAGCAAGTGGATGTTAATTTTATTTCTAGGAACAACTTCAATAACAATGCTTATAGGAGTAATTTTGGTAGCAATCCTAGACCGTTTCCATCGAACAACTATGGGAACAATAATTATCCTAGCACCAAACACTCCACTACTGAATTAGAGAGCATGCTTAAAGATTTTATCACTTCTCAAAAAGCCTTCAACAAGAGTGTATAAGAGAAACTAGAAAAAATAGATAGTCTCTCTTTGAAGGTGGACAACATAGCTCATGATGTAGAGATGCTTAAAATTATAACTTCCCCACTAGAGGAAAGGAACACCACACCCATGAATGCTATCCAAGTCCAAATTAATGAGAACATAAGAATGCTAGCCAAACTTAAAGAGAGACGAGCTAGAGAAAAAGAAGATGAAGAGAGAATTAAGAGCCGTCCTACACACACTACAATTTCTACTATACAAGTTGTTGAGGATCTCAAAACTTTTAGCACCCATCGCACTCCTAGTCCCAATGGACCTATTAATGGTAATGCTAATACCTCAACTATAGGACAAGAAGGTCCTATGAATCTAGAGACTACCAAAAGAATGAGCTTAGATGACATTACTACCACTCTAATTAATGGTAGTAACCTTGATTTTGACAATTGCAGTCTCTCCGAAGTTATCACCTTTTTGCAAAGAATGGCTAAAGACCCCCACACTAGTACACTCAATATTGCCTTCACCGAGCATATTACCAATGCTCTTATCAAAGCTAGGGAGGAGAAGGTCAAGCTAGAGACTTCTATACCTAGGAAGCTAGAAGATGGTTGGGATCCTATGGTCAAAATAAAATTGAATAATATATCTTGCTTTGCTTTGTGTGATGTTGGAGCTAGTGCCTCCGTTATGCCCAAAAGAATGTATGATATGCTTGATTGGAAACCTTATGATCCATGTTCTTTTGGTGTTCGTCTTGTTGATTCTTCCATAAAGAAACCTTTAGGGAGAATTGATGATGTTCTTATTATTGTCAATGATCATTATGTGACGTTGATTTTCTTATTATGGACATTGAATGTGATCCTTCATGTACAATTATTTTGGGACGTCCTTTTCTCCGCACCGTTGGTGCTATCATTGACATGAATGAGGGACTTATTAAATTCCAATTTCCTATTAAAAAGGGAATGGAACACTTCCCCAGAAAGAAGATTAAGTTACCTTATGAGTCCGTTACACGGGCAAGTTATCCTTTTGGAGTTGATAACACTTGATCTTCTTGCATTATGCCTAGCTCAAAGGCATAAAAGAAAGCGCTTGTTGGGAGGCAACCCAATTTGTTTTTACTTTATGTTTTAGTGGTCTTGATGTGTGTTACTACTATAGCAAAATCATTGTATCTTTAGTTTTAAGCTTTGTGCCAAGTTATAGCCTCCGATTGCAAGAAAGTTAAAAAAATGTGGCATGCTGTCCAGAAACAGATTCTGTCTGCTTGTCGGAAAAAATCGCCAAAAATCACTAGATCATCTTTTTGATCTGAATTTGTTTGACAGCATGCTCTATATAATTTCCTTTCTGGCATCTGTTCTACGTTTTTCGATTTGAGTTGAAGAAGTGCCCCAAATAAATTATTTACTACCTGATGTTCTGTTTTTCACAGATTCTGCCATGTTTTGCGTTTTCATTGTTTTGCAAATCCTAAGCTTGCTTTTTATTTGCAAAAACCTTTTGGCAATCATGAGAAGCAGTATCTTTTCAGTAAAATCTTTATTTCCTGCAGGTATTGAATTATTTTATTAAGGGTACTAACCACTCTAATCAGGTTATGATGAGTTTCGTATGAAGAGAGTTTTCAAGTATGCAATGAGAGAGATGATGAAAGAAGATACATGAGTGTCAAGCGCTCAAGCTTGGGGATGCCCCCATGCACCCCAAGAAATACTCAAGGAGACTCAAGCATCTAAGCTTGGGGATTCCCCCGTGCATCCCCTTCTCTATCGACAATCATCAGTTCGTCCATCTCCATGCTATATTTTTATCACTTCATATTATATGTGCTATGCTTAGAGCGCCGCTATTTGCTTTATAGTTTGTTTTAGTTTTTCTTGCTGCTCATAACAAGTCGGAACCTAGCCTACCTTGTTTGGGAGAGATACACGCTCCATTCCACTCTAGAACACAACATAGGTTTTCATGCTTATCTTTTTGTGTGTTCTTCATCTTTTCGTAGCTATTGTCATGCTTGGCTCTTAGTTTTCATGATTATCTTTTTAAGAGCAATTATTTAGGTTGCTTCTGGAACTCTCTTGAGTTATCATGCTTATCTTGTTTAGAGAGTTGGCGCATTGCACTGAGTTGTGTGTCTTGCATGAGTAGGTAACTAAGATTGCTATTTAAGTATAGTAGTAACCTGCAATAGTTTTGAGGTATTGATTTGAGTAATGTTTGGACTATTGGTGCCAAGAGCTTGAGCCTATTAGTGATAGGTGTCATATTTTGGGAAATCCGTGTGTTTTCAAAAACTAAAAATTAGTTGAGCACTCTAGCTACTAAATTGATCGCTAACCTGTGGTGGGGTTGGAATATATAGAGTACCCTCACGTTACCATGAGTCGAGGATGCGCAAGGATAACCAAACCCCCAAACACTCCTCCTCGGGGTACTTGTCTCTTTGTGAATTTCCTAACTAGATAGAGAGTTACCGATAATATGTGTAGTTTTCGAACTAATGTGAGTATTCGATTGTTGGCACTTCCACCATCCATATTTTGCTAGCCTCTTCGGTACCGTGCATTGCCCTTTCTCACATTGAGAGTTGGTGCAAATTCCGCCGGTGCATCCAAACCCATGACATGATACGCTCTGTCATACATAAGCCTCATTATATCTTTCCTCAAAACAGCCACCATACCTACCTATTAAGGCATTTCCATAGCCTTTCCGAGATACATTTCCATGCAACATCCACCATCTCATGACTTGATCTTCATGTCATACATGCTTTTCCTTGATCTTAGAGCCGCATGCTAGTTGGGACTTGCCCTCATTATCGCTACATGACGCGGTAGTATCATTGCATATCCTGCTACACTGGTAGAGGCATACATTTGCATACATCATGATAGTTTTCACTTGTCTTTATGTTGAGTACTTCTTAAAAAGTGTGATGATTTTTCTTTCTATTCATGTAAAACATAGAGTGTTGCCCTTAAGTGAGGAAAAGATCCCAAAGTGGACAAAACAAAAGATCCCAAAGAGGACAAATGAGAGATAAAAATAATGGTCCAAAGAGGCCACAAAAAATATATAAAGAAAAAGAAAAATAAAAAGAGAGAAGGGGGCAACACTACTATTCCTTTTGAAAGATCCACACTCGTACTCCATTGCTATATTGGTACTACATAGAGATTATCATTCATGCGTAACTATGTGGGGATCCTTACACTATAGAACTTGGTTTGCGTATTCCAATGATGAGCCTCCTCAAATGAGATCTAGGTATTCATGAGCAAAAAAGTTGGATGCACCCCCACTAGTTCCATTGGAGAGCTTACCTTAGCTCATATGTGCATCCGTTACATGGCAATCCCTACTCCTCACATCATATCTATCATTTGACTTTTCTCGCCTATGGTTGTCCTCATTGATGTGAGCCTTTCACACCTTTTTGTCTTCCTTCCCCATCGTTATTCTATTTTCCATCCTAAGTGCCAACATATCTTGCTTACGCTCATCCATTGCATGAGTGCTCAAAGTCGAAAGGGAGAGGATCATTTTGACTTGTGCCTCACTAGTAGTCTCGGGATGAGTCAAAATAAGATTCCGAAGGAGACTAAGTGTGAGGTTTAGTAGATTGAGTTCTCAATTAAAAATATATATTTTATAATCTCAACCATCTCCCACTTCTTTCACGCAAACACCATTTGGAGACATTCGAGTCACGGACAGCGAGAGCTCTTGCACCTTTATGTTTTTTACTTTGCTAAATTCAAAACTAATATAGACTCTTGCTTGTTATTGTCTTGACTTGAATGGCATATCTCACTTCCTTTACTTTGAAGTTCTTATATGTGTGTTAGCATGTCACCACAGAAATTATTGTGTTATCATTTATCTACTCGAGGACAAGCATAAATTAAGCTTGGGGATGTTGATACGTCCCAAACGTATCTATAATTTGTGCTTGTTCCATGATCTTTTGGGTGACATTGTTATATATTTTGGTACACTTTTATATCATTTTACACATATTTGGACTAACCTACAAACTCAGTGCACCCGATGCCAGTTTCTATCTGCTGATGTCTATTTTGTAGGGGCTTTTACCCAATTTACCGAAGCCCGAAAAAATACAGAAAAAATATATAAAAAAGTCAGCGAAACAGAAGCTTCGGAATCACCGAAGGAGGGCTAGAGGGCGGCCAGGGGCCTCCCAAGCGGCCTCCTGGTGCGGCCAGGCCCTAGGACGTGCCAGGAGGTCGCGTGGGTGGGTCCCACCTCCTCCGGTGCGCTCCTTTGGCCTATATTTAGAGTCCCGAGAGGAAACCCTCACAGACTTTCTGGAATCGCGAATTTCTTCATCGTTCCGCCACCGCAGCGCTTCCGAGATCGGGAGAGTTAGGAGACCTCTTCCCGGCACCCTGCCGGAGGGAGGATTGACCTCCGGGAGCTTCTCCATCGACATGGATGCTTCCCGGACGTGCCGTGAGTACTCCTGCTTGGACCATGAGTCCATGAGCAGTAGATATGTGATGTCTTCTCTTGAATCTTGTGCTTCAATGGTTAGTCCTTGTGAGCTGCCCTACATGATCAAGGCATCTATGTAATCCTCTTGCTATTGCTATGCTCGGTTTGTTGGGATCCGATGGATTATGAGATTATGTTCAGATTGTTATTAGTTATATATTTGATTATCCTTTTATATTATGTTCCTTAGTGATTCATGCATATTCTTCGTTGCTTTTTACTGCTTTGGCCAAGTACTAGATTGTAACTCCAAGAGGGAGCGTTATGCATGATTGTGGGTTCAGGCCCCTTGATGTCTAGCTTGAGTAACAGAAACATGAGACTAGGGGATGTGCTTGTTGCCACGAGGGAGAAAACAACTATGCTTGTGACCACGGTTGTAAGGATTCTTTACCTTACGCATAGTTCGTTAATGCAGTTGTCCGTTGCTTTCAGTTTACACTTTGGGTGGGGCTCGCAACTTAATACCGGAGAGGTGTTCTGGATAGATACCTCAAGGTGGATGATTAGTAAGTAGATGCTGATGAATAAACGGCCTACTTGTCTTGGCGTAGTGCCCATTACCATTGAACCTCTAACTATCAAGGAGCATACTTAGCATCGCGGTCCGATCATTATTCTGTTAATTGCCCAACTATGAATTGTTTACCCAAGCATAGTTGTTTATCGTCTTTGGGAGAGAGACATCACTAGTGAACATCATGTGACTCCGGTCCATATCACCATCATTGTTTACACCTCCATTATTTACCGCTTTCATTTACTTTGGGTGGGGCTCGCAACTTAATCACCATTACCTTCCCGCTTGTGTTTTGATTCTTTGCAAACTACAAGGCCGGAGTGATTGACAACCTCTTTATACTCGTTGGGAGCAAAGTTATTTGTTGTGTGTGCAGGTCCACGTCTTCTACTAGCGCCAGGGTGGAAGACACCTACTTGTTGAGCCTAGGAGTCCTCGTGGTTCGATAAACCTTACAGTCTCTGTGTAAGGGAAATTTGCTGATGACTACATCTCCACCTTCCACTTGGGGTATCCAACGAGGGGCGAGAAGTATATCTATTAACTCATCATCAGATGTGTCTCGCCTTGGTCGGGTCGTCGGGGAGTTCTTTGCGCAGAAGGTAAGCAAGGAAGGACTCAGTCCATGGCGCGATCAGTGCCATGACCTCGTGATCAAAGGTGTTTGTTTAATTGTAGGTCCGCCGACTATTTGATCATCCGACTCAGCCATGGGGGGTACTACTTGTTCTACACCATCAACTGTTATGCTACTAACCTCCTTTTGCCATACCACAAATGGTTTGAAAAGCCTCTCTAGGAATTTGTTGCTTGGCGCGGGGTCACGCTTTCTGCCTAAGCGAGTGAGGATGTCCGCGGCGTGGTTGTTGTGTGTCGAGACGTGATGAAATTCCAATCCCTCGAACTGTGCTGACATCTTAAGGATGACATTTATGTATGCTGCCATTTTTGGATTTTTTTGTATCGAATTCACCGTTGATTTGTGAGATGACAAGGTTGGAGTCCCCGCATACCTCGAGCCGTTGTATCCCCATTGAGGTTGTCATCCGAAGACTATTTAGTAGTGCCTCGTATTCTGCCATGTTATTCGAATCGACATACATGATCTGTAGCACGTATTAGACATTATCCCCAGTAGGGGATGTGAGGATCACCCCAGCCTCTAGTCCAAAAATAGTTTTGAACTCGTCAAAGTACATGATCCAATGAGCATAAGTGCTATACTCTGTGGGGAGCTCTGCCTCTGTCCATTCGGTGATGAAGGTGGCTAACACTTGAGATCTGATGGCTCATCATGACTTGTAAGTGATCTCGGCAGGAGCTCGATGGCCTATTTAGTTATTCGGCCGGAGGCGTCCTTGTTGTTAATGATGTTGTTTAGGGGTACCTCGGATGTTACCATGACCGTACATTCTTGGAAAGAGTGTCTGAGCTTACATGATGCCATAAACACTATAAAGGCAATCTTATGATAGTGTGGGTATCTCGTTTTGCATGGGGTTAAGCACCTGAGGTACATAGTAGACCGGCCTTTGTATCCGTAGTTAGTGACTCTCGGCCTCCCGTTCTACGATGAAGACCGCTCTCACCACTTGATTGGTGGCCTAGATGTATGGAAACATCGGTTCCCCCGCGCATGGTGCTTCTAGAAATGGGTTGGTGGCAAGCAGCGTTTTGATTTCCTCCAGAGCCGCTGCAACCTCGTCGGTCCATTCGAAGTTCTCAGTCTTCTTAAGAAACCTCTAAAGTGGGAGGGCTTTCTCGCCGAGGCGAGAGATAAATTGGCCCAAGACCGCCATGCAGCCTACCAATTTTTGGACATGATTGAGCTTTGTAGGGACTGCGAGTTCTGACAAGGCTCGTATCTTGGTTGGATTGGCCTATATTCCTCTTTGCAACACAATGAATCCGAAAAGTTTGTTGTCTGGGACTCCGACGACACACTTGTCTGGGTTAAGCTGTATGTCGTATTCTCGTAGGTTGGCAAAGGTATGCCTGAGGTCATCTATCAGCTAGCCGGTGTGTTTGGTCTTGACGACCACGTCATCTACGTATGCCTCTACTAGTTTGCCGATTTGTTTCTCCAAGCATGTCTGGATCATGCACTGGTAAGTGGCGTCCGCATTTTTTAACCCGAAAGGTATTGTGTTAAAGTAGAATGGCCCATAGGGTATTATGAAGGTGCTTGCAGCCTGATTGGATTCGTTCATTCTAATTTGATGGTATTTGGAGTAAGCATCAAGGAAACACAAAGAGTTGTGTCAGGAAGTTGTGTTGATAATTTGGTCTATTCGGGGTATGTAAAAGGATTCTTAAGGCATGCCTTATTGAGGTATTTAAAACTGATGCATAGCCACCAAGTTTTGTCCTTCTTTGGTACCATGACCTGGTTTTCCAACCAATCGGGATGTTTAATTTCTCTCATGAACCCGACTTCTAGTAGTTTGGCAAGTTCTTCACCCATAGATTGACGCTTTGGTTTTGAAAATTGGCGCAAGGCCTGTTTGACAGGTTTAAAGCCTGTTGTTATAGTCAGGCTGTGTTTCGCCAGCCCCTGACGGATTCCTGGCATGTGTGAGGGGTGCCAAGTGTATATATCCCAATTTTCGTGCAAAAAGGCGTGCAATGCTTCATCGATTACGGGGTCCAGCTGGGCTCCGATGGATCGGTTTTATTGGGGTCCGTTGGATGCACCTGAAATTTGATGATCTCGTCTGCAAGTTTGAAGGATGTGGACCTGGGCCGCTTACTGAGGATCACGTCGTCCTTGTCCACCATGGAAGGAGTGTGGTGAGTTCTTCTGCGGTGAGGGTTTCCGCTAGTACCTCAAGGGCTAGGGATGCCATTTTATTTTCAACTTGAATGGATCTGTTGGGGTCACTTATGACTGTAATCACACCGTTTGGCCCCGACATTTTGAGCTTCATCATAATGTGGTATGGCCTCGAATCTTGTGAAGGTTGTGCGTCCTAACAGGGCATGGTAACCACTATGAAAGGGTGCGATATGAAAAAAAAGTTCTTTGGATCGATAGTTCTCGGGTGTGCCTAATACCACGTCGAGTGTTACTCGTCTGGTACAGCGTGCTTCTTTCCCGGGGATGATACCTCGGAAGGTGGTATTGCTTTGTTCGATTCGATACCTATCAAATTGCATTTTTCTCAGTGTGTCCTCGTGAATGAGGTTTAGACTGTTGCCCCCGTCCATTAGCACCTTATTTAGTCTAAAGCCATCGACTATAGGATCTAAGACTAGGGACTGCGGGTGCTTGGCCTATGCTGGTGATCGACTGGTCATCCTTGCTGAAAGTAATTGGTGTGTCCAACCATGGGTTTTCTGCCATTACATGGTGGATTTGATGGAGTTCTCGAAGAGCTCTCTTTCTTTGACTTTTCAAGGAAAACGTTACATAGATCGTTAGGATCTCTGCGTTGCTATCAGGCGGCGTTTCTCATGGTTCCTCCAAAAGTGGGGCCTTGAGGATGCCTTCTCCACTTTTTGCAACTTGCGTGGCGACCCAACATGCTCGAAGGCTGTGGGTGGAGCTTGTGTTAGGCAGGTCTGAGTGTATGGGGCATGGCTTGTCTAATAGTATGTCAAGGACCGATCTAGCTCTCGTTTGTGTTTTGTTCCTTTTCTCTGTGGGCCCTAGGGTAATCGGCCCTGTGAATGGGGGTGTGCACCTTCTACGGATTCCTCTTGTTTGCTCGACATGGCCAGGCTCCCTACACATTTGTTGTATTTGCCTAGTACTTTCCATGGTACAATATTTGAGCACCAGGTTTGACAGCTCGGCGACGGGCGAGGGCATTGAGGATACCCTCATCATGGCAATTATGTCGGAAGGCGTTGATCATCTCCTGCTCGCTGCGGCCCTTTGCCCTATCCTTGTTTAGGGGGAATCTGGCCCACAAGTGATGAATTGGTTCCCCTGGCCGTTGTATAACCTTAATTATATGGGCCTAATAAACCGAACTCTTCCGCTTTTCCCGGGGGATGCTCGAGATGGGTGGTGTGTGGGATAAAATTTTGTGTTCCCATGAGATGTGAGTCTGAGATCTCGGCGACCGCGTCCCGTGCTCTAGTGGGGTGTAGCATGGCAGGCTCGGGATCCGTGGTTACGATGAGACCCTGCTGCGCTGATTCTGGGTCATGTGCCGGATCGGCCACTCGCCCCGAGTTATTCTCAAGATGAGATCCATCTAAATATTTGCAAGGTCATAATCTTATTCTTTTCAACCTGCATTTCTTCTCATCATTCTTTTGTATATGGAGGATCTTCATGGTGGTTCGTTAAGGATGTAATTCTTTCTGGAAGTATTCTTTGAGATTCCTCTGGTAGTACCTCAAGTATTCCTTCTCTTGCATTCCAAAGTGCAATTCTTCCTCCTCTTTCATTTGAGGTGGTGTTATAACATTCTTGGCTCATGAGGAGTCTAGAAGAGAAGTTGTTTCAAGAATGAGATATTTAAACCCACCAATTTCTTCGATCATGAGATATTTTTCAACCCAATTGTCTTCCTTGGAGCTATCTTGGATTGGATTTCACCTAAAGCTTTTTCAAAGGATTTTTTCTATCATGGTGCCTCCAATTGATAGTTTCTTATCCTCTTGGTGAAAGAAGTTTGCATATCTTGTTGCTCTCAAGTAATCAACTATATCCGTTAATGGCTGGTTATCAGCTTAGAATTTTGAGATGGTTTCCAGCCCACAACAAGTTGTTCTTTTGTTCTTGATTGTTCAACAACTCCATTCAATTGTTCTTGTAAGAAGGCTCTTCAATTCAATTGTGGTGGAAGTTGTTATTTTCTTCTCCGTGAAATGATCTAGTTTCTATTCTTTTGTTCCGGAGGCATTGTGGTGTTGTTCTATTTGGCCCATTATATTTTTTTACCAAGATAATGTTCTTTCCTTGCTTATTCATTTAACTGGAGTGTTGTGAATTTTTTCAATTTCATTCCATCATATCTAGTTCTTCTTAGCTTTTCAACCAAAGTGCTGCCCAAATTTATTTTGAATTCTCGTTTGTTCCTCATGACATTCTTCATCTCCTTCAACCTTCAGGCTTCATTGGTTTCACTCGTTTGTCAAAGAACCAACCAAGTTTTTACCTCTCCTTTTATTTTCTCTTCCCCTTTCACTCTTAGATCTTGGGCCGAGACCTCTAGTTAGCGGAGGAGAGTTGTAACAGCCTGGAACCGACGCTCCAGAATATTTCCCTTTTATTTCGTTGTCGCCGTGTGATTTATCTAGTTGTCGCATTCATCATCATATCATGCGCATCATCTGCATAGCATTGACATTCCGTTCCCATCATTTTCAAGACTTGCATCCATTATTAGTTGCCGGTTCTCTTTGTTCTAGCCGTTGATCGTTTTGACACCAACCACACGCACGCACTCGCGACATTGTTAAAATATTGTTTTTAGAAGTGCATATAAAACTTTCTTGGAATGGGTCGAAAGTTGGCGTGCGGTCTTGTTTTATTGTAGATAGACCGCCTTCCAAATTTCCTCGCAATCGGAGGTCTTTGATACACTAACGGATAAACATTTAGTGATACTATCGTCGGTTATAATTGTTGGACGTTTCGGTTTTCAATTATGTTGTCGGGTCTCGCATTGCTCTCTTATGTCAGCCCACAAACCACTCTAGATAGCCGACCTAGCCCACCTAGCCTACCTCTTTGTTTCGGGCCGTCCGATCGAGCTTGAACGGTTCGGAAACGGATAAAACCCCTCACCCATAGCCTTTCCTCGTATAAATAGACGTCCTTAGTCCTAATATAAATTAACCCTAGCCTTCTTGGATCCGCACCCAGCCAACTAGCCTCCACCTACCACGGTCGCCTCCCACCTCCAGCCGCGAGTCCTGCGGGCCCAGATGGAGCCCGTCCAAGTCCATCTAGGGCCGGGTAAACCATCACCTCCCCGATCTCTCTACCATGGCAAGGAGCGCGTGAGCCCATGCGCTGTGCGTGTGCCGCCGTCTCACTGCCATGTTGTTGGCTGTGTGCGTCGCCGAACCTCGCCGACGACCCTGATCACACCCTCGCCTCGTCACCGCTCATGTGCACCACGCCATCGCCGGAAGCCCTCGTGTCTTCCGTCGCGCCGCCAAGCCGTAGTGCCTGCTCGCACCGAAGATCTGATGTCTCCCGTCCAAGATCTGTGCACCGCGCCGTTCCCCGCTGACGATCAGCCTCCTCCATGCCAGAGTCCCATTGCCAGTCCATCGCCGCACCACGTTGACTTCAACGGGAGGTGAAGTTCTCTGGATCCTGTAGGATCGGGAACAACGACCACATCAGCAGACGCTCGCCCATGTGATGGGCCACGGTGCCTAGCCAGCGAGTGCGTCAAGCCCGCAGCAACCGTTGCATGGGCCGCTGCCTCGTTCCTAGCCCAGCATCGGCCGGCCCAGCCGCTCCCGCTGGCCCAACTCGCCCTGAGCCACATCAAGCCCAACAACGAACTTCACCGACCGGGCCAAGGCACTTGGTTGTGCCCCCCCGCATGCCCTATTCCTTGCCAACGGGCGCCATATATTATTCTGTGCTCACCTTTCTTAGACCCATGGACAGATTCGCCCGTTTGGATTTTTCCCGAATTACAAAATTTATGTATTTTCTAGTATCTTACTTTTTTTTACAGAAAAATGCATGATTTAAAAAATGGCAATAACTAGATAACCATGCACATGATTAAAATGTTTTGTACATGAAAAATATGTTAATTTGTGTAGATTAATAATTTTCAACTTTCATCCATGTTAAAAATATTTAAAATGTTATTTGCATGAAATTTTTTTCATTGTAAACACCCACATGTTATATATGATTTTGGGATAGAAAAATCCATAGAATCCATATGTGCAATTAGTTTTGTAATCTGAGCAAATTTATGTGCATGCTATTTTGTTGTGATGCCCTTTTGTATTTATGTCTGATTTAATCCGTGCATCAGAATTACACAAACTTAATATAAAAATTCTTTAGAATTTTGTGTACATTCGCAATATCCAATTATCATGCATGTGTAAAATATTGAACTTGCTACTTGCATTGTTTTGCATAAATGCCATGTTAAATTTATTTATTTCATAATTAAATAACCGGTGCTTCGAATAAAATAAACTTTATATGGAAAATGATCTACTCTTTGTGATCTACATGATTGTGGCATTTGCATGCATATTAGGTTGCATCTACATGCTCAAAACTCTGTTGCAAGTGCACCGTGAATATGTCTAAAGTGTTATTTTTTCAAAGTTTCATGTGTGATTGCAAACAAACCATAGGCCTTCTACATGTTGTTTCTTCATGAGATGTGCTCTATAATGTGTCTACTATGATGCCATGCCTCTGGTTGCTATGTAGATTATCATTAACATGCTCATTTCTTGCTCCCAAGGTGCTATCATGTTGAAAACTGCAATCTTTTTTCGGAAAGTTCCATTTTGTGAAGCTCGAATTAAGCAAACCATGCCTCTTTTGATTGTGCGAAATGGAGCGAATTGTAGTATACTATGCCTAGCTAGTTGCTATTAGTAGGTTTCCCATGCCATGTATGTCTTGCTTAGCTGTAGTTTTCATCATGTGGACAAGCTATGATGAGGTTGCTGTTTGGTAGGGTCAAATATTACTATGTTTGAAAATCTGATTATTTCAGAATGCCATGTTGAGTTGATGTTAGCTTTGATTGTGTGCGTATTTAGACCTTGCTAGTGTGGAATGAGATGAAGGACATCATACCTACTACCATGTGGTAAATTTTCATGCCATTAGATGACATGTAGCATGTGTTTTTGTTGTTGTCAATATGCCCTCATGATAAAAACTGCACTCCTAAAACTGATAATTTCACTAAGTCTGAAGCTCTGTTCAAGTAGCCATTTTGTTAGCACGTTTCCTAGTGATCCATGCTTCTATCTTGTTTGAGCATTTTATCCACTACTGCCTCATGTCTTGTTTGAGCATTTTAGATTCCTGTAGCATGTCGTTTTGATGTGTGCAAAATGCCATGTTGCTATTTTTGGGCACATTATGTCTATTTGTTGTATTGGTTGTATTTGTGAAACTATTGCTCCGTTTTGACCATGCCATATATGAAAGTTGCTTAGAATCTCATGTAGTTTCATAGTATCTTGCTGCTTCCATGGTTTGGAATGCTTGTGGTTGTCATTTGCATACCTTTTTCATTCATGACATATCGTGTTGTGTTGGTCATATTTTTTAGGCCGTAACTTCGTTTTAGATTATATATGTATGTAAATCGACTAGAATGACATGTAGAATCACATGGTGCAATTTGTTTCGTTGTTTAAATAAATATAAAATATGTTTAGTTCAGATCTCGACCAATTTCGAGATTAACATATGGTGTCGCTTCAAAAATACTATAAGTTGTTCCCGACCTTGTTTTAAATGCATAGGTAGTGTAGTTTATTTATGATTCACCTCTCGTCATGTTTAACAATATTTAAACTTGTCGTGTACCTAAAGAGTGAACTAAATAATTCAAATGTGGAGTTTCATCAATATGCAACTCACTGCATGTTGAACTTCACTAATGTGTAGTATTTATTGTTGTGATTTGTCACGCCTTGCATAATCGTATGGACATGCATCATAATTATTTGTGCATCATGTAATGCATATGTTGTGATGTTTATCGTGTGTTGATTGTTTGTTTCTGGATTGCTTCTTCTCGATAGATTTCTGAAACCTCTTCGGTGTGTGAGGATTCGTTCGACTACATTGGGTCGTCTACTTCATGGATTCGTTATTCTTCCAAGCGGGATCTTAGGCAAGATGATCATTTCTCTAGATACCACTACTATCATTGCTATGCTAGCTATGTCACTTTTATCATTATGTCTCATTACCTACCACTTAAATGTCAGCCTTACAAAATTGCCATGAAAAGCCTCTAACCCTCTCCACATCCCAGTAAACCCTTGTTTGGCTATGTTACTGTTGGCTCATCCCTTCTTATAGCATTGCTAGTTGTAGGTGTTGTCGCTTTGCATGTGATAACATGGATTACTTGTTATATCATCATATTATTTCTACTTAACATAATGCACCTATATACTTGGTACGAGGTGGAATACTTGGCCTTCTAGCTCGGTGTTTTGTTCCACCTTTGCCGCCCTAGTTACTTGTGTACCGGTGTTATGTTCCATACTGAGTGCTCCTAACATCCTTGGGGTGTCATGGGGACCCCCTTGATTTTTGTTTTGGGATAAAACTCTTCTGGCCTAGCCCAACATTGGTACCACATTTCCCTAATAACTAATAAAAAATGCATAGGGACCTGCCGACACTATGGATAATTAATCAACCCCCGGGCCAGTGCTCCAGATGAGTGTTGGTCCAGATCAGGCGACATCTAGCCCATCTGGTAGTGGCCTGAGAAAGAGATACACACGACTCCTATTGGGATCTGGCCTGTCGGGCGGCCTTGCTGGATTTGTTTTACCTTTCTCGAACGTCTTGTGTGCGGGATTCCGAGGATACTTTGGGCTATCTCGGGGTTGAGGTTTTCCATTAGAACGTCTTGTGTGCGGGATTCTGAGGATACTTCCGGCTTTACGTGGCACAGATACTAATATAAACACAAAAACACAATCATTACAGAGGCAATAATCATGTCATCACACCAAATCAGAGCGTAAAAAAGAAAAAAATTAAGATAACTATTGGGTTGCCTCCCATCAAGCGCTATTGTTTTATGCCCCTAGCTAGGCATAATGCATATGATCAAGTGTTGTCATCTTTTAGAGAATGACCCATGATGCTATAATCATATTCCCTCTTTTCAGCAGCAAGTTTTATGATAGGTAAGCAAAAATAATTGAATTGGCTAAATAGCACAACACAAGGATCTGAAAGATCTACCTCGGGAGGAACATGAGGCTCTTATTTAGGGTTTTTGTAGGCGATAATTAGCTCTCCTCATTGTATAAGTTCCGATAGAGGTATTTTATTAATTTTATTTAAAGCTCATAACCCAATCCAAGTTTTGGTATAGAAAATTCACCATTATGTTCATAAATCTTATCAACTAAGACATTAAGCGAAATCTTCTTTCTAAGATTCTCATCATAAGCAACATAGTCCATGGGTCTTAGTTTTCTTATTTCTTCCAACTCATAAAGAATCCCCTCTATGGGTGGGCACTCACCATTAGCCCTATAATGAGGAAATATATCTCTAGCTACTTGCATGATATTACTAAATTCTTGACAAAGAAATATAGTAGCTAGAAGTTTGGTGGAAGCTTCATGCATATTAGAGAATTCTAGAAACAACTAGTGTATGAAATGATGCATGTGCACAAATTGTATTTGCAATTGTACTATAAGCAAAGATATAACATCGACATAACTTGTAGTTCTAGTAAGAACCTCCTATCAATGTTAATGATCCTGCACAAGTGAAAAAAATATTGTATCGCACTCTTTCCAATAATATTACCACTACCTATGCGGAGTTTCTTAGTTTGCATAATAGGGTCTACCTTAGAAGGATCTTCATCCGCAAGATTATCATGTTTTTCATTAGCAACTTCATCAAAATTTATTTTAGCATTCTCATCTCAAAGTGAAGTTGGAAAATCATTGGCTTGCGCACTAGGGGCAGAGGCATCACTAATTTCAAACTCAGACGTGATAGCAACTTCCAAGAAAACTAGAGAGCGAAGATGCAAACTAGTGACAAGGAAAGCAAGCAAAGGTAAATATTTTTGTACTTCTGATTTTATGAATCAAGCGGATATAATAGCAAATAAAAAGAAGAACAAGTGAATGACAATTTGTGTGAAGTTACTTGATAGTTGGTGATGACATGCCCCGACAACGATGCTAGAAATCCTTCGTGATGATTGTGATCTGCGTTGGGTTTTTCGTAAAATGGAATAGGTTATTACAACACAAAGTGGGTAAGTATTTTCATCAATTAAGAAACCAAGGTTTATCAAACCAATAGGAATATCAATCCTCAACTGTGTTCAACGGTTGCACACAAAAGAGCAAACAACTTGCACCCAACACGGGCAAGAGGGTTGTCAATCCCCTTGATCTCATTATTTGCAAGCGAATGAGGTGTGTAGATAATTGTAGATAGTTGTGACTTGCAAAAAACAATAAAATACAAATAATAACAGCAAGGAAATTATAAGTTTTCTGAATATATAAGTGAATAGACCCGAGTGCCATAGTGTTCTCTAGTGGCATCTCTCATGAAAGCAACATCTTGTGGGTAAACGAATTAATGTTGGGCAATTGGTAGAACAATGGATAGTTTTGCAATGTTCATGGAAATGATCATGTGTATATAGGCATCACGTCCATAAGAAAATAGGCCGACTCCTGCCTGCACCTACTACTTTTACTCCACCCATCGACGCTATCCAGCATGCATCTAGAGTATTAAGTAGAAGAGAGTAATGCTTGGGGAACGATGACATGATGTAGACAAAGTAAACTCAATCAATATGAATAAACCCCATCGTTTTATCCTTAATACTCATGATGTGGCAGCAACATAATGATGCATCTTGTCCCCTTCTATCACTGGGATATAGAAATTTGCGAGGTTGAATCCAGTACAATGCACATCTACCACTAAAGAAAGATCAAACTACTTGGACAAAGCAATTCAATAGATTAGATAGATTTACGAAGCTATGATGATCATGCAAAGAAGAATCATAAAACTCAGAGAAGATTCAAATACTTTTCATAAATAACCTAAACATAAACCCACAATTCATAGGATCCCAACAAACTTGTGGTAGCGTAAAAAGTGTTTTGTGGATATCTTTAGTGTTTCAGAAATATATGAGAATTTATAGGCCACAGAATGAGGCAAGAGGGGCCACATGGAGGCGACAAGGCATCACGGCACAACCACCCCCTGACTACGCCCTGTTGCCTTGTGGGCTCCTCATGTGGCTTCAGATCTTCTTCGAAGCTTCTCGTTCTTCCTTTGGTCCAAGAAAAATCATAAAAAAGTTTCATGGCAATTGGACTTCGTTTGGTACTGAAAACCTGAAAGACAAAAAACACGTAGAAAAAACTAGCACTCGGAACTTGGTTAATAGGTTAGTGCCCAAAATAATATAAATTGGTGCATTATGAACCAAAAAGTATCTTAAAATGATAATATAACAACATGGAACAATAAAAAATTATAGATACGTTGGATACGTATCACACCAGAATGGACGGAAAGCTTCAAGCATGATCTCTTCATGATGATCCACTTGAACTTGCACACCGCAAACTTGATAAAAATCACCACTTGATATCATCCTCCATGGGTTGTATGTGATCTTGCTCTTGATGCAAGACCATGGAAACATAGCTAACCCCACACAGAACTCTCACGTAGACCATGGGTTAGTACACAAGGCATAATGGACAATGCATACCATACCATGGCATCACTTGATCCCTCCTAGCACATCATGTACGCTTTTTGTGTTGATCAACTTGATTCACTCTTTGACTTAGTATTGATCAACCTTGAGACTTATCTCCTCTCTTAATAAAGATGATGTCTTTAAGGTAAACATGAATGTTCCCACAATGTTCTTCTTCAAGACATGCATACAATAAGATCAACTCTCACATGACCAATCTTTGGATAAATCCTTGAATACCAACTTGGTCATCTCATAAACTCCTTGAGACCAACAAATGGACTTCAAGAAATGCCTACGGACAAATCCTTCAAATATAACACAAGGCAACCATTAGTTCATAGGTATTATCATAAATTACCAAAACCAAACATGGGGCCACAATGTTCTAGCAATCTCCCCCATTTTGGTAGCTAATGACAATCACTTTTCAAGGGAGTTTATATAAGGAATTAAGTACAACCATGCAAAGAAACAACCAATAATGCACGAGAATGGGATGAAAATGCTTTAGAACAAATCCAAAGTATACAACAAAAATCTCAAAGCTTCTCCAACTAAACTATCTAAACTTCTCCCTCCTGGGCCATAATTTTCGCCCGAGGCCTCTCTCTCGTAGAACGCATACCATGGGTACACAAATTATTGTTGGGAAATTGATATAAAAGCGCATAGTTATGCAATATTTATTCATGGCAATGATCATTATGTATAGACATCACGTCCATAAGCAAGTAGACTGACTCCTGCCTGCATTTACTACTATTACTCCACCCATCGACCGCTATACAACATGCGTCTAGAGTATTAAGTAAAACAGAGTAATGCTTGGAGAACAATGACATGGTGTAGACAAAGAAAATCCAATTAATATGATTCGAACCCATCATTTTATCCTTAGTGTAAGCAATACAAATATGTGTCTTGTTCCCTACTTTGTCACAAGAATTAACCCAGTACAACACACCTCTCTCACCGAAGATAGATAGATCTAGTCGGCCAAAAAAACAGTAGATCAGAGAGAATTACAAAGGTATCGTAATCATGCATATAATAATTCAGATAAGACTCAAATATATTTAATGAATAATCTTCACATAAACCCACAATTCATCACATCCCAAGAGACACACTGCACAAAGTGATTACATAAGATAGATCACCGCAAAAATCACGGTGATCATTGATACGTCTCCAATGTATCGATAATATATGAAGTATTCATGCCATGTTTGCCTATATTAACAATACTTTTATATGGTTTTTCTGCACTTTATATGATTTATTTAGAACTAATCCGGATTGACATTGTTTTCAGCAGAACTACCGTGGTGTTGTTTTTTTGTGCAAAAATAAAAGTTCTCGAAATTGGACGAAACTTCTTGATGATTTTATTGAAAGAAGAGAGAAATACTGGAGCAAAGAAACACCAGAGGGGTGCCCCCAGGTGCCCACTAGACACCAGGCCGCGCCAGCCCCCCTAGCGTGGGCTGATGTCCAGTGGGCACCTCGTGCCCATCTTGGCGTGATTCCAATGCCCCCAAATCCTATAAATATAAAACCTCCAGAATAACCCTAGACGAGAAGTTCCACCGACGCAAGTCTTTGTAGCCACGAAAAACCAATTGGGAGCCTGTTTCGGCACCCTTCCAGAGGGGAGATCATCATGGGTGGCCATCTTCATCATCCCGACGGAGGCCATGACGAGGAGGGAGTAATCCACCCTCGGGACTGAGGGTTTGTACCAGTAGCTATGTGTTTAATCTCTCTCGCTCTCTCTCTCTCTCGTGTTCTTGAGATGTCATGATCTTGATATATCACGGGCCTTGTTAATATAGTTGGATCATATGGTGTTTTTCCCATGCTATTGTTGTGATGAATTGAGTATTTCACTTTAATATCTCGTTATGTTGGATTGAATATTCAGGTTTGAGAGCACATGATATATGTATTGCATGCAGATATCTGTAGTGACATTGGGGTATTCAAGTGATCCACTTGATATATGTTGTGGCATCAATGCGCAGATTCCCGAGGTGACAGTAGGGTAATCTATGCATAGTGGTTGATTGCATGTTTTCATACTATGTTTTCCGATAGAAATCTTGGTGTGCTCCTTGAAGTTTTTGTGTTGGATTGAGTATTATGAGTCTGAATTTGTTATGGTGTTAATTCAGTAGGAACTCCTGATATATCGATTGGAAAGGATAACTTATTATCTTAGTATGAACTCTTGGAAATATTGATCAGAAAGAATAAGTTTGAGGTGGTTTCGTACCCTACAAACAATTTCTTCTTCTGTTATCCGCTAGATAGGAATTTCGGAGTGATTCTTCATCGCACGTTGAGGGATTGCTAGGTCATCCAATTATATTAGCATTGTTGGGAGATTGCACTAGCGAAAGTACGGATCCTAGGCCTCATTTTCAAGCATTGCAACAATGTTTTGCTGGCTGTTTTACATTTGCTACCTTGTTATTTTTATATTTCACATTACAAAAAACTATATCTACAATCATTACTGCACTTGTCTCACCATCTCTTCGCCGAACTAGTGCACCTATAAATTTTTCCATTGTATTTGGTGTGCGGGGGACACAAGAGACTTTTTATTATTTGGTTGCATGGTTGTTTGAGAGAGACCATCTTCATCCTACACCTCCCACAGATTGATAAACCTTAGGTCATCCACTTGAGGGAAAATTGCTATTGTCCTACAAAACTCTACGCTTAAAGGCCCAACATGAGTCTACAAGAAAAAATTGTGTAGTAGACATCAATCATGTTAATGAAAAACATAGAGAGAGAGAGAGAGATAGCCATGTAGGTACTAAATACGGGGCCGTAGGTCCGTGGTGAACTACTCAAACATCACCGTGGGAGCAGAAAGGTTGATGTAGAGGCCCTTGATGACCCACAAGTGTAGGGGGTCTATCGTATTCCTTTCGATAAGTAAGAGTGTCGAACCCAACGAGGAGGAGAAGGAACTGACAAGTGGTTTTCAGCAAGGTATCCTGTGCAGGCACTGAAATTATCCATAACAGATAGTTGTGTGATAAGATGATTCGTAGCAAGTAGCAAGTAACAATAGTAACAAAGGTGCAGAAAAGTGGCCTAATCCCTTTTGTATCAAGGGACAAGCCTGGAAAAACTCTTATAGGAGGTAAAGCGCTCCCGAGGACACATAGGAATTTCTGTCAACCTAGTTTTCATCATGTTCATATGATTTGCGTTCGCTACTTTGATAGTTTGATATGTGGGTGGACCGGTGCTTGAGTGCTGCCCTTACTTGGACAAACATCCCACTTATGATTAATCCCTCTCGCAAGCATCCGCAACTACGAAAGAAGAATTAAGACAAAGTCTAACCATAGCATTAAACTAGTGGATCTAAATCAGCCCCTTACGAAGCAACGCATAAACTAGGGTTTAAGCTTCTGTCACTCTAGCAACCCATCATCTACTTATTACTTCCCAATGCCTTCCTATAGGCACAAATAATGGTGAAGTGTTATGTAGTCGACGTTCACATAACACCACTAGAGGAAAGACAACATACACCGCATCAAAATATCGAACGAATGCCAAATTCACACGACTACTTATAGCAAGACTTATCCCATGTCCTCAGGAAAAAAAGTGACTACTCACAAAGCATAATTATGTTCATGCCCAGAGAGGTATTGAATAGCATTAGAGATCTGAACATATGATCTTCCACCGAGTAATCCAACTAGCATCGACTACAAAGAGTAATTAACACTACCAACAACCTTACAAGTACCAATCGGAGTCGCGAGACGGAGATTGGTTACAAGAGATGAACTAGGGTTTGGAGATGACATGGTGCTGATGAAGATGTTGATGGAGATGAGTCCTCTCCGATGAGAGGAGTGTTGGTGATGACGATGGCGATGATTTCCCCCTCCGGGAGGGAAGTTTCCCCGGCAGGACGACCTTGCCGGAGCTCTAGATTGGTTCTGCTCAAGTTCCGCCTCGTGGCGGTGGCGATTCCTTCCGAAAGCCTCCTCTTGATTTTTTCTGGAACGAAACCCTCCTTATAGCCAAATATGGGAGCCAGAGGGGCAACAGGGGGCCTAAAAGCCACCTAGGCGCGGCCAGGGGGTAGGTCGCGCCTGGCAGGCTTGTGGCCTCCTGGTGGCTCCCCTTTGGTACTTCTTCAGCCCAATATTTTTTATAAAATCCAAAATAATTCCTCGTTGATTTTCATGGCTTTTGGAGTTGCGCAGAATAGATATCTCAAACTTGCTCCTTTTTCAGACCAGAATTCCAGCTGCCGGCATTCTCCCTCTTCATGTAAACCTTATAAAATAAGAGAGAAAAGGCATACATATTGTACCGTGAAGTGTACTAACAGCCCATAAAGCAATAAATATCAACATGAAAGCATGATGCCAAATAGACATATCAACTCCCCCAAGCTTAGACCTCGCTTGTCCTCAAGCGGAAGCCGAAATCAATAAATATGCCCACACGTTTAGAGATAGAGGTGTCGATAAAACAAAATACGGACATGCAGGCATCACGATCATAATCAGAACAACAATATCGTCATACAATCTCTTATGCTAAAGTGACAATTCCTTCACAAAGTAAAGTATGGATCAAGAACCTTATTGAGAATTAACAACCAATAGCCTTTAGTCATTGAAGCCATTGCAATTTATGATAACATCAAAAAGAGTCAAATAAGAGCTTGTAAAGAAAATCCACATACTCAATCATCCTTTCATCTTCTACAATTTCTAAAACTCACGTGGTACTCATGAGGTCAAAGTTTCAGTTGGATACAGAGAAAGATAGGGGCTTATAGTTTCGCCTCCCAACTACTTACCTCAAGGGTAATTTCAACAATAATAATTCATGAATACTTACTTCCAAGTTGACATATGAATATAGATCTTTCCCTTGCACATGACGTTAGCCAAGATAAAGGCGAAATAAGGAATTGGTGTCGATCACCATGACTCTTTTAAGGACAAAAAGTAAAGGTACAAGATAGGCCCTTCGCACAGGGAAGCAGAGGTTGTCATGCGCTTTTGATATTTGTATGCGTGGCCTCTTAGTGTGGAGGAACGCCACTTTATATTGCCTCGTGTGATAAAGAACTTTATTATGCAGTATGTCGCTTTTATGTCTTCCTCATCACAGGTTCGTACAAAGCTTATTTTCCATACACTAATAGATCATACATATTTAGGGAGCAATTTTTATTGCTTGCACCGATGACAACTTACTTGAGGGATCTTCTTCAATCCATAGGTAGGTATGGTGGACTCTCATGGCAAAACTGGGTTGAAGGTTTATGGATGCACAAGTAGTATCTCTACTTAGTGCGGAAGTTTTGGCCGATATGAGGTGGAAGCAATCGTCATATGCTAAGGGATCTCTAGTCATATAACATTGTTCGGAACCAAACAAACATAATTCATTATGTTGTCTTCCTTGTCCAACATCTACTTCTAAGCATGTAATAGTTTAATGAGTGTTCACAATCATAGACGGTGTCAAAGATGATATATTTATATGTGAACCTCTCTTTCTTTATCACTTCCTATTAATTGCAACAGTGACCAAGGTCTACGTTTGTCCACCTACAACAAGTTTGAATCAACATTCTTTTTATATGTGAAGTCATCACTTCCCATAAGATCATTACATGATCTTTCATGCTTTTCTTCTCTTATTATTCTTTTCTTTATATCATGGCATGAGGCAAGGCCCTTAACTAAAACACTCTTTATTATATGACTCACAAGCTCGAATACATTGGGGGTGACACCAAGCAAAACTCAAGCCTAGAACACTAAGAACTTTATTCTACTAGAGAAAGATAAAACCAAAAAGGATCGAACTAAGAAAAAGGTAAAGGAAAAATATGTGATGGTGATACGATACCGGGGCAACTCCCCCAAGATTGGCACAAGCCAAGGGGATTGCCCATACCCGTGCTTAATTGTCTTAATTCGAAGGTGACGGTGGTGGATGATACGTCTCCAACGTATCTATAATTTTTGATGGTTCCATGCTATTATCTTGTCAACTTTGGATGTTTTATATGCATGAATATGCTATTTTATATATTTTGTGGGACTAACCTATTAACTCAGTGTCAAGTGTCAGTTTCTGTTTTTTCCGTGTTTTTGGCCCATTTTCAGACGGAGTCCAAATGGAATGAAACTTTACGATGATTTTTTTGGACCAAAAGAGACCCCCGAAGCTTTGGAAGAAGGCCAGAAGAGCCACGAGGGAGTCACAAGACCTGACGCCGCCACCACCCCCCTAGGTGGCGCAGGGTAGGCTTGTGACCTCCTCGTGGGCCCAACCAACGTAATTCCACCGCCATAAATTCCTATAAATTCAGAAACCTCCAGAAAGAAACCTAGATCGGGAGTTCTGCCGCCGCAAGCCTTTGTAGCCACCAAAAACCAATCTGGAGTCCGTTCCGGCACCCTGCCGGAGGGGGAATCTATCTCCGGTGGCCATCTTCATCATCCCGGCGATCTCCATGACGAGGAGGGAGTAGTTCTCCCTCGGAGGTGAGGGTATGTACCAGTAGAGATGTGTTTGATCTCTCTCTCTCTCTCTTGTTCTTGAGATGTCTTGATCTCCATGTACCGTGGGCTTTGCTACTATAGTTGGATATTATGATGTTCTTCCCCCTCTCCCTTCTTGTAATGAATTGAGTTTCCCCTTTGGAGTTATCTTATCGGATTGAGTCTTTGAGAACACTTGATGTATGTCTTGCACGTGTCTATCTGCTGTGATCAACTTGCGGGTTTGTGACAATTGGGAACCTATGCATATGGATTGGCACACCTGGATTCATGTGAGTACTTGATGTATCTTTTTGTTGATCAACTTGCGGGTTCGTGACATTGGGAACCTATGCACAGGGGTTGGCACACGTTTTGACTCTCTGGTAGAAACTTTGGGGCACTCTTTGAAGTTCTATGTGTTGGTTGAATAGATGATTCTGAGATTGCGTGATGCATATCGTATAACCATACCCACGGATACTTGAGGTGACAATGGAGTATCTAGGTGACATTAGGGTCTTGGTTGATATGTATCTTAAGGTGTTATTATAGTACGAACTCTATGATGGATCGAACGGAAAGAATAGCTTCGTGTTATTTTACTATGGACTCTTGAATAGATCGATCAGAAAGAATAACTTTGTGGTGGTTTCGTACCCGACAATAATCTCTTCGTTTGTTCCCCGCTATTAGTGACTTTGGAGTGACTCTTTGTTGCATGTTGAGGGCTAGTTATATGATCCAATTATGTTATTATTGTTGAGAGAACTTCACTAGTGAAAGTATGAACCCTAGGCCTTGTTTCCACGCATATCTACCATCCATATTGCACTTGTATCACCATCTCTTCGCCGAACTAGTGCACCTATACAACTTTGTTGGGGAACGTCGCATGGGAAACAAAAAATTTCCTACGCGCACGAAGACCTATCATGGTGATGTCCATCTACGAGAGGGGATGAGTGATCTACGTACCCTTGTAGATCGTACAGCAGAAGTGTTAGAGAACGCGGTTGATGTAGTGGAACGTCCTCACGTCCCTCGATCCGCCCCGCGAACAATCCCGCGATCAGTCCCACGATCAAGTACCGAACGGACGGCACCTCCGCGTTCAGCACACGTACAGCTCGACGATGATCTTGGCCTTCTTGATCCAGCAAGAGAGACGGAGAGGTAGAAGAGTTCTCCGGCAGCGTGACGGCGCTCCGGAGGTTGGTGATGACCTTGTCTCAGCAGGGCTCCGCCCGAGCTCCGCAGAAACACGATCTAGAGGAAAAACCGTGGAGGTATGTGGTCGGGCTGCCGTGGAAAAGTCGTCTCAAATCAGCCCTAAAACCTCCGTATATATAGGTGGGAGGGAGGGGGGCCTTGCCTTGGGGTCCAAGGACCCTCAAGGGGTCGGCCGAGCCAAGGGGGAGGACTCACCCCCCCCCCCCAAACCGAGTTGGACTAGGTTTGGTGGGAGGGAGTCCCCCTCCCTTCCCACCTCCTCCCTTTTTTTTTCCTTTTCCTTTGATTTCTTATCCTTGGCGCATAGGGCCCTTTTGGGCTGTCCCACCAGCCCACTAAGGGCTGGTGCGCCACCCTTATGGCCTATGGGCTTCCCCGGGGTGGGTTGCCCCCCCGGTGAACTCCCGAAACCCATTCGTCATTCCCGGTACATTCCCGGTAACTCCGAAAACCTTCCGGTAATCAAATGAGGTCATCCTATATATCAATCTTCGTTTCCGAACCATTCCGGAAACCCTCGTGACGTCCGTGATCTCATCCGGGACTCCGAACAACATTCGGTAACCAACCATATAACTCAAATACGCATAAAACAACGTCGAACCTTAAGTGTGCAGACCCTGCGGGTTCGAGAACTATGTAGACATGACCCGAGAGACTCCCCGGTCAATATCCAATAGCGGGACCTGGATGCCCATATTGGATCCTACATATTCTACGAAGATCTTATCGTTTGAACCTCAGTGCCACGGATTCGTATAATCCCATATGTCATTCCCTTTGTCCTTTGGTATGTTACTTGCCCGAGATTCGATCGTCAATATCCGCATACCTATTTCAATCTCGTTTACCGGCAAGTCTCTTTACTCGTTCCGTAATACAAGATCCCGCAACTTACACTAAGTTACATTGCTTCCAAGGCTTGTGTGTGATGTTGTATTACCGAGTGGGCCCCGAGATACCTCTCCGTCATACGGAGTGACAAATCCCAGTCTTGATCCATACTAACTCAACTAACACCTTCGGAGATACCTGTAGAGCATCTTTATAGTCACCCAGTTACGTTGCGACGTTTGATAAACACAAAGCATTCCTCCGGTGTCAGTGAGTTATATGATCTCATGGTCATAGGAATAAATACTTGACACGCAGAAAACAGTAGCAACAAAATGACACGATCAACATGCTACGTCTATTAGTTTGGGTCTAGTCCATCACGTGATTCTCCCAATGACGTGATCCAGTTATCAAGCAACAACACCTTGTTCATAATCAGAAGACACTGACTATCATCGATCAACTGGCTAGCCAACTAGAGGCATGCTAGGGACGGTGTTTTGTCTATGTATCCACACATGTAAATGAGTCTTCATTCAATACAATTATAACATGGATAATAAACTATTATCTTGATACAGGAATTATAATAATAACTATATATTTATTATTGCCTCTAGGGCATAATTCCAACAGTCTCCCACTTGCACTAGAGTCAATAATCTAGCCCTCACATCACCATGTGAATTACATTGTAATAAATCTAACACCCATACAGTTCTGGTGTCGATCATGTTTTGGCCGTGGAAGAGGTTTAGTCGGCGGGTCTGCTACATTCAGATCCGTGTGCACTTTGCATATATTTACGTCCTCTTCCTCGACGTAGTCGCGGATGAGGTTGAAGCGTCGTTTGATGTGTCTGGTCTTCTTGTGAAACCGTGGTTCCTTTGCTAAGGCAATGGCACCAGTGTTGTCACAGAACAAGGTTATTGGATTCAGTGCGCTTGGCACCACTCCAAGATCCGTCATGAACTGCTTCATCCAGACACCCTCCTTAGCCGCCTCCGAGGCAGCCATGTACTCCGCTTCACATGTAGAATCTGCTACGACGCTTTGCTTGGAACTGCACCAGCTTACTGCACCCCCATTAAGAATAAATACGTATCCGGTTTGCGACTTAGAGTCGTCCGGATCTGTGTCAAAGCTTGCATCGACGTAACCTTTTACAGCGAGCTCTTCGTCACCTCCATACACGAGAAACATCTCCTTAGTCCTTTTCAGGTACTTCAGGATATTCTTGACCGCTGTCCAGTGATCCACTCCTGGATTACTCTGGAACCTACCTGCCATACTTATGGCCAGGCTAACATCCGGTCTAGTGCACAGCATCGCATACATGATAGAACCTATGGCTGAAGCATAGGGGACGGAGCGCATATGCTCTCTATCTTCATCAGTTGCTGGGCACTGAGTCTTACTCAATCTCGTACCTTGTAAAACTGGCAAGAACCCTTTCTTGGACTGTTCCATTTTGAACCTCTTCAAAACTTTATCAAGGTATGTGCTTTGTGAAAGTCCTATCAGGCGTTTTGATCTATCCCCATAGATCTTAATGCCTAGAATGTAAGCAGCTTCTCCTAGGTCCTTCAAAGAGAAACTTTTATTCAAGTAACCTTTTATGCTCTCCAAAAGCTCTACGTTGTTTCCAATCAGTAATATGTCATCCACATATAATATTAGAAACGCCACAGAGCTCCCACTCACTTTCTTGTAAATACAAGATTCTCCAACCACTTGTATAAACCCAAATGCTTTGATCACCTCATCAAAGAGTTTGTTCCAACTCCGAGATGCTTGCACCAGTCCATAAATGGATCGCTGGAGCTTGCACACCTTGTCAGCATTTTAGGATCGACAAAACCTTCGGGTTGCATCATATACAACTCTTCCTTAAGGAAACCGTTAAGGAACGCCGTTTTGACATCCATCTGCCAGATTTCATAATCGAAAAATGCAGCTATTGCTAACATGATTTTGACGGACTTAAGCATCGCTACGGGTGAGAAAGTCTCATCGTAGTCAACTCCTGGAACTTGTGAAAAACCCTTTGCCACAAGTCGAGCTTTATAAACGGTCACATTGCCGTCAACGTCCGTCTTCTTCTTAAAGATCCATTTGTTCTGAATAGCCTTGCGGCCCTCAGGCAGTATCTCCAAAGTCCACACTTTGTTCTCATACATGGATCCTATCTCGGATTTCATGGCTTCTAGCCATTTGTTGGAATCTGGGCCCACCATTGCTTCTTCATAATTTGCAGGTTCATCGTTGTCTAACAACATGATTGATAAGACGGGATTACCGTACCACTCTGGAGCAGCGCGTGATCTCGTCGACCTGCGTGGTTCAACAGAAACTTGAACTGGAGTTTCATGATCATCATCATTAACTTCCTCCTCAACCGGCGTCGCAACGATAGAGGTTTCCCCTTGCCTTGCGCCACCATCCAGAGGGATGAGAGGTTCGACAACCTCGTCAAGTTCTATCTTCCTCCCACTCAATTCTCTCGAGAGAAACTCCTTCTCGAGAAAAGCTCCGTTCTTAGCAACAAACACTTTGCCCTCGGATTTGAGATAGAAGGTGTACCCAACTGTCTCTTTTGGGTAACCTATGAAGACGCACCTTTCCGCTTTGGGTTCCAGCTTTTCAGGCTGAAGCTTTTTGACATAAGCATCACATCCCCAAACTTTAAGAAACGACAACTTTGGCCTTTTGCCATACCACAGTTCGTATGGTGTCGTCTCAACGGATTTTGATGGTGCCCTATTTAAAGTGAATGCAGCTGTTTCTAATGCATAACCCCAAAATGATAACGGCAAATCAGTAAGAGACATCATAGATCGCACCATCTCTAACAAAGTACGATTACGACGTTCGGACACACCATTACACTATGGTGTTCCAGGCGGTGTTAACTGCGAAACAATTCCACATTGTCTTAAGTGAGCACCAAACTTGAAACTCAGATATTCACCCCCACGATCAGACCGTAGGAACTTGATCTTCTTGTTACGATGATTTTCCACTTCACTCTGAAATTGCTTGAACTTTTCAAATGTTTCAGACTTGTGCTTCATCAAGTAGACATAACCATATCTACTTAAATCGTCAGTGAAGGTGAGAAAATAACGATATCCGCCGCGTGCCTCTACGCTCCTTGGACCACACACATCGGTATGTATGATTTCCAACAAGTCACTTGCACGCTCCATTGTTCCGGAGAACGGAGTCTTAGTCATCTTGCCCATGAGGCATGGTTCGCACGTGTCAAGTGAATCAAAGTCAAGTGACTCCAAAAGTCCATCAGCATGGAGTTTCTTCATGCGCTTTACACCAATATGACCCAAGCGGCAGTGCCACAAAAATATGGCGCTATCATTGTTTACTCTAACTCTTTTGGTCTCAATGTTATGTATATGCGTATCGCTATCAAGATTCAATATGAACAATCCTCTCACATTCGGTGCATGACCATAAAAGATGTTACTCATAGAAATAGAACAACCATTATTCTCAGACTTAAAAGAGTAACCGTCTCGCAATAAACAAGATCCAGATATAATGTTCATGCTCAACGCACGCACTAAATAAAAATGATTTAAGTTCATCACTAATCCCGATGGTAGCTGAAGTGACACTGTGCCGACGGCGATTGCATCAACCTTGGAACCATTTCCTACGCGCATCGTCACTTCGTCTTTCGCCAGCCTTCGTCTATTCCGAAGTTCCTGCTTCGAGTTGCAAATGTGAGCAACAGAACCGGTATCGAATACCCAGGCACTACTACGAGAGCCGGTTAAGTACACATCAATAACATGTATATCAAATATACCTGATTTTTCTTTGCCCGCCTTCTTATCTGCCAGATACTTGGGGCAATTGCGCTTCGAGTGACCCATACCCTTGCAATAGAAGCACTCTGTTTCAGGCTTAGGTCCAGCCTTGGGTTTTTCGGCGGATTGGCAACAGGCTTGCCGCTCTTCTTCGAATTGCCCTTCTTGCCTTTGCCGTTTCTCTTGAAACTAGTGGTCTTGCTCACCATCAACACTTGATGCTCTTTACGGAGTTCAGACTCTGCGACTTTCAGCATCGCAAACAACTCGCCGGGAGACTTGTTCATCCCTTGCATGTTGTAGTTCAACACAAAGCCTTTATAGCTTGGCGGCAGTGATTGAAGGATTCTATCAGTGATAGCTTCTTGCGGGAGTTCAATCCCCAGTTCAGCTAGACGGTTTGAGTACCCAGACACTTTGAGCACATGTTCACTGACAGACGAGTTTTCCTCCATCTTGCAAGCATAGAATTTATCAGAGGTCTCATACCTCTCGATCCGGGCGTTCTTCTGAAAGATAAACTCCAACTCCTGGAACATCTCAAATGCTCCATGACGCTCAAAGCAACGTTGAAGTCCCGGTTCTAAGCCATACAAGACTGCACATTGAACTATTGAGTAGTCCTCCTTACGTGCTAACCAAGCGTTCTTAACATCCTGATCAGCCGTAGCGGGTGGTTCATCTCCTAGCGCAGCATTAAGGACATAATCCTTCTTCCCAGCTTGTAAAATTAGCTTAAGATTACGAGCCCAGTCTACAAAGTTGCTTCCATCATCTTTCAACTTAGCTTTCTCTAGGAACGTATTAAAATTCAGGATGACTGTCGCGTGAGCCATGATCTACAACACAAATATATTCAAAGTGGACTTAGACTATGTTCAAGATAATTAGAGTTCAACTTAATCAAATTATATGCTAAACTCCCACTCAAAAAGTACATCTCTCTAGTCATTTGAGTGGTTCATGATCCACTTACACTATCCCAAGTCCGATCATCACGTGAGTTGGGTATAGTTTCAGTGGTAAGCATCCCTATGGTAATCATATCAACTATATGATTCACGATCGACCTTTCGGTCTCATGTGTTCTGAGGCCATGTCTGCACATGCTAGGCTCGTCAAGCTTAACCCGAGTGTTCCGCGTGCGCAACTGTTTTGCACCCGTTGTATGTGAACGTTGAGTCTATCACACCCGATCATCACGTGGTGTCTCGAAACGACGAACTGTAGCAACGGTGCACAGTCGGGGAGAACACAATTTCGTCTTGAAATTTTAGTGAGAGATCACCTCATAATGCTACCGTCGTACTAAGCAAAATAAGGTGCATAAAAGGATTAACATCACATGCAATTCATAAGTGACATGATATGGCCATCATCACGTGCTTCTTGATCTCCATCACCAAAGCACCAGCACGATCTTCTTGTCACCGGCGCCACACCATGATCATCCATCAACGTGTTGCCATCGGGGTTGTCGTGCTACTTATGCTATTACTACTAAAGCTACATCCTAGCAAAATAGTAAACGCATCTGCAAGCACAAACGTTAGTATAAAGACAACCCTATGGCTCCTGCCGGTTGCCGTACCATCGACGTGCAAGTCGATATTTCTATTACAGCATGATCATCTCATACATCCAATATATCACATCACATCGTTGGCCATATCACATCACAATCATACCCTGCAAAAACAAGTTAGACATCCTCTAATTTTGTTGTTGCATGTTTTACGTGGTGACCAAGGGTATCTAGTAGGATCGCATCTTACTTAAGCAAACACCACAACGGAGATATATGAGTTGCTATTTAACCTCATCCAAGGACCTCCCCGGTCAAATCCGATTCAACTAAAGTTGGAGAAACCGTCACTTGCCAGTCATCTTTGAGCAAAGGGGGTTACTCGTAACGATGAAACCAGTCTCTCGTAAGCGTACGAGTAATGTCGGTCCAAGCCGCTTCAATCCAACAATACCGCGGAATCAAGAAAAGACTAAGGAGGGCAGCAAAACGCACATCACCGCCCACAAAAACTTTTGTGTTCTACTCGAGAAGACATCTACGCATGAACCTAGCTCATGATGCCACTGTTGGGGAACGTCGCATGGGAAACAAAAATTTTCCTACGCGCACGAAGACCTATCATGGTGATGTCCATCTACGAGAGGGGATGACTGATCTACGTACCCTTGTAGATCATACAGCAGAAGCGTTAGAGAACGCGGTTGATGTAGTGGAACGTCCTCACGTCCCTCGATCCGCCCCGCGAACAATCCCGCGATCAGTCCCACGATCTAGTACCGAACGGACGGCACCTCCGCGTTCAACACACGTACAGCTCGACGATGATCTCGGCCTTCTTGATCCAGCAAGAGAGACGGAGAGGTAGAAGAGTTCTCCGGCAGCGTGACGGCGCTCCGGAGGTTGGTGATGACCTTGTCTCAGCACGGCTCCGCCCGAGCTCCGCAGAAACGCGATCTAGAGGAAAAATCGTGGAGGTATGTGGTCGGGCTGCCGTGGAAAAGTCGTCTCAAATCAGCCCTAAAACCTCCGTATATATAGGTGGGAGGGAGGGGGGCCTTGCCTTGGGGTCCAAGGAACCTCAAGGGGTCAGCCGAGCCAAGGGGGAGGACTCTCCCACCCCCCAAACCGAGTTGGACTAGGTTTGGTGGGAGGGAGTCCCCCTCCCTTCCCACCTCCTCCTTTTTTTTTCCTTTTCCTTTGATTTCTTATCCTTGGCGCATAGGGCCCTTTTGGGCTGTCCCACCAGCCCACTAAGGGCTGGTGCGCCACCCTTATGGCCTATGGGCTTCCCCGGGGTGGGTTGCCCCCCCGGTGAACTCCCGGAACCCATTCGTCATTCCCGGTACATTCCCGGTAACTCCGAAAACCTTCCGGTAATCAAATGAGGTCATCCTATATATCAATCTTCGTTTCCGGACCATTCCGGAAACTCTCGTGACGTCCGTGATCTCATCCGGGACTCCGAACAACATTCGGTAACCAACCATATAACTCAAATATGCATAAAACAACGTCGAACCTTAAGTGTGCAGACCCTGCGGGTTCGAGAACTATGTAGACATGACCCGAGAGACTCCTCGGTCAATATCCAATAGCGGGACCTGGATGCCCATATTGGATCCTACATATTCTACGAAGATCTTATCGTTTGAACCTTAGTGCCAAGGATTCGTATAATCCCGTATGTCATTCCCTTTGTCCTTCGGTATGTTACTTGCCCGAGATTTGATCGTCAGTATCCGCATACCTATTTCAATCTCGCTTACCGGCAAGTCTCTTTACTCGTTCCGTAATACAAGATCCCGCAACTTACACTAAGTTACATTGCTTGCAAGGCTTGTGTGTGATGTTGTATTACCGAGTGGGCCCCGAGATACCTCTCCGTCATACGGAGTGACAAATCCCAGTCTTGATCCATACTAACTCAACTAACACCTTCGGAGATACCTGTAGAGCATCTTTATAGTCACCCAGTTACGTTGCGACGTTTGATACACACAAAGCATTCCTCCGGTGTCAGTGAGTTATATGATCTCATGGTCATAGGAATAAATACTTGACACGCAGAAAACAGTAGCAACAAAATGACACGATCAACATGCTACGTCTATTAGTTTGGGTCTAGTCCATCACGTGATTCTCCCAATGACGTGATCCAGTTATCAAGCAACAACACCTTGTTCATAATCAGAAGACACTGACTATCATCGATCAACTGGCTAGCCAACTAGAGGCATGCTAGGGACAGTGTTTTGTCTATGTATCCACACATGTAAATGAGTCTTCATTCAATACAATTATAGCATGGATAATAAACTATTATCTTGATACAGGAATTATAATAATAACTATATATTTATTATTGCCTCTAGGGCATATGTCCAACAGTCTCCCACTTGCACTAGAGTCAATAATCTAGTTCACATCACCATGTGATTCCAACGAATCCAACACCCATATAGTTATGGGGCCTGATCACGTCTTGCTCGTGAGAGAGGTTTTATTCAACGGTTCTGAAACTTTCAGATTCGTGCATTCTTTACAAATCTTTATGTCATCTTATAGATGCTGCTACTACGTGCTATTCGGAAATGCTCCAAATATCTACTCTACTATACGAATCCGTTTCACTACTCATAGTTATCCGGATTAGTGTCAAAGCTTGCATTGACGTAACCCTTTACGACAAACTCTTTAACCACCTCCATAATCGAGAAAAATTCCTTAGTACATTAGTTACTAAGGATAAATTTCGACCGCTGCTAGTGATTCAATCATGGATCACTCTCTGTACCTCTCAACATACTTTGAGTCAAGGCACACTTCAGGTGCGGTACACAGCATGGCATACTTTACATTCTACGACTAAGGCATAGAAGACGACCTTCGTCTATTCTCTTTATTCTGCCGTGGCCGGTTTTGAGCCTTACTCCAATTCACACCTCACAACGCAACCAAGAACTCCTTCTTTGCTGGTCTATTTTGAACTCTTTCAAAAACTTGTCAAGGCATGCATCTTGTTGAAACTTCTATTAAGCGCTTTCGATCTATCTCCATAGATCCTTGATGCTCAATGTTCAAGTAGCGTAATCCAGGTACTCCTTTGAAAACTTCTTTCAAAAAACCTTGTATGCTTTACAGAAATTCTACATTACTTCTGATCCACAATATGTCAACCACATATACCTATCAGAAATTCTATAGTGCTCCCACTCACTTCTTTGGAAATACAAGTTTCTCATAAACCTTGTACAAACCAAAAAATCTTTGATCATCTCATCAAAGTGTATATTCCAACTCCGAGATGCTTGCACCAGTCCATTGAAGGATCACTGGAGCTTGCATACTTGCTAGTATCTTTAGGATCGACAAAACCTTCTGGTTGTATCACATACAATGTTTGCTCAAGGAAACCGTCGAGAAAACGATGTTTTGACATCCTACGTGCAATATTTCATAAATAATGCATCAACAACTAACATAATTCTAACAGACTTTTAGCATCACTACGAGTGAGAAAGTCTCATCATAGTCAACTGTTTGATCTTATCGAAAACATCTTTGCGACAAGTCGAGCTTTTCTTAATAGTGACTTATCACCATCATCATCTGTCTTCTTTTAAAGATCCATTTTTACTCAATAGTCCTATGACCATCAAGTAGTTCTACCAAAGTCTACACTCACTTTTGGAATCAAGTTTTGTTGAGAGAACTTCACTAGTGAAAGTATGAACCCTAGGCCTTGTTTCCACGCATTGCAATACCGTTCGTGCTCACTTTTGTTACTTGTTACCTTGCTGTTTTTGTAATTTCAGATTAAAAAAACCTATATCTACCATCCATATTGCACTTGTATCACCATCTCTTCGCCGAACTAGTGCACCTATACAACTTACCATTGTATTAGGTGTGTTGGGGACACAAGAGACTCTTTGTTATTTGGTTGCAGGGTTGCTTGAGAGACACCATCTTCATCCTACGCCTCCCACGGATTGATAAACCTTACGTCACCCACTTGAGGGAAAATTGCTACTGTACTACAACCCTCTGCACTTGGAGTCCCAACAACGTCTACAAGGAGAAGGTTGCGTAGTAGACATCAAGCTCTTTTCTAGCGCCGTTGACGGGGAGGCTAGGTAAGCGGCACTCACCTCCCATCAACGAAGCTCTTTTCGGGCGCCGTTGCCGGGGAGGTTAGCGCTTGAAGCTATATGTTTAGATCTTGCAATCGAATCTTTTTGTTTCTTGTTCTTTCGCTAGAAAACTACAAAAAAAAATGGAATTGAGGATGCCTCATATGCTCCATCTTTTCAATGTCTTTCATGAGCATGATGGGAAGGAAAATTGTGCTCAAGTGCTGAAAGAAGAATTACATAGAATGCTTGGCATAAAATATGTGAATGATGAGCATGATTGCAATGTTCTTAGCATGAATTCTTTGAATACCCATGATGCTAATGATATGCAAAGCCACAAGCTTGGGGATGCTATATTTGATAATGATGATCTTTTTAGTTCTTCCACTTTGAATGATCAAAATCATTTTGATGAAAGCATGCCCCCTATCTATGATGATTATTGTGAGGATGCTTATGCTTTAAAGAAGAGGGATGATAAAACTTGTCATACTCTCGAGAACCCCTTTGCTAAACCTTGCTTTTTCATTGTGGACACAATTTGTAGTGCTCAAGTCTTTTAGATACTCCCACCACTATTCTTGAGAATAGATTTCCTTATGTGGAGAGTAGTAAAATTTCTATGCTTGTAGATCATGAAAAGAATGCTTTAGGTGCTGGTTATATTGTTGAATTCATTCATTATGCTACTGAAAATTACTATGAGAGAGGATCATATGCTTCTACTTATTGCAATAGTATCAAGCTTCCTCTCCATATGTTGAAATTTTTGAAGCTATGCTTGTTTTGCCTTCCTATGCTAGTTGATTCTTGCTCCAATAGATTGTTTGATCACAAAATCCCTATGCATAGGAAGTGGGTTAGACTTAAATGTGCTAGACATTTGCTCCATGATGCTCTTGTTGTGTTTCAATCCTTACCTTTTATGTGAGCATCATTGAAATCAATGCCTAGCTAAGGGCGTTAAATGATAGCGCTTGTTGGGAGGCAACCCAACGAATAAATTTTTGTTTTCTCCACACTTTCATAATTCTGTTATGATTGTGTTTTTGTGTTTATTTTTGCGTTTGTGCCAAGCAAAACCGTTATGATTAGTCTTGGGGATGATCGTTTGGTCATGCTGGAAAAGACAGAAACTTTCTGCTCACAAAAAGAATCTTCATTTTTGTTCTGTAAGAGATTTTGAGTTGATTCTTTTTGCTGCTGATTGCTACGCACATTATTCAGACTGTCGTAAGTTTTCAGAATTTTTGATATACCAGAAGTATACGAAATATACAGATTACTACAGACTGGTCTGCTGTTAACAGATTCTGTTTTTGTTGTGTTGGTTGCTTATTTTGATGAAACTATGGATAGTATCGGGGGGTATTAGCCATGGAAGATTGAAAATACAGTAACCCAACATCAGCATAAGTAGAATTTAAGTTTGCTACAGTACCTAAGTAAGTGGTGGTTTGCTTTCTCATACTAATGTTATCACGAGTTTCTGTTTAAGTTTCGTGTTGTGAAGTTTTCAAGTTTTGGGTGAAGTTCTTACTGACAAAGAGATAAAGAGTGGCAAGATCTCAAGCATGGGGGTGCCCAAGGCCCCCCAAGAGATTCAAGGATGCCGTAAAAGCCTAAGCTTGGGAATGCCCCAGGAAGGCATCCCCTCTCTCGTCTTCAATCCATCGGTACCGTTACGTGGGGCTATATTTTTATTCACCACATGTTATCTGTTTTGCTTGGAGCGTCTTGTATCGTAGGAGTCTTTTTTTGTGTGTAACAATCATCCTTGCTGCACACCTAGAGAGAGACATGCACTCACTGTGATTTTGTCGAGCTTCACTTATATCCTTTGGTAGACAATTCAGCTCACATGTGCTTCACTTACAACTTTTGAGCTAGATACTTTTGCTCTATGTGCTTCACTTATATCTTTTAGAGCGCAGCGGTGCGTGGCTTGGTAGTTGATCTATGCTTTGAAAGTAGTCTCAAAAGTGGTAGTTATCCAAAGGGATACGAAAACTTCCACCTTCATGTGCATTGAATAGTTAGACAAGTTTGATTCCTCTCAATTAGTTTTGAGATATGGTTGTGGTAATAGTGAAGTTATGCTAGTAAGGTGTTGTGGATCTAGAAATACTTGTGTTGAAGTTAGTGATTCCCATAGCATGCACGTATGGTGAACCGCTATGTGATGAAGTCTGAGCATGATTAGTCTTTTGATTGTCATCCTTTGTGTGGCGGTCGGGATCACGCGATGGTTTATACCTACCAACCCTTCCCCTAGGAGTATGCGTTGAATGCTTTGTTTCGATTACTAATAAAACTTTTGCAACAAGTATATGAGTTCTTCATGACTAATGTTGAGTCCATGGTTTAGATGCACTTTCACCTTCCACCATCACTATCTTCTTAGTGCCGTGCAACTTTAGCTGGTGCACAAAAACCACCATTAGCCTCCCTCAAAACAGCCACCATACCTACCTACTATGGCTTTTTCAAAGTCATTCCGAGATATATTGCCATGCAACTACCACCATGACATGTGCCACCACGTCTACATTGCCATTGCATGATCGTAAGATAGCTAGTATGATGTTTCCATTAATGTCTATGCCATGCTAGATCATTGTCACGGTACACTACCGAAGGCATTCCATATAGAGTCATCATTCCTATAAGTTTTGAGTTGTAAGTGTGATGATCATCATTGATGGAGCATTGTCCCATGTGAGGAAATAAAAGAGGCCAGCGAAGCCCATTTACAAAAAGAGGCCAAAGATGCCCACCAAAATAAAAATAAAAATAAAAAAAGAGAGAGGCCAAAGAGCCCACCAAAAAATGAGAGAAAAAGAGAGAAGGGACAATGCTACTATCTCCTTTCCACACTTGTGCTTCATATTAAGCACCATGATCTTCATGATTGAGAGTCTCTCGTTTTGTCACCACCATATAGCTAGTGGGAAATTTTCATTATATAACTTGGCTTGTATATTCCAATGATAGGCTTCCTCAAAATTGCCTTAGGTATTCGTGAGCAAGCAAGTTGGATGCACACCCACTAGTTTTCCTTAAAGAGCTTTCACATACTCTTAGCTCTAGTGCATCATTTGTATGGAAATCCCTACTCATTCACATTGATATCTATTGATGAGCATCTCCATAGCTCATTGATATGCCTAGTCAATGTGACCATCTTCTCCTTGTTTTCCTTGCAACCTCCACCACACTCCACACCACTTAGGTCGCGCTTGGATTGCATGTATTGTAATACGGAGGTGTCAAATTTACACCTGCATTATACTGGTCTGCATTGATTTTCAGTTGGAAATTAAACCAACGGATAAAGGTCTGTATTTTTTACAGGTGTATTCTTGAAAAATACGCTATTTCAAACAGGGCTTTATAGTGCTAAAACCATGGCTGACGCTCATGTATTGCGTGAGAGTCGAAAAAGTTTGAGAAAGTAAAGGTGTGAAAACAATTACTTGGCCAATACCGGGGTTGTGCATGATTTAAATTCGTTGTGCAATGATGATAGTGCATAGCCAGACTATATGCTTTTGTAGGGATAACTTTCTTTTGGCCTTGTTATTTTGAAAGTTCATGATTACCTTGCTAGTTTGCTTGAATTATTATTGTTTCCACGTCAATAGAAAACTATTGTTTTGAATCTAAAGGATCTGAACATTCATTTCACGTGAGAGGAGTTACAAAGGACAACTATGCTAGGTAGCATGCAACATCAAAAATTCATTCTTTATCACTTCCCTACTCGAGGACGAGCAGGAGTTAAGCTTGGGGATGCTTGATACGTCTCCAATGTATCTATAATTTTTTATGGTTCCATGCTATTATCTTGTCAACTTTGGATGTTTTATATGCATGAATATGCTATTTTATATCTTTTTTGGGACTAACCTATTAACTCAGTGCCAAGTGCGAGTTTCTGTTTTTTTCGTGTTTTTGGCCCATTTTCAGACGGAGTCCAAATGGAATGAAACTTTACGATGATTTTTTTGGGACCAAAAGAGACCCCCGAAGCTTTGGAAGAAGGCCAGAAGAGCCACGAGGGAGTCACAAGCCCTGACGCCGCCACCACCCCCTTAGGTGGCGCAGGGCAGGCTTGTGACCTCCTCGTGGGCCCAACCAACGTAATTCCACCGCCATAAATTCCTATAAATTCAGAAACCTCGAGAAAGGAACCTAGATCGGGAGTTCCGCCGTCGCAAGCCTCTGTAGCCACCAAAAACCAATCTGGAGCCCGTTCCGGCACCCTGCCGGAGGGGGAATCCATCTCCGGTGGCCATCTTCATCATCCCGGCGATCTCCATGATGAGGAGGGAGTAGTTCTCCCTCGGGGCTAAGGGTATGTACCAGTAGCTATGTGTTTGATCTCTCTCTCTCTCGTGTTCTTGAGATGTCTTGATCTTGATGTACCGTGGGCTTTGCTACTACAGTTGGATCTTATGATGTTCTTCCCCCTCTCCCTTCTTGTAATGAATTGAGTTTCCCCTTTGGAGTTATCTTATCGGATTGAGTCTTTGAGAACACTTGATGTATGTCTTGCACGTGTCTATCTGTTGTGATCAACTTGCGGGTTTGTGACAATTGGGAACCTATGCATATGGGTTGGCACACGTGGATTCATGTGAGTACTTGATGTATGTTTTGGTGATCAACTTGCGGGTTCGTGACATTGGGAACCTATGCACAGGGGTTGGCACACGTTTTGACTCTCTGGTAGAAACTTTGGGGCACTCTTTGAAGTTCTATGTGTTGGTTGAATAGATTATTCTGAGATTGTGTGATGCATATCGTATAACCATACCCACAGATACTTGAGGTGACAATGGAGTATCTAGGTGACATTAGGGTCTTGGTTGATATGTATCTTAATGTGTTATTCTAGTACGAACTCTATGATGGATCGAACGGAAAGAATAGCTTCGTGTTGTTTTACTACAGACTCTTGAATAGATCGATCAGAAAGAATAACTTTGTGGTGGTTTCGTACCCGACAATAATCTCTTCGTTTGTTCCCCGCTATTAGTGACTTTGGAGTGACTCTTTGTTGCATGTTGAGGGCTAGTTATATGATCCAATTATGTTATTATTGTTGAGAGAACTTCACTAGTGAAAGTATGAACCCTAGGCCTTGTTTCCACGCATTGCAATACCGTTCGTGCTCACCTTTGTTACTTGTTACCTTGCTTTTTTTGTAATTTCAGATTACAAAAACCTATATCTACCATCCTTACTGCACTTGTATCACCATCTCTTCGCCGAACTAGTACACCTATACAACTTACCATTGTAGTAGGTGTGTTGGGGACACAAGAGACTCTTTGTTATTTGGTTGCAGGGTTGCTTCAGAGAGACCATCTTCATCGTACGCCTCCCGCGGATTGATAAACCTTAGGTCACCCACATGAGGGAAAATTGCTACTGTCCTACAAGCCTCTGCACTTGGAGGCCCAACAACGTCTATAAGGAGAAGGTTGCGTAGTAGACATCAGTGGAGTTGTTGCAGAGTTCTTGAACTTGTTTAATTTCCTCTTGAGCACAAAATTCTGCTCCTTCATATCGTTAATTTCCTCTTCAAGCCTCAACACCCTTTGGCATAATTCTTGTTTACTCTCTTGCAGAAGACGAGAAGGGTAAACAAAATTTTAGGCTTCTTCCTTGAGTCAGGGAGGCTTGACTTTTTGAACTCCACATGTGTGTTTCCAGATTGGTGTAGAGGAACCTCCTCTTCATCGGAACTTGTTCCTTCCTTCCCCTTGGGATCATAATCTTCTTCCTCATCAGCGGTCCAACCATAATGATCCAAGTCCCCATAGACCTTGGGGTTAGCAAGGTAATCGGCCACATAGCTCTCCCCCTCTGAATCTTGAGAAGACATCTTGCTCTAAATCTGCGGCAGAAACAGGCTAGAAACAAAAACAGAGGATATTTGCACGATACGAGGGTCAGACCTTCCGGGAGAATATATAATGAGTTTTTCCCGACCAAAAGGAGTACTCCGTAAGAATACGGAGTCCGCGAAGCACACGAGGTGCCCACAAGCCACCCAGGAGCGGCCAGGGGGTAGGCCACGCCTGGCAGGCTTGTCGCCTCCTCGTGCGCTTTCCGGACTACTTTAAATTTTTCTATTTTTCTAAAAAATCCAAAACGGAGAAAATTTGCTACTCGAAAAGTTTTGGAGTCGGTTTACTTACCGAATCACATACCTCTTTGTTTTTGGAGTCTGAAACAGGCTGTTAAATATCCCTTATGTACTCCTCCGGAGTTATGGTATTAATAACATTGCTTTCAACATTTATGGGAGTACCTGAGATATAATGCTTGATTCTTTGCCCATTTACCACTCTAGGAAAATTACCTTCTGTGTTGTTGATCTTGATGGCACCGAAACAATATACTTCCTCAACAATGTAAGGACCTTCCCATTTAGAGAGAAGCTTGCGTGCAAAAAATCTTAAACGAGAACTGTATAGCAAGACATAATCACCTACATTGAACTCACGTTTTTGTATCCTTTTATCATGCCACCTCTTAACTTTTTCATTGAACAGCTTGGCATTTTCATATGCCTGAGTTCTCCATTCATCAAGTGAGCTAATATCAAATAACCTCTTCTGACCAGCAAGTTTGAAATCAGAGTTGAGCTCTTTGATTGCCCAATAAGCCTTATGCTCTAGCTCAAGAGGTAAATGACATGCTTTACCGTAAACCACTTTGTACGGAGACATGCCCATGGGATTCTTATAAGCAGTTCTATAAGCCCACAGTGCATCATCGAGCTTCTTAGACCAATTCTTTCTAGACCTATTAACAATCTTTTGCAGAATTAGTTTAATTTCTCTATTACTTAGCTTTACTTGACCACTGGACTGAGGATGATAGGGAGATGCAACTCTATGGTTGACATCATACTTAGCAAGCGTTTTACAGAAAGCACCATGAATAAAATGTGAACCACCATCAGTCATCAAATATCTAGGGACTCCAAATATAGGGAAAATAACTTCTTTAAGCATCCTGATAGAGGTCTTGTGATCAGCACTACTAGTTGGGATAGCTTCTACCCACTTAGTAACGTAATCAATAGCAACTATGATATTAGTATACCCATTGGATTTTGGAAAAGGTCACATATAATCAAAACCCCAAACATCAAATGGTTCAATGACAAGTGAATAATTCATAGGCATTTCCTGACGTTTACTGATATTACCTATTCTTTGACATTCATCACAAGACAAGACAAACTTACGGGCATCCTTGAAGAGAGTAGGCCAATAGAAACCTGATTGCAATACCTTGTGTGCAGTTCTATCTCCCACATGGTGTCCTCCGTAAGCCTCGGAGTGACACTTCTATAGGATCTGTCCCTGTTCATGCTGAGGTACACAACGTCTAATAACACCATCTACTCCTTCCTTATAAAGATGAGGATCATCCCAGAAGTAATGTCTCAAATCAAAGAAGAATTTCTTCTTTTGCTGGTATGTGAAACTAGGTGGTATATATTTGGCAACAATACAATTTGCATAATCAGCATACCACGGTGTACTACGTGAAGCATTGATGACATTCAGTTGCTCATCAGGAAAGCTATCATCAATAGTTTGTGGGTCATCAAGAACATTCTCCAACCTAGACAAGTTATCTGCTACGGCGTTCTCGGCACCCTTCCTATCAACAACATGCAAATCAAATTCTTGTAGCAAGAGGACCCATCTGATAAGTCTAGGTTTAGCATCTTTCTTTTCCATGAGATACTTAATAGCAGCATGATCAGTGTGAATAGTAACCTTGGAATCAAAAATGTAAGATCTGAACTTTTCACATGCAAACACGACTGCTAAAAATTCCTTTTCAGTAGTAGCATAGTTTCTTTGGGCACTGTCTAGAGTTTTACTAGCAGAGTGAATAACATTCAACTTCTTATCAACTCTTTGTCCTAGAACAGCACCAACATCATAATCACTAGCAACACACATAATTTCAAAAGGTAAGTTCCAATCAGGTGGTTGAACAATAGGTGCAATTATCAAGGCCTTATTAAGTATTTCAAAGGCTTCCTCACAATCATCGTCAAAAAAAAAGGAATATCCTTTTGCAAGAGATTGGTAAGAGGCCTAGAAATCTTAGAAAAGCCTTTAATGAACCTTCTATAGAAACCAGCATGACCAAGGAAGCTTCTTATACCTTTGATATTTGTAGGGCATGGCATTTTCTCGATCGCATCAACCTTAGCCTTATCGACTTCAATACCTCTTTCAGAAATTTTATGTCCTAAGACGATGCCTTCATTAACCATAAAGTGGCACTTCTCCCAATTCAAGACAAGGTTGGTATCTTTACATCTCTGCAAAACTCGATCAAGGTTGTTGAGGCAATCATCAAAAGAAGACCCGTAAACGGAGAAGTCATCCATGAAAAGCTCAACAATCTTTTCACAAAAGTCATAGAATATAGCCATCATACATCTTTGAAAGGTAGCAGGTGCATTACATAAGCCAAAAGGCATACGTCTGTAAGCAAAGGTACCGAAAGGGCAGGTAAACGTGGTTTTCTCCTGATCAGATTGTGCAACAGGTATTTGGGAGAAACCAGAATAACCATCTAGAAAGCAGAAGTGTGTGTGTTTAGAAAATCTTTCTAGCATTTGGTCAATAAAAGGCAAAGGGTAATGATCTTTCCTAGTGGCTTTATTCAATTTCCTAAAATCAGTCACCATCCTATAACCAGTAATAATCCTTTGTGTTATCTATTCATCTTTATCATTAGGGACAACGGTAATACCTCCCTTCTAAGGGACGCAATGCACCGGACTTACCCAATCACTATGAGCAACATGATAGATAATACCTGCTTCCAGGAGCTTTAGTATTTCTTTTCTTACTACCTCTTTCATCTTAGGATTTAATCTCCGTTGATGATCGGCAACTGGTTTGGAATCAGGATCAGTTTTTATTTTGTGATGGCATAGAGTGGGACTAATGCCCTTATGATCATCAAGAGTATATCCAATAGCAGCACGGTGCTTCCTCAGAGTTTTCAATAATTTCTTTTCTTCATGCTCTGAAAGGCTAGCACTAATAATAACAGGATATATCTCTTTTTCATCAAGATAAGCATACTTAAGAGTAACAGGTAACTGTTTAAGCTCGAACACATGATCACCCTTTGGTGGGGGTGGATCTCCAAGCAGTTCAACAGGCAAGTTATTCTTAAGGATAGGATGTTGTTCAAAGATAACTCTATCTATCTCATTCCTTTCATCCATATGCATATCATTTTCATGCTCAAGAAAATATTGCTCTAAAGGATCAGTAGGAGGCACATCAATAGAAGCTAGGGCAATAATTTCATCCTTACTAGACAATTCTTTTTCATGAGGTTGTCTACCAAACTTGGAGAAATTGAACTCATGTGACACACCTTCAAAGCCAACAGTGACAGTTTGCTTCTCATAGTCAATATGAGCATTGACAGTATTGAGGAAAGGTCTGCCAAATATGATGGGACAAAAGCTATCTTGTGTGGTAGCAAGAACGAGAAAATCAGCAGGATACTTAGTTTTACCACACAAGACTTCAACATCTCTAACAATTCCCAAAGGGCATATAGTATCTCTATTGGCAAGCTGAATAGTGACATCAATAGGTTCCATCTTGACTGGTGCAATCTCGTCTTTAATTTCATCATATAAAGATTGAGGTATTGCACTAACACTAGCACTCACGTCACATAAACTATGATAACAATGATCTCCTATCCTAACAGAAACAACAGGCGTGCCAACAACATGCATATGTTTGTCTCTAGCATGAGGTTTAGTAATTCTAGCAGCATCTTCACAGAAGTGAATATCATGGCCATCAACATTGTCGGACAGGAGATCTTTGATAATAGCAATGCTAGGTTCAACTCTAATTTTTTCACGGGGTGTAGGTGTTCTAATGTAGCCCCTACGTATCACAGTTGAAGCTCCGGAATGATCCTTTATTCTAACAGGGAAAGGTGGTTTCTCAATGTAAGCACTAGGAACAATAGGATCATTATAAGAAATGACTTTCTCTTCAACTGGATTGGGTTTAACTACATTGACTTCTAAGGGAGGATGATATTTAAACCACTTCTCTTTAGGGAGATTAATATGAGCAGCAAATGATTCACATAATGAAGCTACTATCTCAGAGTCAAGTCCATGTTTAGCGCTAAAATCACAAAAAGTATTTGTTTCAACAAAGGATTTAACGCAATCGAACTTAAGATTCATACCTGACTCCTTACCTTCATCAAACTCCCAATCTTCAGAGTTGCGTTTAATTCTTTCCAATAAATTCCATTTGAAGTCAATATCTCTCTTCATAAAAGAACCGGTACAAGAAGTGTCAAGCATGGTGCGATTATCATGAGAAAGCCGAGCATAAAAGTTCTGAATAATAATTTCTCTCGAGAGCTCATTGTTGGGGCATGAATATAACATTGATTTAAGCCTCCCCCAAGCTTGAGCGATACTTTCTCTATCACGAGGCCAAAAATTATAGATATAATTCCAATCACGATGTACCAAATGCATAGGATAAACTTTTGATGAAATTCCAATTTCAATCGGTTGTAGTTCCATGATCCAATATCATCACATAACCTATACCATGTCAATGCTTTATCCCCCAAAGATAAGGGAAAGACCTTCTTCTTGACCTCATCCTCGGGGAAACCTGCAAGCTTAAATAAACCACACACTTCATCTACATAGATTAGATGCAAGTCGGGATGTGATGTTCCATCTCCTGTAAAAGGATTAGCCAACAGTTTCTCTAGCATACCCGAAGGAATTTCATAACAAATATTTTCAATAGGTGCAGCAGGTTGAGGAGCAACTCCTTGTTCTTCCGTTCGAGGTGAAGATACCCCAAACAAGCTCCTCAAAGGATTAGTTTCCATAGTGACAAGTGACAATAAATTTCAGCACACTATATAAATGTTTCCTTACAAAATTCCACTTACCAAAGGCGCTTCACTCCCCGGCAACGGCGCCAGAAAAGAGTATTGATGACCCACAAGTGTAGGGGATCTATCGTAGTCCTTTCGATAAGTAGGAGTGTCGAACCCAACGAGGAGCAGAAGGAACTGACAAGTGGTTTTCAGCAAGGTATTCTCTGCAGGCACTGAAATTATCGGTAAGAGATAGTTGTGTGATAATATGATTCGTAGCAAGTAGCAAGTAACAATATTAACAAAGGTGCAGCAAAGTGGCCCAATCACTTTTGTAGCAAGGGACAAGCCTGGACAAACTCTTATAGGAGGTAAAGAGCTCCCGAGGACACATAGTAATTTCTGTCAAGCTAGTTTTCATCAAGTTCATATGATTCGCGTTCGCTACTTTGATAGTTTGATATGTGGGTGGACCGGTGCTTGGGTGCTGCCCTTACTTGGACAAACATCCCACTTATCATTAACCCCTCTCGCAAGCATCTGCAACTACGAAAGAAGAATTAAGACAAAGTCTAACCATAGCATTAAACTAGTGGATCCAAATCAGCCCCTTACGAAGCAACGCATAAACTAGGGTTTAAGCTTCTGTCACTCTAGCAACTCATCATCTACTTATTACTTCCCAATTCCTTCCTCTAGGCCCAAATAATGGTGAAGTGTTATGTAGTCGACGTTCAGATAACACCACTAGAGGAAAGACAACATACAACGCATCAAAATATCGAACGAATGCCAAATTCACATGACTACTTATAGCAATACTTATCCCATGTCCTGAGGAAAAAAAGGTGACTACTCACAAAGCATAATTATGTTCATGACCAGAGAGGTATTGAATAGCATTAGAGATCTGAACATATGATCTTCCACCGAGTAATCCAACTAGCATCGACTACAAAGAGTAATTAACACTACCAACAACCTTACAAGTACCAATCGGAGTCGCGAGACGGAGATTGGTTACAAGAGATGAACTAGGGTTTGGAGATGAGATGGTGCTGATGAAGATGTTGATGGAGATGAGACCTCTCCGATGAGAGGAGTGTTGGCGATGACGATACGATTTCCCCCTCCGGGAGGGAAGTTTCCCCGGCAGGACGGCCCTGCCGGAGCTCTAGATTGGTTCTGCTCAAGTTTCGCCTCGTGGCGGAGGCGATTCCTTTTGAAAGCCTCCTCTTGATTTTTGTTGGAATGAAACCCTCCTTATAGCAAAAGATGGGAGCCAGAGGGGCAACAGGGGGCCTACAAGCCACCTAGGCGCGGCGAGGGGGTAGGGCGCGCCTGGCAGGCTTGTGGCCTCTTGGTGGCTCCCCTCTGGTACTTCTTCAGCCCAATATTTTTTATAAAATCCAAAATAATTCCTCATTGATTTTCACGGCTTTTGGAGTTGCGCAGAATAGGTATCTCAAACTTGCTCCTTTTTCAGACCAGAATTCCAGCTCCCGGCATTCTCCCTCTTCATGTAAACCTTATAAAATAAGAGAGAAAAGGCATAAGTATTGTACCGTGAAGTGTAATAGCAGCCCATAAAGCGATAAATATCAACATGAAAGCATGATGCAAAATGGACGTATCAGCCCTCCGAGACCGATCACCCCTCAGACAGGGCACCGGAACATGGCTCCAAATGGGCACACGGTGAAACAAAGACTTGCGGCAGAAAAAGTGTTTCAGGAGGACCACTAGAGTTTTTGGAATAATTAATAATTTATTGGACAGAGCAGGGCACCGAAGGCCAAGGGAGGTGGTCCTAATCAATCAGGGCACGACCACCCCCCTAGGCGTGCCTCCTGTTGGCTTGGCGCCACACCATGGGGCCTCTGACCTCTTTTTGAAGCTTCGAGATCCTTATTTTGTTCAGAAAAATTGTTAAAAAGTTTTGGGTATTTGGGCTCCATTTGGTATAGTATTCCTGAAAAGCCAAAAACATGCACAAAAAAACTGGCACTTTGCACTGGGTTAATTGGTTAGTGCCCAAAAATAATATAAAACAACAAGTAAATGCCTAAAAAGTTTCCTAGAATGATAATATAATAGCATGGAACAATAAAAAATTATAGACACATTGGAGACGTATCACCATCCCCAAGCTTGGTTCATGCTTGTCATCGAGTAGGTAAATGATAAAAATAGAATTTTTGATGTGACATGCTACCCAACATGTAATCACTTGTAGGTATAATCGTTGAGAAATGATGAATTAACAAACATCAACATAGTAATATCCATGAACAAAAGTAACATAATCATCAGTGTTCAAAATATATGATCCTTAAAGAATGTTTACCCCATTCATTTTCTCATATTTTCATGGCATGGCTCCATCTTGACCACATAAATAGAAATGTGAAGCACCACAATGTTAAGCCATGTAATTGGATCATACTTTTTAACGCGCTTCAACTTTTTATTACCCACTCAGTATATGAGCGTGAACCATGGACATAGCATATAGGTGGAATAGAATATGATGGTAGTTTCAAAGGGGTACAAGTGAAGGAGAAAGTCTGGCACCAACTAGACGTATCAACGGGATATGGAAATGCCCATCAATCGATGTCAATGTGAGGTATAGGGATTGCCATGCAATAGATTCAATAGATCTATAAGTGTATGAAAGATCGTCTGAAGCTAAGTGGGTGTGCATCCAACTTGCTTGCTCACGAAGACCTCGGGCATTTGAGGAAGCTCGTCATCGGAATATATAAGCCAAGTTCTATAATAAACAATTCTCACTAGCATATGAAAGTGACAAAACGTGAGGCTCTCTGTATGAAAAACATGGTGCTACTTTGAAACACAAGTGTGGAAAAAGAGGTAGTAGCACTGTCCCTTCTCTCTTTTCTCTTGTTTTTTTATTTTTCTTTATTTCTTTATTTTATTTTTTATTTTTCCCTTTTGCTTTATTTTTTGTCTCGAGTCTCACCCCGACTTGTGGGAGAAACATTGTCTCCATCTTCCTTTCCTCACTGAGACAATGACCTAATAATGAATACTTCACACTTCTATTTACTTACAACTCGATATGAGAAGGTACTAAACAATATGAGTCTATATGAATGCATTTGGCAGTGTACTAGGATGTGGAATGATCTACCGTAATATTTATAATAATCAGGAACGGTGGCCTTCCCACAAATACTATGCCAGCTACATGATCATGCAAAGCAATATGACAATGTGTGTACTAGTCATATGATGTAACGGTGGAAGTTGCATCACAATATATCTTGGAATGGCTATGGAAATGTCATGATAGGTAGGTATGGTGGCTGTTTTGAGGAAGATATACGGTGGCTTATGTGAAACATAGCGTATCATCTCGCGGGGTTTGGATGCACCGCCGAAGTTTGCACCTATCCTCGAGGTGAGAATAAGCAATGTGATAGGGATACTAACCCTGGGTATACCAAGAGCAGAGATTAGCCGTCTCCAAGACATTTGGGGCCGCGTGGCCCCCTAGGCCGGTTGGCAATAGCCGGCCCCTTCAGCTGACACAAGTCCGCCCGGTTGGCGATAGCCAGCCCCTTTGGCCCGTACATGCTCGGGCGACTAGAGATAGCCGGCCCGTTTGGCTCACGAGTCCGGCCATCTGGCGATAGCCAACCGCTTCGGCCTATTCTGGCCCGTCCAGCTCGAGACAACCGACCCTTTTGGCCCGCGCATACCTCACCCGATGGCGATAGCCGGCCACCCATTCAACGCATGCCTGGCCGCCTCGAGGGGCTCGGCCGGCCGACTGGGCTACTGCCAGCCGGCAGGCCGGCTCCCGTCCCGTCCGACCGTACCTTCGCGCACACACAAGACAAGCCGAATGTTCAGAGTCTATCATGACAGCAGTATGTGCTGACATGTACGACCCTGCTGCGGCGTGATGATGGGAGGGTCAGCGAGGCTACACAGGCCCCGACCCTGACCGGGCAAGCCGGTCCTATAGCCACGTTCCGCTGTGTCGCCCGCCCCTTACGGCTCGACGCGCCGGCCGCTGAAGCACACGACCGACGGGCCCCGCGACAAGACTCAACCGCAGGTGGGACCGACCACCGCCCAAGAGGCTGGCAGCCGACCCCCACCTCATATCCTACCGTTGCCCATGTGGATGCACTATAAATCCACACCCCTGCCCATCGAGAGAGGCACGGGAGAAGAGGAGGACATCCACACTATCTTCAGGTTCCAGAGGTTCACTCAGTTTAGACGCCCACAACTATATGTAGAACACAATCCGAGGCAGCGAGACAGGCAGCCAGCGCTCCGTCACTCTCCTCACGAACAGCTCAAGGAGCAACCATTGTATTGTGATTCTCATATAGTCACACAAGCATGACTAGGGGTTTACCTCATTGGAGGGCCCTAAACCTTGGTAAACCGGTGTCATGTGTGTTGCGCCATCACCCGTTCCCAGACGCTGTCGGCGCCCATCGGCCCCAAATCACGAGTTAAGCCACCCCATGGCATCTGTCCTGGAAATACCACGACACAATGCATGGTACCGAAGAAGCTAGCAAATATCAGGTGGTGAGAGTATATACATCCATGGATTCACATTAGTCATAAAGAACGACATACTTATTGCAAGTTTTATTAGCTCTCTTGAAGCAAAGTACTAATTGCATGCCCCTAGGGAGGAGATTCCTATTAGTTAACCATTGCTCGCCCCGACTTAAACAACACTAGGATTTCAATGAGGAATAAGAATGCTAACACATCATCACCGTGCCATAAGAACTATTTAGATGAACAACAAATTAGCATCCTTTAACTATCAATGTTTTTACTAACCAACAACCATGCACTAATAGCCTTTCATATTACCACATCATTAACCCACAATTTCTCGTTGTGTGCTACATGTGGTTTTGATTATGCACTCTTTGAGTCTTCTAACCAATGGAAATTACCATATATATCTATTAACTCTCAAACAAATTTAAGTGACGAACAAGAGTGAAATTATTTCTATAAAATTCATACACCACCGTGCTCTAAAAGATACAAGTGAAGCACTAAAGCAACTGCTTAGCTCAAGAGATATAAGTGAAGCACATTGACTATTCTAACAATTCATGGTGGACATGTGTCTATATCAAGTGGGTGTGTCCAGAAAAAAAATATTGTGTAAAACTAAACAAAATTAGACTATAATACACGATGCTCCAAAGAAAACTCATATCATGCGATGAATAAAAATATAGTTACAAATGACATACTGATGGATTGAGACGCAACAGGGGATGGCTTCCGGGGCATCCCAAAGCTTAAATTCTTGATTCTTCCTAGAGTTTGAATTGTGGTTCCCTGGGCATCCCCAAGCTTAGGCTCTTTGCCGCTCATTATTCCTTCATCCATCATGATAACACCCAAAACTTGAAAATTTTAGCACATAAAACTCAACACAAAACTCGTGAGATTCGTTAGTAGGATAGGCGAACTGTAAACATTATATAGGGTTATAAATGTATTCATATTTTATTATTGCATAAGTCACTGTATTATAACTTGTCCATGACTTATATCCCCCAATATAATCCATACCATCATCAAAACAAGCAAACTATACAAGCAAAAACAGAATCTGTCTAAAACAGAACAATCTGTAGTGATCAGAAAAGACACCCTACTTCTGTAATCAAACAATTCTAAAACATTAGTATGACCTAAGGAATCTGTATATAAATACTGTGTAAAACATTCAGATCAAAAAGACATTTAGTAAAATCATAGAACTTCTACATTGGAGACATTTTTTTTGGTTTTGCACTGTATCAATTCAAATCATCCCAAAGGCTTTACTTGGCACAAACACTAATTTAAGCATAAAACATAATCATCACAGTAGAAAGAATCATGTTATATTACAAAAACAGAAAGTAGAACAAGAAAAATAATAAAACTATTGAGTTGCCTCCCAACGAGCGCTATTGTTTTACGCCCCTAGCTAGGCATAATGCATAGTCTCATGTGTTGGACCCTTTCATGTCCTTTAGGAATAGCTCTTCCAAAACAGCACATAATAAATCACCTTTGCCAAATCTAGTTGGTGAGACCGAGGGTTCAAAGAGGTTCTGAATATTTGTGATATCGTTACTGGCATCATCATAGGGGTAATCATATAAGACATGCATTTCATCATTAATAGGTTCCCAAATAGCATCATCATGCCAATCATTACGAAAATCTTCATTAATTCCTTTAGAAATCCATTCAAATTTGTCACAAGTTTTAAGGAATAGTGCTTTCCTTAATTCGTTTGGATGGACCTTCCTCCTTGATAGTCATTAGATTCCAACCTACACATATCATCTCTATTAGGAAGGGTAACTTCTATGGGAGGATGTTCAAATTTTATTCCATAGAAGGCACAAATATCTCTAGTTTCCCGCACTATATAATCAAATTCATGCATAAGGATATTAATAACAATTTTCTTAGTCTCTAGACCTTGTATGGTAGGGAACTCCAAAAATATCTTTTGAAGAATAGGATGAAGATGCACAAACTTCCTTGCTAACTTAAATATAAGCATGGCAATTTCATCCACTTAACACTTTGTTTCATCAAGTATGTATCCTTTAATATGAGTAGAAGCTATTGAGTGCTCAAAAATTCTTGAATAACTTGCTTTCCAACAATGTTCCCGCTACCCACATGATAGATTTTGGATTTCACAACCCTGTGAGTATAATTATGAGGAACTTGACTTTCAGGAGGATCATTGGTGGAATTGAGGGATCGATGGAAGAGGTGTCAAGAGGGGTGAGGAGTGAATAGACTACTTGCATAATTAAAAATCTAGCCTTTTCCCAATTTAATGGTTGGCAAATTTTAGTGATTCTAACAAATCTAGTGCACCCTACACATGCTAGTCGACAAATATGGCAGCGGAAAATAAAGACTTTGCACATGTAGTAAGGAGTAGAGTTTAGGAAGATCAAACGCAAATAAGTTGACATGGCGATTACTGGCATGGTTCCAATAGGTGGCGCTATCGTATGTCCATGTTGGTGGAGACTTCAACCCACATAGGGTACGACTGCGAGAGTCCACGAAGGGATCCACCCACAAGGGGTCCACGAAGAAGCGGCCTTGTCTTTTCCACCACGACTTCCATCCACACATGACTAGCCTCACTCATGGTAGATATTTATGAAGTAGGCGATCTCCTTTCCCCTACAAACATCTTGGTTCAACTCCACAACACAAAGTAGGAGGCTCCCAAGCGACACCTAACCAATCTAGGAGGCACCACCCCCCAAAAGGTAATAGATGTGGTAGAACAATGAACTCCTTGCTCTTGTGCTTCTAAATATAGTCTCCTCAACACTCAATCACTCTCTCTGAGATTTGGCAGGGGTAGGAGAGATTGATTTTGTGGAAAGCAACTTGGGGAGGCTAGAAATAAAGGTTCAAATGGTTGGAATGGAATCTCTTGATCTCAACACATGAGTAGGTGGATCTCTCCTAGAAAAATGAATCTGGCAATGAAGTGTGTGTTCTGAGTGCTTCCTCTACAAATGAGAGGTAGGTGGAGGGGTATATATAGGCAGCACAAAAAAACCACCCGTTACACCATGATTGACCAACTCGGTGACACCGAAGTTACAAACTCGATGGTGCCGACTTGCTCAAAAGGCAGTAACTTTGAATCTCGGTGGAACCGATATACACAAGTCGGTGGCACCGAAAAGGTGACTATAGTCAGATGACACAACTCGGTGACACCGATACTCAAGCTAGGAAATTTCGATTTTTTGTATCGAGGCAAAAAAAATTGGTCACATGAACTCGGTTGCACCGATGTAGTTTCGATTGCATCGAAGTGGTAGGGTTTTGCTAGGATGTGTCTAAGTCTGAAATTGTTAGGGCCGAGCAGAAATTGTTTGGTGGCACCGATTTTGGACATTTGAGTTGGGACAGATATATTTTGTGGAAGAGTGGCTACATATTTTTGTGGCTAACTCTAAGCACTTGAGGAACCTATTCATCGTAATACCTCATCCCCTTTTAATAGTATTGGATTTCCTATGGACTCAAATGTGATTTCTCACAAAGTGTAAAACGAAGAGTCTTCTTGCTTGAATCTTTAGCTAATCTTATTTCTTCCTTCATCAGGGGGCATCTCCACTCAATCCTATAGCCAAAGCTCTGTGTGGACTAAGCCTGAAATATACTAGGTAAAAGCGTTAGTCCAAGAGACAATGTAAGTTGTCATGAATTATCAAAACCACTAAGGGAGCATATGTGCTTTCAATCTCCCCCTTTTTGGTAATTGATGACAACATACAATCAAAGCTTCAAATAAAAATAGGTATTAGATTTTGATAGCTCTCAAAGATACATGACTAGTACAAGCTCCCCCTATATGTGTGCAATCCCCTTTTTTTAAGGATAGTTACTTTGGAATGCATGGGCACACACAAGGTAGAAGGACAACACAAGTCATACAGATCTTGGCTATATGCATCTAACATAAGTGAATGTAGAACTTCCATGTTCAAGACTCACTCTTGCAAACAATATGTGCAAGAGACAAGAGATCATCATGAACAAGGATATGATACATATACTTACCGTGAGGTTCTTGAGCGTTTTAGGAGTAGGAGTACAATTGGGTAAAAAATGTTAGGTAACACAAGAGTACTCTATTGTAAAGATGCAAAGAGCTTCAAAAGCACCAAGATATTGAAGACATATTGAAAATAGGATTTGATGATGGATATGTCTCCAAGAGAATTTACAACTTTATCCCCTAAGGATGAATATGTACGAATTTTCTGTCCCCCTGAATCATAGCATGTAGATATTGGGAGTAGGTAGGATAAGACAAGGTCCATCAAAAGATAGTAAAGCAATGATATCTCAGACAATTTTATCGCTCTCCCCCTTAATATGTAACGTTTGATACATCTCACCTTAGGAACATATCTCCCCCTACTGATATTTCTCCCTCTTTTGTGTAAGCTTATTGGTGATATTTTTCCCCTTTATATAGGTTCATTGAAGCTTTGACATTTCTCCCCCTTTGGCATTAACTGCCAAAAAATTCAGAGGGTAAGGGCTCAATGAGAGAAAGGGATCCTGGATACTTCTCTGTTTGATAAGGGTTCCTTGAACATGAAATAACAGTTCGTTGAATGTTCTCCCCTTTTAATATGGATAAGAGTTCTGTGAACTATCTCCCCCTATGTTTGGGATCCTGAATGTTTGTCCCTCTTATATTGTATGGGATCATCGAGGTTTTCTCCCCCTAGAAAATGATGCTATAAATAATTTTGTTTCAAAAAAATTCAATAAGATATTAGAAGGAAATGAAACATGGGATCATTCGTAATCTTTCTCCCCCTAAGACAAAAGACCAAAAAATATCTAAAAAACAAAGGTAGTGATAATATTGGAGTCATCGAGGCAATGTGATTCAGTAGAACCGAGAATAAAAATGAGGACTCTCGGAGAAATTGGTTGGACCGAGTTGCCCAGATCGGTGAGACCGAGTTGCAATGGAAATCAACTCCTTAACTGAAAGACACAGACAGAAAGTAAAATTAAGGATTGTTATAAGATACCAATTGAGAAATGAAATCAAGATAAGAAGCAATACCAAATATTTTTGTGTTTTTCGAGAAAAATGGGTTAGTACTCCTAGGAGTATGTACTCTCATGCCACGTGTAGCTCATTGCTTCAATGTGCATTTAAATTAATTTATCATTTAATTAAAGATATAACAACCAGCTGATATCGTCACACACAGTTTTGAAAAATTGTTGGCCCATCCATGTTGATAGGGATTCTGGTAGCCCAAAATAGATCGCGTGCATAGTAGAAGCCCTCAACGACGACTCCATTTGACATCACCTCCTCGTGTAACGAACAGACAGAGACGGGACCAGCCATGGCGACGGCTACAACACCAGTAAAGTTAACACCAGCGACGGCAGCGATGATGGTGGCTGAGGGACGGCACTGGCGATGATGCAGCAAAACAACACCGGTGACTTCGACGACGACGGCGGCTACAACACCTGCGATGCGAAGAGATTCAGCTACCTTCTCTTGTGTGACCGTCGGGCAGCGAAAGCAATGACGAGTCTTCGTCATCTCATTATCGAGGTATCCAACTCGTGTGTATCACCTTGTATGCACACACTTTCTTGTATTAATTTCCATGCATTTGTTGTAAATGAATCTCACGAGCAAGTTTAATTAAACAGTGTATTCCATAGATGCCATGGCGACCAAGGTGGAAGGATGGCCGCATGGGCATGTTGCTAGCTTCTCAACATCAACACACATTGACGCCCACACCCTCTTGGGCAGCACACATGCGCAACGATATTGATTAAGGTGTCTGAATTCTGAAACAACCATGGTTATTGCCGATGTCCAGAATGCCCTTGCATGTGTGCATACGAGAGATGACTCGAACTTGATGCCTAACATATTATTGCTTGGGCTCCCCCTCCCTTCCTGACTCTCCCTCCCGTCTCCCTCCCTCCCAACCCTAGCCGCCTCCCCCTCCCCATCCCTTCCTCGCCGCCGCCTGAGGCAGCCCGGGCAAGCCCGGGGCACCAAGGATGGTGGCGGTGGGGCCTAGGCTGCCCTGCCTCTGCATGCGGAGTCCCGGATCTGGAGCGGCGGCTCCATTGGCGAGGCACGGAAGGCTAGCAGCCGTGCGGGAGGTGGATCCGGCGTCTCGGCCGCGCGGGCGGCGGGATCCAGTGGTCGCTGGTGTCTGGCGGCGGCTTTTGCGGTGGCCGGTGCGCGCGATCTAGCGCCTCCCCTCCTTCCCAGTTCGGCATGCGGGCCAGCCTGGTCGGGCCGCGCTTCCTTGGATTGTCGGTTTTGTACAGGAGGTGCTGCTGGTGGTGGGGATCTAGTTCGGGCGAAATCCCTGGTCGCCCATGGCCGACCGCATCGACGGCGGCGCCTGAGGGCGTCGTTCCCCTCCTTGGAGGCGTCGGTATGGACTGATCCCCTCACTTCCCCTTCCCCTAGGTCTCCCGGGCGAAAGCCTTAACTTTGTTGGGCGGCGGCGGCGCTCACGGCGTCGCTCCCTTCTTGAAGGCGCCGCTTTGGGAACCTTGGGGCTGGGTGGCGCTTGTGGGTGGTGGGCGACGGCGGTGGTGCGGCCCTATCCTAGCATGGATCTCCATCCGTTGCTTGGAGATGGACTCGCGTAGGTGGAGGTCGTCGTTTGACGTCATGATAGCGTCGATGGCGGAGGCACCTGCCAAGGCTGGTACCTCAATCTGATCTGAAGATGGACCAGCGGAAGATGGCGGCGACGACACATGTGAGTGCGTCAGACCGGTTTGTGCCCCGGACCCGGTATGTGGCTCGGTCAGGGTCTCCGGCTTTAGATGTTAGGCTTAGGTGAGAGGTCGGGGTATTTGGTCCAGCTTGCACCCCTTCATCATATGGATAGGAGTAACGGCAGATGTTGCCAAGATGGCGGATTCAGACATATTGTTGTACTGCTTTGTAAGGTCCTCGAGAATAATCAATAAAATGGCCGCATGCATCTCCCACATGCAGAGGCCGGGGGTCATCCTCCTTTTCTAAAAAATATATTATTGCTTGTAACTTATACAACTCCGAGATGCAAAATCATATTATTGTAGATCTTTTGTAGTAGCTCGAATACAAAAAGGTGTTTTATACTCCATAAAAAAGTGGTATGTTCTCCATCAAAAAGTATATACTCCATTGGTTCTCAACAAGTATGTACTCCATAAAGAAGTGGTATATACTCCATTGAAAAGTATATACTCCTCCATGAGAAAAAAAATGTAAACCTTCTCAAAAAAATTAGAAGTCGTATATACTCACGCACAAGCAACTAGCATATACACCATGTATGTACTCTCCATAAAGGTAGTATATACTCTCCCCAAAATATGTATATATCCCGACAGCACAATTTGGTATATACGTGTTCAAAGAAGTTAAGAAGTATATACTCTCACAAAAACAATGTGAAAGATGTCGTTATTTCAACAAAAATATGAAAGATGCCATATACTGCAAGTACATGCACTTCAAGTATCTATCCGTGAGAACAAAATCAAATATACCTTATCTAAATGCCATATTGCGAGTTCAAAAAAAAACTCATGTAGCGGCTGCATGCAACGAAAAGTAGGCTGGACGTTCCTAACTTCCAGCAATCAGGTATGCATGTAACTATAATTTGCATGGCTGGTTAAGGTTAGGACTATTGGAGGGGTGGGAGTACATACTTCCGGGAGTATAAAAGGATATAAAATTACGGTGCATTGATGTAAAATTAGAAGGTCAAGATGACAATAGACAAAAGCAAAGATAAAAAGTTTTGCTCGCGCGGCTGCAATCACAAGTGCTCTTCGTGTGGGTATCTGGTCTCTCTTCTTACCTCATTTGCATTCTCGGTTATATTTTCATTTGATGCTCTTTTTCTCTTATAGAAAAAGGTGGTCCACGCGGGCTGCCACGCATGAGGACCGCGTAGGCACTAGGCTGCCAAGTTGCCAGTCCAGCACGCAGGGACCACTCGCCTCCGCCCGAACGGTTCGAGCAAGGACTTGGGGAACCGCTGAGGTAAGATTCGAACCTTTACTACTCCCTACGTCACGGTTTAGAAGGCATAGTTAGAGGGTGCTTGGATCCAAGAGACTAAAACTAGTCTCTTTAAGAGGCTAAACTTCCAAGCACCCCTGACTAAAGAGAGGCTAAAACTAGTCTTGAGGCTAAAATATTTTAGTCAAGGGTAGCCCTACTAAAATATGCATTAGTCCTCTCTCTCCTCATTTAACTCCGCAGGCAAGTTCTGGATTGGAGTGTTTGGAGGATAATAAATGCTTATTAACTTGATTTTAGTCTCTTTAGTATTTGGATCCAAGCATGGGTGAGGCTAGCAAGTTTTAGTCTCATTACTTTTAGTCATGGGACTAAAACGTATCCAAGCACCCTCTTAAACTTGCGTGCGTTTTTAAAATAGACAAGGTTTAAGACGCAAAAGCAATTACTCTTATTAATTAGTATTAGTACTAGTCATGCATGCGTCCTTCTAATTTGCTAGTTACGCATTAGTATTAATATTTTCTCAGTTGATTAGGCGCATTAGCATCTACACCTGCTATATTTCACAACCAATCGATGACTATCTTGACATGTCGTTTGGGACGACCAGAAACACTTTGAGTATTATCTAACAAACATAATTGTTTTGAGTATTATCTAACAAACAGAATTGTTGAAAGTTTGCTGGTCGTTTTTGCCCGTGTGGTTATTTGGGATGATGCCCGTTTCCATTCAACGTGCAATACGACAGAACATGTGAGCCCATGTGCTTGCGGCTGCATTCACATTCCTGTTTCAAGTCAAAATGCATGCAACCAGTTGCCCACTCCCATGCTGGTTGTGTTTCACGCCGCAGGTGCCCCCTGCCTGCATCAGACCGGGGTTTTGATCGACGCGACATGCTGTTTTCACACACGCGTCGCTAATGTAAAACGCCACCATGCCTTTCACAGGAGACACCACAAACTTCATTTTCGCCGCACACTACGCATGTCTCCTTTCGAAGCAGCCATGCTCGCCATGAGGCCACACACCACTAGCGATGACGAGGAATCCATGTATAAATCCTTTCGCTTAAGTGAGCTCCTTGAGTAAGTGCTTCTCCGTGTTGAAGGCTTGTTAAGTCCCTTCTGCGTTCTAGCGTGGTGTCAAGGGAGTGGCAAGGAAGGAGTTCAACCTGCAGTTCATGGCAAACCGTGATCCGCCTTTGCTTGGAGTCATCATGCAGTTTGTTGTAATGGAGTACGACGCAGTTTGTTGTAATGGAGTCCGGCTGGAGGTACCTGAAGTTTGCCCCTATGGCGGACCTGGACCACGCGTTAGCTCCAAAGGCGTCAGAAGCCGCAGCAAGCCGGTTACGAGATAGTACTCTCATGCGGTGACGACGAACTCGTTGTGAGAGAAAGGGATGCCCAGGGGTTACGCTAACCATACAACAGTGGGGCCATTTCTATAAGTCCTCACTGGCTACCTCGCGACGACATCATCGAGCTTCGTTGTCATTGCCTGGCATGAAATATGTGATTGAATGGTAACAAAATGTCTTACAAAAAGAAGAGAATTATAACGAATAAATAAAAGTAGTGCACATGCAGCTCCTCCAGTATGACCATGTTTAATTTTATATACTAGCACACCAGAATCGGCTGGCAAGGTTTTTCCAATGTATTGCATTACCCTTAACCTTTAGCTAGTGTCAACATGTATCGCTACTCCACAACACCAGTGCGCCCATGAGGTGCAACTACAGACAAACAACGTTATGGAGTAACATTTTTTTAATTCGGTTCAGGGATAACCTATCACACATGCATCAGCTGTTCGACCCGTACCCTTCGGTGCGAGCAGTTGTAGTGCACATAGAATAATACTTCCTCCGTTCCTAAATATAAGTGTTTTAAAAGGTTTCACTAAGGAAACTACATACGGATGTATATAGACATACTTTAGAGTAAAGATTCATTCATTTTGTTTCGTATGTAGCCCTCTAGTGAAATCTTAAAAAAGACTTACATATAGGAACGGAGGGAGTAACCGGCATCACCTTCTTCACCATTTTCTCCACTCTTCCGATGGCTTCCAAAGAGAAGTACTCCAACATACAAGCCGGCTGGGTGGCCCGATGGATACGATAACGAGCGAGGCACCTCACTACCCCGCCCCCTCGCCTAGCCCGGCGGAGCCAGTTGCCGCCCCAAGTCTGCGTATGGTTCAGCATATCGCCTCTCCAAGCTAACTCGATGATGACCGGCGAGTTGCTCCACACCGGCATGACAAGGAGCACATCGGCAACCATGCCTCTCGTGCCTGCGACCACGCCATCCATCATCGACGCGCGCTTAGCCGCGCCATGCAGGCAGAGAAAGAAGTCGGCTGCACAAAGAGCGATGAATCGGTGTCCAGCGCATCCTCGTCCGCTGTCATCATTAATGAGAAGTAGAATATGAGAGCCCACCGCTGCTTGGGTCCATGAAGGCCACCATCGGGGTGACGCCAGCGTACACAACGAGTGTCTTGCCCGATTCTTCTCTTGCGAGAACCTTCATCGACCACGCATGGGCTGCAAGGAAGTGGAGGTAACCGCTTCCCCTCCCGATGTAGCATCGGTCCAAGGTTTCGCTTCATCGAGCGGTGGGGAAGCGAGGCGTCCTTTGCGTTGAAGCATATGCCTCCGAGGATCTCGGCAGTCCGATGAATGGGCTATCGTACATGGGAAAGATAAAGGGATCCGACACGTCCGGTCGTAGACTAGTGCAGTGCTGCTTGGATCCATGAAGGCCACCACTAGGGTCACGTCGGCGTACACAACCAGTATCTTGCCTGGTTCTTCTCTTGGGAGAACATTCATCGACCACACATGGGCTGCAAGGAAGCGGAGGTAACCGCTTCCGCTCCCGATGTAGCATCGGTCGAAGGTTCCGCTGCACCGAGCGGTGGGGAAGCAAGGCGTCCTTTGCGTTGAAGCATATGCCTCCGGGGATCTCGGCAGTCCGGTGAACGGGCTATCAGACATGGGGAAGATAAAGGGATCTAGCACGGCCGGTCGTAGACTAGTGCAGTGTATGTTGGTCATGCGAGGGGAGCTCCGTGCGATCGTATGTGCATATAGTCTTACCTTTTTAGTTAAAATATGTTCGAAATGTAATGAAGTTCGTCATGTTTGCACGAAAGCCGGCCGTCTCTGCATGAATTTCATCAGGTTGGTGCGAGTTGTTGTCAAAATGCATGCGGCTACGGTTGGATGTCGCCCTTCCGCATCCGTGTCCGCGGACTATTCTCTCATATCCGCGAACAGATGCGGGATCATATTTAGGAGTTGCTGTTGGAGATACTCTTACTTCACGTAGGACCATGCACTGGCACCTCGATGTCTTTTGTTGTTGTTTTTGTAATACAGTCTTTCTTGTTAATATCATTATGTTTGTTTTGTTGGTCCAACCCATTTATCCTACACCTAGAAAAACCACCAAATTAGTTGAAGTGAAGGAAAATTACTTCACAAAGTTTAAGCTTACAAACTAATGGAGAGCAAACGAACACAACTTACTACTTAAACATACAAACTCGGAAGCTGCGTCGCTTTCATAATTTTTCAAAATGACAGTCAACGAAACTTAGTTTCAACTTACAAATTTTATCAAAGTTAAGCCTAAACCTTACTATTTCTAATTTCTATTGGATTTTTTTATGATCTCCTACCATATGGCTCTAGACAAACCCCCGATGATGGGTACATGTTGGATTCGTCGTATGGGTGTCCGTAGATGCTCCTCCCGACCTCATTGCCGGCGCGCCGCTCGTCGTTGCATGTATTGAAGTCATTGTTCCCATCATCGCCTTTGGGCGCCGCGGCCGTCATAGTTGGCGATGTTGACTACGGATGGGCGCGTGGTGGTGTGGATGGGTGGGGGGAGTGGATAAGGCGACGGAGGGTGGTAGAGTAAGGGACAATGAGGGGCCGAGTTAATTTACTCCTCGGAGGACGCTTAAAGTAAAAAAAAAAAATATTTCTCTCTGGTTTTAAGTAATCGGCTAGATCCAGTTTGGAGGAGTAAACCGATTTTCTTGTTTTTCTAATTTGATTTAAGGGATCCACTAGCGATGTCGTTTTTATGAAAGCTACTTGTCACAGCCAAGAATTACAACACCGACTTCCAATTCCACCCCCATCCTCTTACGTCTTCCGCACGCTATGACATGCCAACGATTAATGACCACACCATAGTAATACATTTGCAGAATAATATAATAAAATGGTTATGTTCTCTTTGAATGGGTTAATCAACACAACCACAAGGGGGAGGGGGGGGGGGGGCGTTATGGTGAATGGTTAGCCCGCCCACCTTCCCTTTCATGCGTTTTACGCGCACCACTTTTTTGCACCACAGGAATGATAAAAAGGACGGGAACATGTGTGTTGGGTTAGATGAAACTTGACCACCGCAAATGCTTACATTATGTGAAGGACCTCTATTTTACATTATCGGAACCACACCCACACACCCGAGGAACCCTTTTTTCTGCGTTCGAGAACCTTCTCTATAGGATGAACCTTACATATCCGCACAAGGGGAGGGGGCTTCATTTGTGGGTTTCACGCGCACCACATTTTTTGCACCACGGAGATGATAACAAAATTGGTTTAGATGAAAAATGATCTCCGCAAAAATGCTGACATTACATGAAGAACCTCCGTTTTATATTATCCGAACCACGCCAACCACCACGAGGAACATTTTTTTGCGCACGAGAACCTTTTTTATAGGCGCGGGTTGGCAAATCCATTCTCTTTACATATATACGAAGAACTTACATTTTTATTGTTGTAACCATGCACACCGCATAGGGGGGGGGGGGGGGGGGGGCACATTCTTAAATGCGAACATGAGCCTTTCACGTACCACTAACGTTGCACCTATCGGCACAACTCCCACACATCGTATGAACAATAATCGTGAAGGCTGGTCTAGCGTGCAACGCACAAGGTTGGTCGGCGTATGGTAGATAGATATATAGATAGATAGATGGAGAGAGAGAGTGGATTGTTATCAGTGGGAGCATAGCGCCGCATCTTTACATTACACCACATTTTTCATACCATGAGGATGATAACAAAGGATGATAGCATGGGCAAAATCGACAAATATGACCCGTAGATGGTAAAAATTCACAAACTGACGAGCGCGGCGAGGTCGTCGAGATGGCGCTTCTTGTGCATCCGCGAGCGGCGCACCGACTCCCTATTGGAAAGCATCCGCTTGGCCCGGCGCTGCTCCATGAGCGCCCGCATCTGCTCCTCCGTCCCTAATGCGGCCGCCATGGCCGCCGCCGTGGAGAGCGAGCCCGCGAGCCCGTGCTCCCGCTCCCGCTCGAGGACGCCATCCACCAAGCAAGCAAGCAGAAACTCTCTGCTTTCCTTTGTTGTTGTTGCAACTTGCAAGAACCAAGGAACGCTTTCTTGGGTTGCCTCCTGGAGAAAGATGGAGCTCCACCACCCGTCGAAGAATGGATGGATGGACGGGCGACCTCTCAGCTCACTTCTTGCTTCCCTTCTTCACACACTCTCTCTCTCTAGACGAACTCTGTCTCTCTCGCTGCGGTGCAGAGGAGGAAGGAGGGAGGAGAGTGGAAGGGACGACGCAGCTCGCTCGGCTGGAAATTTTCCCAGAAGCATAAGTGCAACGTCCCCGGCTTAGGCGTCACACTGTCGGAGATGTGGCGTCTACGGCTAAGGCGTCATACGGTATAGCGTGACGCCTAAGTGTCGGGCGCCACACAAAAGGGTTAACTGAGTGAATTTTTTTCAAACGTAGTCTAGTTTGTAATTTTTACCATCTAACGATCATATTTGTCGATTTTGCCGGTAGCGTGCACGATTGGTTTAGATGAAAACGCTTACATTACATAATGAATCTCCATCTCATATTGTCGGAACCATGCCAAACTACCACGGGGACCCTTCCTTCGCACATGAGAACCTTCTCTATAGGTGTGGTTAGCAAATTCATTCTCTATATACATGAGAACCTTCTCTATAAGTGGGGTTAGCAAATTATTCTCTATATACATATGAAGAACCTCTGTCGTACATGATCGGAACCATGCAAACCACATAATTTTTGTCCAAAAGAACCATCTCTCGAAACGATTTGTTAAAAAAGACCACATGCGGTATCCAAAAACAAAAAAGACCCCCTCTTTGCATGACGGCAGACGCGCCAGACGACACGTGGCACCTGCCGCCACCAGCCGAGGCGGCTGGGGCCTGCCGCCACGGTGCCAGGCGGCCGGCCTCCCCTTCCGTTGCAGCTCGCCCGCGACGTAACGGGCACAAAGGCAACGGGCCCTGCCGCCACCGCGTAAGGCGGCCGGCCGGAATCTCGGCCGCCCCGTCTTCAATTCCGTATGCATGCCGCTTGCTGACGTGAGAGCTACACTGCACACATGTAATCACTGTTGGTTTAGAGCCTGTGGATTTCTATCGTGTCCACCAGCTCGCTGGCTTGAGGACGACAAGCATAAGTAACATTTCCAGCCTGTGAGGTGTGGGCTGCTGAGCACGGTTTGCATGGAATTATTAGCCGTTGGCCCAATTTTTTTTCTCAAAGGAAACATCACGTGAGCCAGCGGTGCAGCAAAGACCATGCATATGCATGCATGCATACGGAATTGAAGACGGGGCGGCCGAGATTCCCGCCGGCCGCCTTACGCGGTGGCGGCAGGGCCCGTTGCCTTCGTGCCCGTTACGTCGCGGGCGAGCTGCAACGGAAAGGGAGGCCGGCCGCCTGACGCCGTGGCGGCAGGCCCCAGCCGCCTCGGCTGGTGGCGGCAGGTGGCATGTGTCGCCTGGCGCGCCTGCCGTCACGCGAAGAGGGGGTCTTTTTTGTTTTTAGATACCGCATGTGGTCTTTTTTAGCAAATCGTTTCGAGAGATGGTCCTTTTGGACAAAAATTCCAAACCACATACGAATGACCCCTTTCTCGACACGAGGAACCCCCACTCTCCATCGGATGGACATTGTGTGCATGCAAATAGAGATATTCCTTCCGCAAAAAAAAAATAGAGATATTCAAGGACTAAAGAGCGAGGATGCGATAGATAACTAGCCACAGAAACCACCCCAACGCTTACATTGGAGCATCTCTAGTAGAACCCTCAAATCCTTAAATGTAAAACCAGTTTTAAGGGTTGAGAATTGCCCAATTTTGACACTTTTAAAGGTTGAAAAACAGGGGCAAAGAGTAGAACCCTCAAACCCAACCCTTATAACGGAATATCCGTTATAAGGGTTGGGTTTGAGGGTTCTACTCTTTGCCCCAACCCCAACCCTTAAAACTGTCATTTGGCATTGCATAATTTTCACTAGAAAAATATAATAAACCTCCAAACAAACACGGAAATAAAGATCATTGATGCATGGTTTAATAGTTTTTACATCACACAATCATCATCTTCCCCCTTTACTGGGCACCATCACCAAAAAATTACACTTGGCGCCATTTCCTAGACCACTTCCACGTCCATCAACCCGCCTTCGGCCGGCTCTTCTTGAGGGCCGGAGCGTCGTCGGGGGCAGAAGCCGGGGCGGTGGCAGGGGCGGGAGCGGCGGCCGGGGCTGGCGCGGACGGAGGAGGTGGCAGGCCTGCCCGTCGCCGCTTGGCCCCGACGGTGGCGGGGGCGGCCGGGGCTGGGGCTGCGGCGGCCGTGGCGGGGACGGGGCCGGCAGGGGCGGGACCGAGGGCGGCCGGCGCGGGCGCGGCGACGGGCGCAGGGGCGGGCGAGGGCCGCCGCTTGGCCGGAGCGGGCGCGGCCGGGGCCGGGGCGGGGACGGCCGGGGCCGGGGCGGGCGCATCGGCGGCCGGGGCGGGCGCATCGGCGGCCGGGGCGGGCGCATCGGCGGCCGGGGCGGGGACGGGGCCAGCAGGGGTGGGCGCGGCGGCCGGCGGCGGCGCGGCGGCGGCGGGGGGCTCCATGGCGGCGGCAGGGGCGAGGCGGGCGCGAGGAAGGCGATGGTTGGGAGACGGGATCGATCCCGCGCTGGAGCTGAAGTGGAGTGCGGCCTCCTCCCAACCCTCACTTCTACAGGCTCAAAACTAGTTTGAGTGTTGGACCTCTAAATATATTTACGGGTTTAAGGGTTTAAGGGTTCTAGTCTACGCCGTTTTTCGGACGAAAACTGTAAAAAAAACGGTTATTTTTAAGGGTTTAGGGGTTTGAGGGCTCTACTAGACTTGCTCTTAGGTGGACAACCTCCATTTTACATTGGAGGGAGCATGCACACACCACTTCATGACACCCTTCTATGTGCACAAAAGCATCATATACAGGGGGGATGTTGTAATCCCGTACATCATGCGCCCCCGTGTAAACTGTCTTAGATGAAAAATGACTACCACTTTGAATACTACCGATAGCCACGTCAGCACGGCTATACGGTACGTCTGCTCTGTCATTAACCATACCGCATGAGACCCCGCACCGTGCCAGATCTGGACGGGCGTGTACGTGCCCGCCACGACCAGAGCATGGGGAGCCCCCGCAACCACCGCACATTCTTGGGCCATAGGGTAGAGCCACGATGCCACAGACCACCCCTACATCATCCCGTGCATCCGTCGACGCGCTGTCGAGCCCCACGACACCCTTGCGCCATCTTCGGGTAGCTGTCCCATGCCAGCCAAGGTCCCTAAGCGGAGAGGAAGAGAAGACCCCGCCGCCCGGGCTTTGCCTCATGGCGCCGCTAGGCGGTGGCAAGGGAGGGTGGCTGGAGAAGGGGTCGAAGGAGGCGACGCGCTAGGGTTTCCCCCATCCACTCGTGGGAGCGGCACGGGGGTTTCAGCTCAGGATGTTATAGCCAAAGTTCACCCAAAACACCCCTCTCTGCAAGTCTGTGGATATTTACCACAATGGATTTGCTAAGACACATCTAGATGTAATTTAAGCATTGTACATTTAAATCATATATCAGTAATTTTACGTTAAAAAAATGCGCGGGCATTTTTCTTTTTCTTTTTTTTTTTCATTTTATTTTGATCGAGTCATTTAGATGTGTAATATGTAAGACACATCTTAATATGTCCTAGAAAGACCCTTAGAGCATCTACAACCGACCCATCATATCTTTCTTAAATGCCCGGTCAGTCCATCCGGTCACTGAGTGGTCGCAAAGAATCGATCCAGTCGGGTCCGTCAAACGGCCCTCAAATGCCTGGGCTGACCGGTGCCACTCATATCCAGCCCAAATATGGGGAGGATATGGGATGAACCCGGGCATGGCCGCCACGTCGGACCCGATATCCTCACCCCACCGCAAATTGCACCAAATCCAATCCGTAGGCCAGTCAGATCCATTTGCCTTTTCCCTCTCTTCTTCCTCCTCGCGTCGTCCATCTCCTAGCTCCGCTGCCGCACGTGCTCCGTCGTGTGCTGCCTCTGCCTTGTCCGGTCCGTCAGAGGAGTCATCTCTCCTTACCTTGCCGACTTAAACACGAAAGCGGTCGTTGGTGTCCGTCGGGCTGACTCAAATGAACAAAAAACGAACAAAAGCACCGTCTGTTTGGAACAACCGGTTGGAATTGCTCTAAAAGTCCGCACATGATATATATGAATGCATGAAGTAAAATATAAGAGGCCATCCGAATGCGTCCAGGGACGTGTTTGGACGAATCCTCGAACTATAGGAAGCCGGATTTGTTCAGTCCACCTGTAGATGCTCTTATCATACGAACAGTAGAAAGGACACCGCATTTGCTGGAACAAAGTAAATGCTCGCCCCCATGAAGAATCAAAACGCCCGACCAGTGGCTCAGGGAATCCAGGTGTGAGAGTTTTCCTGTCATTGTTTTTGTTGGCTCCCCTTGTAAGTTATCGCGCGGACGAGGGCACTCGGGTCGTGATCGCCTCACCCGGCGGCAAAGCCTAGCGCAACTAGTCCGTGCACAGCTGCACTCCTACATCCAAGCAGACCATTCGGTGCCCAGATTATATGGCCGACACATGGAAAAGAACAAGTTCAAAGTGGCGCTCGTGGTTTGCGCATGCACGGACCTTCTTGCGAGAGAGAATCCTTCATCCTTATAGAGCCATTAACTATTCTATAGTTACCATTGCTGAGTGTGTTTTATTGGGTTTTCAGAGGCTGTACAAAACTAGCGAACTGTCATATCTGAGTATCTCACTCACATGCAATTATCTAACTGAACGCAACACCCGCATGTACTCTGAGTCAATTGTCCTGAAAGGCGACAAACAAAATGCTTACTGAATTTTGCAAGGCATGATGTTTATATTTCGCTGCCATGTCCGGTGTGAAAAAATACCATATACTGGCCTCAATATCCGAAGTGCCGACGTCGAGAATGAAGTTAATCTCTTCTGTCTGATTTTGACGGTTCCACATCCTAAGAAGCAGTCGCGCCTACACAAAAAACAACCAAAAATCATAGGATCAAGGAATTGGAAACAAGAACTAATATTAAGAAAAATAACCTCCCATCCAGAATGAAAGCGGCCGATCCATTGGGCGCTGTTGTGGATGGCTGCAACACTGTCGGGATGGATATCCTTGCCGACAGGGACAATGGCGTGTGCAAACGCGTCTTCGCCACCAGCAGTGCTCACGGTTGAACTCCGGCTTCCGTTGGTCACGCAGCCATCTCCCCAAACCTTCATTTTTGCTAGAGCGGAGAATAGCGCAGGACAAAGGTGAGGGGGATATCTGTTTATATGCAAAACAAGTGTTTTTTTTAAAGATCCAGCAGCTGGGTGACATATATTAATCAAAGTTAGTAGAATGACGGGCTACAACAAAGTGGGTTCGATCCAAAGGATCAACGACTTTTTTGGATGCGTGACACAGGGCTTTTCCTCTGCAAAAAACAGCGTCATCAAGCCTCAGTTCAGTTACTAGTTGGGTTCGATCCAAAGGATCATGGACTTTTTTGGATGCGTGACACAGGGCTTTTCCTCTGCAAAAAACAGCGTCATCAAGCCTCAGTTCAGTTACTAGTTCGAATAGTGCAACACGGTCTTCATTTAGCTTGACAAAAATGACAGGACACGTTGCAGTCCATTTGCTAGTCCAGAGGGTGCCGAACCTTTTGTTCAGTTGGCCATACGAGAATAGCAGTTTTTACAACACTTGTCCAGCACGCCGGAGCCCAGAACTTTTGGTAAATTGTCACGGTCGGTCAAATTAAAAAGTATGCCGGAAATGGTTCTTCTCACCCCTGTCATTTCAGAAAGTCCAAGATGCCTTTGCTTTGAATGCATCTGCCAAGCTAGAAGGTAGGTTACTATTGTCGGGCCCGTGACTCCAAAAAGGTCCAGTCTCTTTTTCCTCATCTGTCATCACTTGAGTTGCTTGACCTCAAGACTTGGTGTAAAGCTTTATCAAAGATATGAGTTTATACCTTCGAATGATGTTGTTAACGTGACATGTAGGTGAACTTGTCGTGGATGCTCAAAGTTGATGAAAATCATCTTGAGTTGGGAGCAATCCTTGTTGTTTTGGTTCACTTTTCATCTATAATGGTTAGTTATGCAAGGAAGAACATAATATATCGATATGACATGAGTGAATTTCATTATCATATAATTGTAAAGGATATGATTTTGTTGTCTTCTTCCTCCATTTCTGAAGAAGGGGCTGTCGATACTTGGCTATGTCAAGATTGCTTTTGATAAGAGTTGATGGCAATCTTGTGAAGTTTATTCCTTCCAAGTACCTACAAAAGGTTAGATGCAATACAAGGGAACATAGTTTTCCAAGATATAAGATAATGTTAAATCAAGAGCATCGTGAAATAGTCAATCAAGCTCATGCCCCTTACATGCATTCGAGTGAGTCTAGATCAAGTTAGAAGCATAAATGATGTTCAACTCACTCCTCAAATGACAAAATACTTTCTCATCAAGTGGTTTGGTAAAGATATCAGCTAATTGTTTGTCAGTACGAACGTGCTTAAGATCTATATCTCCTTTACCAACATGATCATGAATGAAATGATGTCGCGCTTGAATATGTTTTGTTCTAGAATGTGGCACATGATTATAGGAAATTTTAATAACACTTTCATTGTCACACAACAATGGAACATTTCTAACATGAATGCCATAATCCTTAAGAGTTTGAGTCATCCATAGTAACTGAGCACAGCATAATCCAGCGGTTATATATTCAGCTTCGGAAGTAGATAAAGATACCGAGTTTTGTTTCTTTGATGACCAAGACACAAGAGATCTCCCAAGAATTTGACATGTACCCGAGGCGGATTTTCTATCAACCTTGTCACCGACATAGTCCGGGTCGGAGTAGCCAAAAAGATTAAAAGAAGATCCCTTGGCATACCATATGCCGAAGTTTTGTGTATGTATTAGGTATCTCACGATTCCTTTAACAGCCAATAGATGACACTCTTTAGGTGCCGCTTGGTATCGGACACACATGAAAACACTCAACATGATGTCAGGACAGGAGGCACATAGATATAGCAATGAACTAATCATTGAGCTATAAACTCTTTGATCAACTGGTTTGTCCTCCTTCACTACAGGACTCTGAGAATTTACCGTCTGCCATGGCTGACGGCAAAGGGGGGAACCACGGACGGCAAAGGCTTTGCCGTCCTTCAGCAGACGGCAAAATAGACGGCAAAAAAAATATCCGGTGAAGAGGTTATTTGCCGTCTGCTTTTGTAAGGTGGACGACAAAGAATCTTTGCCATGAGGGGGCAGACGACAAACTAAATGGGACGGCAGATCCACAGACGGTCCCGTTAAGTGTTAACGGCAGGGCTCCCCTCTTTGCCGTGTGTCCCCCTTTGCCATGAGGGGGCTGACGGCAAAGGGGGGGACCCAACCCCTCTCTCTCTCCCATCTTTGCCGTCTGCCCCCACCCCTTTGCCATGACGGGACTGACGGCAAAGGGGGAACCCAGCCCCGCTCTCTCCCCTCTTTGTCGTCTGCCCTCACCCCTTTGCCATGAGGGGACTGACGACAAAGGGGGGAGCCAGCCCCTCTCTTTCCCCTCTTTGCCGTCTGCCCTCACCCCTTTGCCATGAGGGGGCAGACGACAAAGGCTGAAAACATCCCCTTTTTATTTTATTTCCTATTATATCCATCAATTTTCACAATAATCAGGATATATATATATATATATATTTGACAAAATAAATTTGTTTCCGTACACATAACCATATTAAAATAACTTTCATCCATAGTACATACATATTATGCAAGTTGCATCCGTACCAAACCATATATTACACCAGTTTCATCCATGCATATAAAGTTTCATATATATCCATATACTACAATAGTTTCAAAGACAAGCTTCCGTGAAGCCATGGTACAAGAAATCATATTCAAGCATTCCATCAATATAATCCAAGCTTCCCGTGAAGTGAATGTAATCTGCAAAATGACAAATAAGAAAGTTAGAAGAAGAATACTAGATGAAGAAGTATATATAGGTTATTTCGGAGAGAACATTGCTAAGTATAGGCCATTTAATAGCTAAGTTAGGTGGAATAGGTCATCTTGGAGCTACATAGCCTTATTATGTCATTTAGGAGAGAACTTAGCTAAGTATAGGTCATTCTAGAGCTAACTTGGATAAAATATGTCATTTTGTAGCCAACTATGATTATTAATCTATTTTGACCTTATTATGTCATTTTGGAGCTTAGTCATTTTAATGACCTAACCAAGGTTCTTATGAAGTTTTTACCTAACTATGCTAATTATATCATTCTGGAGGATAATTAGCTAAGTATGTCTTTGTTGGGGGAAAATAACCTACGTAGAAGAAGAAAGAGAAGAAGCAAGAAGATAAGAAGAAGGAGAATAAAAAGAAGAAGAAGAAGAATAAGGAGGAGGAGGAGAAGGAGAAGGAAGAGGAGAAGAAGAAGAAAAGAAGAAGGACAAAAAGAAGGAGAATGAGCTTCTCTCCTCCTTCTCCTCCTTCTCCTTCTTCTCCTTCTTCTTCCTCCTTCTCCTCCTCCTTCTTCTTCTTCCTTCTTTTCAATTTTCCTCTTTCTTCTCCTCTTGTCCCCTTCTTCGGGCTAAATTAGCTAATTATGCCTTTTTGGAGCTAATTGTGTCATTTTGAGGATAATTAGCTAAGTATAGGTCATGTTTTATTAAATAGACCATTTTGGACCTAACTAAGCTAATTATGTCATTTAGGTGGAATCCTAGCTAACTATAGGTCATTTCGGAGCTAACTTGGGTAAAATATGTCATTCTCGAGCAAACTATGCTTATTAAGCCATTTTGGATCTAGCTAAGCTAATTATAGGCCATTTAATACCTAAGTTAGGGGGAATAGGTCATCTTGGAGCTAAGTTAGCCTTATTATGTCATTTAGGAGAGAACTTAGCTAAGTATAGGTCATTTTTTATTAAATAGGTCATTTTGGAGCTAACTAAGCTAATTATGTCATTTAGGTGGAAGCCAAGCAACTATATGTCGTTTTGGAGCTAACTTGGGTTAAATATGTCATTTTGGAGCTAACTATGCTTATTAAGTCATATTGGAGCTAAATTGGCTAATTATATCATTTAGGTGGAAGCCAAGATAAGTATATAATATTCATGAGCTAACCAAGGTTCTTATGCCATTTTGACCTTATTATTTCATTTTTGAGCTAACTTTGTCATTTTAATGAGCTAACCAAGGTTCTTATGATGTTTTCACCTAACTAAGCTAATTATGTCATTTTGTAGGATAATTAGCCAATTTAGTCTTTGTTGGATGAGTCTAAGCTACGTAGAAGAAGAGAAAGAGAAGAAGCAAGAAGATAAGAAGCAAGAAGAGAAGAAGAAGGAGAAGAAAAAGAAGAAGAAGAAGAAGAAGGAGGAGGAGGAGAAGGAGAAGGAAGAGGAGAAGAAGAAGAAAAGAAGAAGGACAAGAAGAAGGAGAAGGAGGAGAGGGAACTTCTCTCCTTCTTCTCCTTCTTCTTCCTCCTTCTCCTGCTTCTTCTCTTCTTCTTCTCTTCTTCTTCTTCTTCCTTCTTTTCAATTTTCCTCTTTCTTCTCGTCTTGTCCCCTTCTTCGGGCTAAATCAGCTAATTATGCCTTTTTGGACCTAATTATGTCATTTTGAGGATAATTAGCTAAGTATAGGTCATGTTTTATTAAATAGACCATTTTGGAGCTAACTAAGCTAATTATGTCATTTAGGTGGAAGCCTAGCTAACTATAGGTCATTTCGGAGCTAACTTGGGTAAAATAGGTCATTCTGGAGCAAACTATGCTTATAAATCCATTTTGGATCTAGCTAAGCTAATTATAGGCCATTCAATACCTGAGTTAGGGGGAATAGGTCATCTTGGAGCTAAGTTAGCCTTATTATGTCATTTAGGAGAGAACTTAGCTAAGTATAGGTCATGTTTTATTAAATAGGTCATTTTGGAGCTAACTAAGCTAATTATGTCATTTAGGTGGAAGCCAAGCTAACTATATGTCGTTTTGGAGCTAACTTGGGTTAAATATGTCATTTTGAAGCTAACTATGCTTATTAAGCCATATTGGAGCTAAATTGGCTAATTATATCATTTAGGTGGAAGCCAAGCTAAGTATATAATATTCATGAGCTAACAAAGGTTCTAATGCCATTTTGAGGTTATTATTTCATTTTTGAGCTAAATTTGTCATTTTAATGAGCTAACCAAGGTTCTTATGATGTTTTCACCTCACTAAGCTAATTATGTCATAGTCAGGGATGAATAACCCGAGCTTGTTGAAAGGATTTAGGTCCAGATGCTGAGCGCGTAGCAGTTCTCGGGCATTCTCCCGTCTCATTGGACCATGGAAAACATCCCTCCTTGTTCGACGACCTGCTTCATGATCACTTGGCAAGTTCCCATTGTATGTGATAAAACTCAGCTCGGATTCAATGATCCAGTGTCGTTCCTATGATTCTGGCCCAGTTGATAATCTCGGCATCTCCGGAATTAGCTGACATGCGAAGGCGTTGTCTATCCCTTCTGTACTCGATCATGTGATGCATGATGTAGAATCCATCAGCCTTACTACCGTTCGGTTGCTGGATGCACCCGAAGTCGGTCTTATGGCCAAAAGCCGACGCTTGATTCCTATACTTTTTCACCTGGATATATCCACCAGTAAGGGTGAAGGTTAAAATGTTACTATCGAGAACACTCTTTATGTGCGTGTAATCCTTTTTCTCGATGTTCTTCGATGAGGACGCCCCCCCCCCCGACTGCGCTAAAAAGGTAGCCTCAATGCTTGCAAAGGAATGATCAAAACTTACAAAAGGATATCCGCGGATGACTTATGTGGGATGATAAGGCAGGAGAATTGTTTCCTTGTCCTTATTAGTGATCATGGAATCACTGATGTACTTGCTCGCATAGTCATGGCGCTCTTTGCAGACTGCCAAGAAGCTCTCGTGCATATAGTATGGGTCTGCGACGCAGATATATTCTATGTTCTCGCGCCTGATGATGTAGTTGAGATACAATGCATACACGCGGATGAACTAGAAATTCAGCTTGGTCATGTGGAACATGTCATAGATGTAGTCAAATCGCAGGATGAACTTATCCTCGGACCATGTGTCGACGTATGACATCGCATCCGGAACCCGAGCCGGGTAAAGCGGGTATCCTGCTTTTTCCGTGCTGAGAAGTCTTCTCTCTATGGCCAGCACATCATCATCAAGTTTCCTTAGATCATTGTTCTCTATGTTCTCTAGCGCTTTCTAAGGTAGGATCGGGTTGCCGACGACATAGAAACAATCCACACCTACGATAGGTATTCTGTCTACCTCCCAAGGCTTTATAAGTGGCTGGCTGCTTGAAGCAGCTCTGGCGCCTTTAGATCCTTTATTCTCCGGTGTCCTCCTTCGCTTCTTAGCGGGTGGCGATAGTGATCCCGCTATACCTTGCCTAACCACCACCCCCAGCATCGTCGGGCTAATTACCGGCAGACGACCCCCTTGTTGTTCTTGCAGGGTAGAGGCGGCATCTGGAGGCATCTCCTGCGAGGATCGCATGAAGAGAGACTTTTTGCAATCACCCGTAGTACGTTGTCACTCCGGCAATTTAGGCATAATCAAGTCATCTCCATGCTCATAGCCCGAGACATACTCCCGAGCAGCGTTATAGCCGGTATTGATATATTGGTTAGGGTCATCAGCATACTCCTCCATGACATGATCAACATTTGCTTCCTCGACGGGGGCGACGTCAGCTGGCAGTAATGGAGGCTCTCCCTTGCCGCGTCGACCACTATCACCCGCCGTGACAGGTGCAGGTAATTGGGTAGGTGGGGTGGTGTTCATACCTTGTTGAGGAGTTGTCGTTGTTGTGCTACCGGGCGCCTAAACACGAAGGCGAGTATTCGGCGAAGGCAAGATCCAGCTCTTTCATGCGCCAATCTGTTTAGGGGTCTCGTCGTCATCGACTGGTGTCGGAAGAGGCAAATCCTCGAAGCCCGCTTTCACACTGGCCACACAAACTTTGAAGATGCCATGGGGCATATGTCGGTTGTGGAGCATGCGGTCCTTCGGCTTCATGATTGTTGCCTTTCCCACGTCCACCTTCTGGCCTTGACATCGTATAGTAGGGTGCACGGGGTTTGATCGGCCTACGAAGACATGACTATGACGTCAGACATCTGAAAGGCAACTGAAATGGAAGACACCATGAACATGCTGGTGAAGAATGTATGACGTGTAATTACCATGATGGCGTCGAGCTCAGCCAAAGATGAAGCCCTGCCGAGCACGCTAGAGACGGAGGACGAGTTGCTATGAACCGGAGCGATACCAGGTATGGGAGCATCTGCAATTGCGTGAGCAGGTGCTGGTGATGTGATGTTCGCCGAATTGCTCCCAGCAAAGCTGAGAAGGGGAAAGTCCTTTGACCCTTTTCTGGATTCCTTCTCACAAACTCAAAAAACTGCCGGAACCAATTGGCCCAAGGAAGCTACCGCAACTGCATTGACCTTATCATTGATTACTTTGGCTATCTCTTCTTTGGTATTAACTTTGCTCTTATCGATCGCTTGCGCGACCTTCTCGTTGATGGTGTGTTGAGAAAGTTGTCGTCTCTACTTTTTTTCTCCGGCTTCTCGTGGTAGAACTTCATCCACGAGGTTCCATCTCCAACACCGTGCACACGTCCATAAGACAAAGGCTTTTCCACCGAGGCATTTTTAAGTATGTTCAAGGCCTAGTTGAACGGGTTGTCCCACTTGGGCTTTGCTGACAACTGAGAGGACTCGTCACTTTCGGATGCCTTTTGGTGCTGCTCTTTTTGCAAAAGGAACATGGATGGTTTAGAAATGTGACAAAACTTGTTGTCAAATTATTTGGAAGCTAATTAATATAAGGTGGTAACAGAACAATTACCAGTAGACTCATGAACTCCGTCGTGTTCGGGTCCGTGTAAAAGACCTTATTTACGGGTCCCACTTGTGCTGGGCCCTGATCCAGTGGCGCTCATGCGGGTCGGTGAACTCCGCTAAGGGGTCTGGGATTCCGTGACTTACACATTCGGCATCCTCCTTGGCCCATACATGGCTCTTCCCCTCGTAACCACGGCTTCTGAGGCAGTGGCCAGGCGTATTCCTGGCCTGTAGCTCCTTCATTTTCTGTGACTTTTTCTGTGCTTCTTTTGTAGTGCAAGTCTCCTTGAATTTTTCAAAGTCCTCTTCCATTAGTGACGGATTGTCAGCATGAATCTTGGACCACGATTCATTCTTCATAATCGATTTTTTCACCCTTACTTTCCAGGCGGACAAGGCGTTGGTGATCATCACCATTGTCTTGCTGTTTATCATTGTCATGGGTTCGTCATCCCACGGAAGTTCACTTGCAGTCCGCCCGGGGAAAAAGAACCTATTGTGCAACTTCGTTAGGAGCATGTGCTCCATCTGTGGTATCTTCTTTAACTTTTCATCGTTGATGTTGGCGGTTTCCCTGAGGATGCGTCCTAGTTGATTGCCATAGCACTTGCGCACTCACTCCAGCGTTGGCTCTAACTTCGTGGGGTGCATTGCCGTGACCTTAATTTGTCCGGTGCCGAGCTCGTTTGGTTTTGTTGCCCTCTTCAGCTTCGGTCCTTCACCGGGTACATCAACATCATTGCCGGTCTTGGTGCCGGTGCCACTATCACTACCGGTGGTAGTATCGGTGTCGGGGTTGGTCTCATTGCCACCCTGCATCCGCATCTCCCGTTGGTCCAGGTAAGCGAATTAATGATTTGCTTCCTCAAAATGGTCTTCTTCGTGGCGACTAGTACCCCGGGCTTCGTCGTGGCTAGACATATTAATTTCCTATGAGTATTTAAGTATAATAGTTTAATTCTAGGCTGAATAACATGAATAATAAAAGGGGGACTATATTTGGTCGGAATGTTGATTCATTCCCCTTTCCGTCAATTCCCGGGCACTCGATATGTCCTAGTTTCTAGCACAAGTCATGCTAAAATTCACGGAAATTTTCGGCATGAACATTGCTAAAAAGTGGACATATGGAGAGCCTGAAATTCGCCGGAACGCATACGAATCAACATTCCAGCAAAACATAGGCCACTCGTACATTCCGGCAAATCATAATATAATGTCTGACACACAAAAAAGAGTGGCATGGTGCCTATAATAAAACAACCATGATGTATTTCATAAAAATGGTTATGGTCTTAATTAATAAAAGTGCCATACTACCTACAATAGAACTACCATGATCTAATTAATACTAAAAATGTCATGCTATGCAGCATGAAACTACCGCAATTAATAACTTAGGGAACTTCATACCCATTTATCTAATGGTAGAAATATTTTTTTATCTAACCCTGATAGAGGAATATCTCACTTCTTAGCATTCTATCCCCTTGAAAGGAAAACAACACAAAAGCAACCATGATATATTTCTTCATACTTTTAAAGGGAAATGCTAAACTTACTGAATTTAAACAAAATGTGCCCCCGTTCATACATTTTTTTCCCAACTCAAAATAGTTTTATGTCTGGCCCTGCTCAAAATCATGTGGCACATAAATGGTTGATGCAATGATGAAGTACTCAATGGGGGCATTTTTAACGTTTCAGTACTAAAATCCTAAAAATCCAGCATGATCACAAAAAGTAAAATGATATATGTTAGGGGTATTTCACCCTGTGTTTTTTAATCACATCACTTATGTTAATCTAGGAAAAGATTCACCAACTTTTTTTAGTAGCATCCACCTCTTATTGCCTTTGTTGCTATATTTATGTTTATTGAGTGTTTCATCCATTCCAATGCCTATAGCCATTCTGTTCCAATCCTCTAGACAAAATTGCTCATAATTTTACTACATTCAAACACCGGTTAAAATCCCCAAAAATCACCTATGACTCTCCTACTCCCCATATTTGCCCCAGCCAAATCTCACTAAGGAGAGCTTGGTGCAGCTAGGGAGAAAACCCATCACAAGCTATGCGCGCGCAGGGGGGAAGACAACCCGCCCGCACGCACAAGGGCGCGGGAGGAGGACTCACCCTAGGTCGTCGTTGGCGGTGGTGGTGGCGGTCGTCCTCGACGGAGACGCGAGTGAGGCGGTAGGGGGTGGCGGGGGGAGGGGAGTCAAACGACGACACCTGGAGGAGGCCCGACGGTTGCGCCTGGAGGTTGGCGACGGGGACAGGCAGGGAGGTGTCAGGCGGGCGGCGTGAGGTCGAGGGCACGCGCAGGGACGGGCGGGGAGGTGTCCGACGGCCGGCGGCAACGACGGAGGAGCGCACGGGGGAGAGGGGGAGAGGGAACGGGTAGAGGGAGAGGGGAACTGAGGGAAATTTTGGAGCCGGTTAACCCCAAATAGGAGTAGCGCTGGTTTGGTTCCAGCTCATAGTAATCGAGCACTACTGCTAAAGGCCCTAGGACAAATAGCAGTAGTGCTCGATTGGTACCAGCGCTATGCTAAGTTAGCAGTAGCGCTTTTACCAATCCAGCGCTACTCCTAACATTATTTTCTTTATTATTTTTTATTGTTTTTTGTTTTTATTATTTTACTTTACTTTTTATTATTTTCCTTTCTTTTTCTGTTTACATTTCTTTTGTATTGCTTTCTCCCTTTTGTTTTTGTTTTTGTTTTTAGTTTTTATCCCGACGACCTCTTGCACGGAGTCGACGGCGAGAACGTACGTCTCCCTCCCACACTGCACAAATATTGTCGGAACCATGTGTTGTTTCATACACAAAATACATACATATATATATAAATGATTGTTTCTCAGCTGCGTCGAAGACGTTTCACATTGAGCTTCTTTCCTTTCTTGTTCATTGTGTTGATTCTTCTTTTCTAGCACCATGGAGTATGATCTTTCTTAGGTAATGTAGTCTGGATTCTTCTTTTAACATATGCTTCGTCGTCATTGTCATGTTCCCTCATCGAGTTGCCCTATTGGTCGTAGTCTTCCTCATTGGCGACTCCATCCATTCTGACGATGTTCCTTTTGCCTCTCTGTTGGAATTATGCCCTAGAGGCAATAATAAATGTATAAGTTATTATTATAATTCCTGTATCAAGATAATAGTTTATTATCCATGCTATAATTGTATTGAATGAAGACTCATTTACATGTGTGGATACATAGACAAAACACCGTCCCTAGCATGCCTCTAGTTGGCTAGCCAGTTGATCGATGATAGTCAGTGTCTTCTGATTATGAACAAGGTGTTGTTGCTTGATAACTGGATCACGTCATTGGGAGAATCACGTGATGGACTAGACCCAAACTAAATAGACGTAGCATGTTGATCGTGTCATTTTGTTGCTACTGTTTTCTGCGTGTCAAGTATTTATTCCTATGACCATGAGATCATATAACTCACTGACACCGGAGGAATGCTTTGTGTGTATCAAACGTCGCAACGTAACTGGGTGACTATAAAGATGCTCTATAGGTATCTCCGAAGGTGTTAGTTGAGTTAGTATGGATCAAGACTGGGATTTGTCACTCCGTGTGACGGAGAGGTATCTCGGGGCCCACTCGGTAATACAACATCACACACAAGCCTTGCAAGCAATGTAACTTAGTGTAAGTTACGGGATCTTGTATTACGGAACGAGTAAAGAGACTTGCCGGTAAACGAGATTGAAATAGGTATGCGGATACTGACGATCGAATCTCGGGCAAGTAACATACCGAAGGACAAAGGGAATGACATACGGGATTATACGAATCCTTGGCACTGAGGTTCAAACGATAAAGATCTTCATAGAATATGTAGGATCCAATATGGGCATCCAGGTCCCACTGTTGGATATTGACCGAGGAGTCTCTCGGGTCATGTCTACATAGTTCTCGAACCCGCAGGGTCTGCACACTTAAGGTTCGACGTTGTTTTATGCGTATTTGAGTTATATGGTTGGTTACCGAATGTTGTTAGGAGTCCCGGATGAGATCACGGACGTCACGAGGGTTTCCGGAATGGTCCGGAAACGAAGATTGATATATAGGATGACCTCATTTGATTACCGGAAGGTTTTCGGAGTTGCCGGGAATGTACCGGGAATGACGAATGGGTTCCGGGAGTTCACCGGAGGGGGGCAACCCACTCAGGGGAAGCCCATAGGTATTTGTGGGGGTCACACCAGCCCTTAGTGGGCTGGTGGGACAGCCCACCAAATCCTATGCGCCAAGGAAGAAAAATCAAAGGAAGAAAAAAAAGAGAGGAAGAAGTGGGAAGGGGGAAGGACTCCCTCCCACCAAACCAAGTAGGACTCGGTTTGGGGGGGGGGGGAGAGTCCTCCCCCCTGGCTCGGCCGACCCCTTGGGGTTCCCTTGGACCCCAAGGCAAGGTTCCCCTCCCTCCTCCTATATATATGGTGCTTTTAGGGCAGATTTGAGACGACTTTCTCACGGCTGCCCGACCACATACCTCCATAGTTTTTCCTCTAGATCGTGTTTCTGCGGAGCTCGGGCGGAGCCCTGCTGAGACAAGATCATCACCAACCTCCGGAGCGCCGTCACGCTGCTGGAGAACTCTTCTACCTCTCCGTCTCTCTTGCTGGATCAAGAAGGCCAAGATCATCGTCGAGCTGTACGTGTGCTGAACGCGGAGGTGCCGTCCGTTCGGTACTAGATCGTGGGACTGATCGCGGGATTGTTCGCGGGGCGGATCGAGGGACGTGAGGACGTTCCACTACATCAACCGCAATCTCTAATCGCTTCTGCTGTACGATCTACAAGGGTACGTAGATCACTCATCCCCTCTCGTAGATGGACATCACCATGATAGGTCTTCGTGCGCGTAGGAAAATTTTTGTTTCCCATGCGACGTTCCCCAACAGTGGCATCATGAGCTAGGTTCATGCGTAGATGTCTTCTCGAGTAGAACACAAAAGGTTTTGTGGGCGGTGATGTGCGTTTTGCTGCCCTCCTTAGTCTTTTCTTGATTCCGCGGTATTGTTGGATTGAAGCGGCTTGGACCGACATTACTCGTACGCTTACGAGAGACTGGTTTCATCGTTACGAGTAACCCCCTTTGCTCAAAGATGACTGGCAAGTGACGATTTCTCCAACTTTAGTTGAATCGGATTTGACCGAGGTGGTCCTTGGATGAGGTTAAATAGCAACTCATATATCTCCGTTGTGGTGTTTGCGTAAGTAAGATGCGATCCTACTAGATACCCTTGGTCACCACGTAAAACATGCAACAACAAAATTAGAGGACGTCTAACTTGTTTTTGCAGGGTATGATTGTGATGTGATATGGCCAATGATGTGATGTGATATATTGGATGTATGAGATGATCATGTTGTAATAGAAATATCGACTTGCACGTCGATGGTACGACAACCGGCAGGAGCCATAGGGTTGTCTTTATACTAACATATGTGCTTGCAGATGCGTTTACTATTTTGCTAGGATGTAGCTTTAGTAGTGATAGCATAAGTAGCACGACAGCCCCGATGGCGACACGTTGATGGAGATCATGATGATGGAGATCATGGTGTGGCGCCGGTGACAAGAAGATCGTGCCGGTGCTTTGGTGATGGAGATCAAGAAGCACGTGATGATGGCCATATCATGTCACTTATGAATTGCATGTGATGTTAATCCTTTTATGCACCTTATTTTGCTTAGAACGACGGTAGCATTATGAGGTGATCTCTCACTAAAATTTCAAGACGAAATTGTGTTCTCCCCGACTGTGCACCGTTGCTACAGTTCGTCGTTTCGAGACACCACGTGATGATCGGGTGTGATAGACTCAACGTTCACATACAACGGGTGCAAAACAGTTGCGCACGCGGAACACTCGGGTTAAGCTTGACGAGCCTAGCATGTGCAGACATGGCCTCGGAACACATGAGACCGAAAGGTCGATCATGAATCATATAGATGATATGATTAGCATAGGGATGCTTACCACTGAAACTACTCCCGACTCACGTGATGATCGGACTTGGGATAGTGTAGGTGGATCATGAACCACTCAAATGACTAGAGAGATGTACTTTTTGAGTGGGAGTTTAGCATGTAATTTTATTAAGTTGAACTCTAATTATCTTGAACATAGTCTAAGTCCATTTTGAATATATTTGTGTTGTAGATCATGGCTCACGCAAGTGTCATCCTCAATTTTAATACGTTCCTAGAGAAAGCTAAGTTGAAAGATGATGGAAGCAACTTTGTAGACTGGGCTCGTAATCTTAAGCTAATCTTACAAGCTGGAAAGAAGGATTATGTCCTTAATGCTGCGCTAGGAGATGAACCACCCGCTACGGCTGATCAGGATGTTAGGGACACTTGGTTAGCGCGTAAGGAGGACTACTCAATAGTTCAATGTGCAGTCTTGTATGGCTTAGAACCGGGACTTCAACGTCGCTTTGAGCGTCATGGAGCATTTGAGATGTTCCAGGAGTTGAAGTTCATCTTTCAGAAGAACGCCCGGATCGAGAGGTATGAGACCTCCGATAAATTCTATGCTTGCAAGATGGAGGAAAACTCGTCTGTCAGTGAACATGTGCTCAAAATGTCTGGGTACTCAAACCGTCTAGCTGAACTGGGGATTGAACTCCCGCAAGAAGCTATCACTGACAGAATCCTCCAATCACTGCCGCCAAGCTATAAACGCTTTGTGTTGAACTACAACATGCAAGGGATGAACAAGTCTCCTGGCGAGTTGTTTGCGATGCTGAAAGTCGCAGAGTCTGAACTCCGTAAAGAGCATCAAGTGTTGATGGTGAGCAAAACCACTAGTTTCAAGAGAAACGGCAAAGGCAAGAAGGGCAATTCGAAGAAGAGCGGCAAGCCTGTTGCCAATCCGCCGAAGAAACCCAAAGCTGGACCTAAGCCTGAAACAGAGTGCTTCTATTGCAAGGGTATGGGTCACTGGAAGCGCAATTGCCCCAAGTATCTGGCAGATAAGAAGGCGGGCAAAGAAAAATCAGGTATATTTGATATACATGTTATTGATGTGTACTTAACCGGCTCTCGTAGTAGTGCCTGGGTATTCGATACCGGTTCTGTTGCTCACATTTGCAACTCGAAGCAGGAACTGCGGAATAGACGAAGGCTGGCGAAAGACGAAGTGACGATGCGCGTAGGAAACGGTTCCAAGGTTGATGCAATCGCCGTCGGCACAGTGTCACTTCAACTACCATCGGGATTAGTGATGAACTTAAATCATTGTTATTTAGTGCCTGCGTTGAGCATGAACATTATATCTGGATCTTGTTTATTGCGAGACGGTTACTCTTTTAAGTCTGATAATAATGGTTGTTCTATTTCTATGAGTAACATCTTTTATGGTCATGCACCGAATGTGAGAGGATTGTTCATATTGAATCTTGATAGAGATACGCATATACATAACATTGAGACCAAAAGAGTTAGAGTAAACAATGATAGCACCATATTTTTGTGGCACTGCCGCTTGGGTCATATTGGTGTAAAGCGCATGAAGAAACTCCATGCTGATGGACTTTTGGAGTCACTTGACTTTGATTCACTTGACACGTGCGAACCATGCCTCATGGGCAAGATGACTAAGACTCCGTTCTCCGGAACAATGGAGCGTGCAAGTGACTTGTTGGAAATCATACATACCGATGTGTGTGGTCCAATGAGCGTGGAGGCACGCGGCGGATATCGTTATTTTCTCACCTTCACTGACGATCTAAGTAGATATGGTTATGTCTACTTGATGAAGCACAAGTCTGAAACATTTGAAAAGTTCAAGCAATTTCAGAGTGAAGTGGAAAATCATCGTAACAAGAAGATCAAGTTCCTACGGTCTGATCGTGGGGGTGAGTATCTGAGTTTCGAGTTTGGTACTCACTTAAGACAATGTGGAATTGTTTCGCAGTTAACACCGCCTGGAACACCACAGCGTAATGGTGTGTCCGAACGTCGTAATCGTACTTTATTAGAAATGGTGCGATCTATGATGTCTCTTACTGATTTGCCGTTATCGTTTTGGGGTTATGCATTAGAAACAGCTGCATTCACTTCAAATAGGGCACCATCAAAATCCGTTGAGACGACACCATACGAACTGTGGCATGGCAAAAGGCCAAAGTTGTCATTTCTTAAAGTTTGGGGATGTGATGCTTATGTCAAAAGCTTCAGCCTGAAAAGCTGGAACCCAAAGCGGAAAAGTGCGTCTTCATAGGTTACCCAAAAGAGACAGTTGGGTACACCTTCTATCTCAAATCCGAGGGCAAAGTGTTTGTTGCTAAGAACGGAACTTTTCTCGAGAAGGAGTTTCTCTCGAGAGAATTGAGTGGGAGGAAGATAGAACTTGACGAGGTTGTCGAACCTCTCATCCCTCTGGATGGTGGCGCAGGGCAAGGGGAAACCTCTGTCATTGCGACGCCAGTTGAGGAGGAAGTTAATGATGATGATCATGAAACTCCAGTTCAAGTTTCTGTTGAACCACGCAGGTCGACGAGATCACGCGCTACTCCAGAGTGGTACGGTAATCCCGTCTTATCAATCATGTTGTTAGACAACAATGAACCTGCAAATTATGAAGAAGCAATGGTGGGCCCAGATTCCAACAAATGGCTAGAAGCCATGAAATCCGAGATAGGATCCATGTATGAGAACAAAGTGTGGACTTTGGAGATGCTGCCTGAGGGCCGCAAGGCTATTCAGAACAAATGGATCTTTAAGAAGAAGACGGACGCTGACGGTAATGTAACCGTTTACAAAGCTCGACTTGTGGCAAAGGGTTTTTCACAAGTTCCAGGAATTGACTACGATGAGACTTTCTCTCCCGTAGCGATGCTTAAGTCCGTCAGAATCATGTTAGCAATAGCTGCATTTTTCGATTATGAAATCTGGCAGATGGATGTCAAAACGGCGTTCCTTAACGGTTTCCTTAAGGAAGAGTTGTATATGATGCAACCCGAAGGTTTTGTCGATCCTAAAATGCTGACAAGGTGTGCAAGCTCCAGCGATCCATTTATGGACTGGTGCAAGCATCTCGGAGTTGGAACAAACGCTTTGATGAGGTGATCAAAGCATTTGGGTTTATACAAGTGGTTGGAGAATCTTGTATTTACAAGAAAGTGAGTGGGAGCTCTGTGGCGTTTCTAATATTATATGTGGATGACATATTACTGATTGGAAACAACGTAGAGCTTTTGGAGAGCATAAAAGGTTACTTGAATAAAAGTTTCTCTATGAAGGACCTAGGAGAAGCTGCTTACATTCTAGGCATTAAGATCTATAGGGATAGATCAAAACGCCTGATAGGACTTTCACAAAGCACATACCTTGATAAAGTTTTGAAGAGGTTCAAAATGGAACAGTCCAAGAAAGGGTTCTTGCCAGTGTTACAAGGTACGAGATTGAGTAAGACTCAGTGCCCAGCAACTGATGAAGATAGAGAGCATATGTGCTCCGTCCCCTATGCTTCAGCCATAGGCTCTATCATGTATGCAATGCTGTGCACTAGACCGGATGTTAGCCTGGCCATAAGTATGGCAGGTAGGTTCCAGAGTAATCCAGGAGTGGATCACTGGACGGCGGTCAAGAATATCCTGAAGTACCTGAAAAGGACTAAGGAGATGTTTCTCGTGTATGGAGGTGACGAAGAGCTCGCCGTAAAAGGTTACGTCGATGCAAGCTTTGACACAGATCCGGACGACTCTAAGTCGCAAACCGGATACGTATTTATTCTTAATGGGGGTGCAGTAAGCTGGTGCAGTTCCAAGCAAAGCGTCGTAGCAGATTCTACATGTGATGCGGAGTACATGGCTGCCTCGGAGGCGGCTAAGGAGGGTGTCTGGATGAAGCAGTTCATGACGGATCTTGGAGTGGTGCCAAGTGCACTGGATCCAATAACCTTGTTCTGTGACAACACTGGTGCCATTGCCTTAGCAAAGGAACCAAGGTTTCACAAGAAGACCAGACACATCAAACGACACTTCAACCTCATCCGCGACTACGTCGAGGAGGAGGACGTAAATATATGCAAAGTGCACACGGATCTGAATGTAGCAGACCCGCTGACTTAGCCTCTTCCACGGCCAAAACATGATCGACACCAGAACTGTATGGGTGTTAGATTTATTACAATGTGATTCACATGGTGATGTGAGGGCTAGATTATTGACTCTAGTGCAAGTGGGAGACTGTTGGAATTATGCCCTAGAGGCAATAATAAATGTATAAGTTATTATTATAATTCCTGTATCAAGATAATAGTTTATTATCCATGCTATAATTGTATTGAATGAAGACTCATTTACATGTGTGGATACATAGACAAAACACCGTCCCTAGCATGCCTCTAGTTGGCTAGCCAGTTGATCGATGATAGTCAGTGTCTTCTGATTATGAACAAGGTGTTGTTGCTTGATAACTGGATCACGTCATTGGGAGAATCACGTGATGGACTAGACCCAAACTAAATAGACGTAGCATGTTGATCGTGTCATTTTGTTGCTACTGTTTTCTGCGTGTCAAGTATTTATTCCTATGACCATGAGATCATATAACTCACTGACACCGGAGGAATGCTTTGTGTGTATCAAACGTCGCAACGTAACTGGGTGACTATAAAGATGCTCTACAGGTATCTCCGAAGGTGTTAGTTGAGTTAGTATGGATCAAGACTGGGATTTGTCACTCCGTGTGACGGAGAGGTATCTCGGGGCCCACTCGGTAATACAACATCACACACAAGCCTTGCAAGCAATGTAACTTAGTGTAAGTTACGGGATCTTGTATTACGGAACGAGTAAAGAGACTTGCCGGTAAACGAGATTGAAATAGGTATGCGGATACTGACGATCGAATCTCGGGCAAGTAACATACCGAAGGACAAAGGGAATGACATACGGGATTATACGAATCCTTGGCACTGAGGTTCAAACGATAAAGATCTTCGTAGAATATGTAGGATCCAATATGGGCATCCAGGTCCCGCTGTTGGATATTGACCGAGGAGTCTCTCGGGTCATGTCTACATAGTTCTCGAACCCGCAGGGTCTGCACACTTAAGGTTCGACGTTGTTTTATGCGTATTTGAGTTATATGGTTGGTTACCGAATGTTGTTCGGAGTCCCGGATGAGATCACGGACGTCACGAGGGTTTCCGGAATGGTCCGGAAACGAAGATTGATATATAGGATGACCTCATTTGATTACCGGAAGGTTTTCGGAGTTGCCGGGAATGTACCGGGAATGACGAATGGGTTCCGGGAGTTCACCGGAGGGGGGCAACCCACTCAGGGGAAGCCCATAGGTATTTGTGGGGGTCACACCAGCCCTTAGTGGGCTGGTGGGACAGCCCACCAAATCCTATGCGCCAAGGAAGAAAAATCAAAGGAAGAAAAAAAAAGAGGAAGAAGTGGGAAGGGGGAAGGACTCCCTCCCACCAAACCAAGTAGGACTCGGTTTGGGGGGGGGGGAGAGTCCTCCCCCCTGGCTCGGCCGACCCCTTGGGGTTCCCTTGGACCCCAAGGCAAGGTTCCCCTCCCTCCTCCTATATATATGGGGCTTTTAGGGCAGATTTGAGACGACTTTCTCACGGCTGCCCGACCACATACCTCCATAGTTTTTCCTCTAGATCGTGTTTCTGCGGAGCTCGGGCGGAGCCCTGCTGAGACAAGATCATCACCAACCTCCGGAGCACCGTCACGCAGCCGGAGAACTCTTCTACCTCTCCGTCTCTCTTGCTGGATCAAGAAGGCCGAGATCATCGTCGAGCTGTACGTGTGCTGAACGCGGAGGTGCCGTCCGTTCGGTACTAGATCGTGGGACTGATCGCGGGATTGTTCGCGGGGCGGATCGAGGGACGTGAGGACGTTCCACTACATCAACCGCGATCTCTAATCGCTTCTGCTGTACGATCTACAAGGGTACGTAGATCACTCATCCCCTCTCGTAGATGGACATCACCATGATAGGTCTTCGTGCGCGTAGGAAAATTTTTGTTTCCCATGCGACGTTCCCCAACACTCTCCTCACGACAGCACGGATAGGATTGGTTGGATCGGTTGTGAAGAAGCATTGTGTCACGTGCTTAGCATGTATCCATGGCTCAGTTTTGGCGACAACGTTAATGTTCACTGTAGCGCGCTTTGCGTCGGGTATAAACATGGTAGTGAAATACTTGTTTTCTGTTACGACAACCTTAGCCCACCTCACACGGAACATCGTCGCGTCGTGCGTTCCAGCATAGTTAAGCTCCCAGATATCTTTGACCCTTCCATAGAATCTTTCAGTTGTACCGTTGGAGTCGGTCACACATTCTATCATCACCCCCGAGTTCTGGTAATCACTGTCCATTTTTTGGTCTCCGTGTAGAACGTGTACCCGTTGATATCGTATGCCTCATAGGACATGAGTTTGTGCGTGGGGCCATGTGCTAAGACATGTATGAGAAACCCATCCGCACCACCCTCTTCCGGAGGATTAGCACGAACCTCCTCTTTGAACCAACGCAAGAAAGTGGCATTGTGCTCTACAGTAACTTCATCATCCGTCTTGTGCATCCCTTGATCACGGTACTTCTTTGCGATGATTTGTTTGTGCAGTGTCACATAATCATCTACCACATATAGGTGTTGTAGAACTACTAAGTTAGCCCTGTCAAAGTCGTCCCGTCGATCCGAGTAGTCCACGTGCAATTCCCTCCGGCCGTTGTTATGACCTTCTCCTCTGAGCCTCCCATGGTGCTTGTTGACGGGCAAACCAAAGACAGGGTCTTCTTTTCCTATATAATTCTCGCAAAAGGAGATGCACTCTTGGGTTAGATACCCCTGGATGATGCTCCCCTCAGGATGGGGCTTGTTACGAACGAATCCTTTGATGACCCCATTCATCCTCTCGAAAGGCATCATGTTGTGAAGGAATGTCCGGGCGAGGTCGATGATGTCGTCCACGATGTGGACACACAGATGCACCATGACATCAAAGAACGCGAGCGGAATGTACATATCAAGCTCACATAGTATGATGACGATCTTTTCCTGTAGCCTTCAGAGCTACTTCACACTGATGGACTTTCGAGAGATAACATCAATGAAGTTGCACAGACCAGTAAGCATCTCACAGGTGTGCTTGTCCATTATCCCTCTAATGGCAACCGGGAGTACCTGCGTCATCATCACTCGACAGTCATGAGACTTCATCCCGCTGAACCTTTTCTTCTTGGTGTCTATAAATCTTCTTATCTTCCCACAGTAACCGGAACTGACTTTGATTCCCGTAAGGCACTCTTGTTGACTTTTCTTACCCATGGTCGTGTTGCCGTCTCCGTCTCCGTCTCCATCTCCTCCGTCGACTTTTTATGGGGCATTTGGAGATCCCCCTGATATCCAAATCCTCCAAGTCTTTCCTTGCCTTGAGCCCATCCTTGGTCTTCTCCGGCATGTTCATCAATGTGCCAAGCAAGCTCTCAAGGACATTCTTTGTGATATGCATTTGATCAAGGCAATGAGGCGTGTCATGATTGGGCTAGTACTCCAAGTCCCAGAAGACAACCTCGTTTTCCATACCTTCAATAGCGGCTCTGGCGCCTTTTCAATCTTTCCCGGCGCGGGGCACTGTTGCCAGTTATTCAACAACTCGTTGATTACTGTGCCGCTCCTCTTACATGGGGGTCCTCGATGCTCAGCCAAACCATTGAATAGATGACCACGTTTTCTCAGCGGGTCATCCTTTTCAATCCATCTACGATGCCCCATGTACACGATTTTCCTAGACCCGCCATCTTTTGTTGACGTAAGCTGCTGAGACGTTGTGTCATCCATGCACCTCGTGCATCCACAGTATCCGTGGCACACCTGTCCAGGTGTACCCGTAACTGAGATAGTCGTGCACCGTCATCATCGGTGCAGCTCTCATATAGAAATATTCTCTTGTGCTGGCGTCCCTTGTCTTGACCGACAATTTCCAAAATGTGTCTAGCTCCTCTTTGAGAAGCCCCTTATACAGGTTAATGTTATTTCCTAGTTGTTTCGGCCCTTGAATCAGCATCCTCATGTGTATGTACTTTGTCTTCATGCACTTCCATGGGGGGAGGTTGTACATCGATACAAAGACGTGCCATGTGATGTGGTTGGTGCTCTGGTTTCCAAACGGATTCATGCCATAGGTACACACACCAAGCACGATGTTCCTTGCAACTTCTCTGAAAAATCGATATTCGGCGTTGAATGATCTTCACTGGCTATCATCTGCGAGGTGTCTCAGCTTCGGGGAGTGAAGACGGGGAGTGATCGGAAAGTACAATACAAATTTCTGATGAGCTTTCTTTCCTGCCTTCTTGTATCGAGAAGCATTGCACACTGGACACCTGGTTTTTTCCGCATGCTTCCCTTGATAAATGATGCAATCGTTGATGCATGCATGGCATCTACTGTGCGGCAGATGAAGAGGGCAAACAATTTTCTTGGCCTCATCGACACTAGTAGGACACAGGTTCCCCGTAGGAAGAACATTATTATGTAGATACTTCAAATGCTCATTGAGGCTTTTGTTTGTCCATTTGATTTTGGCCTTCGTCTTTAGAAGTTCGAGCAGGAAATTCAAGCGGGTAACCTTAGGATCACAACCATCATATAATGGAGTCTTCGAGTCTACTTCAAGTTGTGCCAGCTTGGCCTCCTCTCTAGAAGAAACTATGTCGCTAGTTGTACTCTTGTGAAGGAGGTCTCGAACATGAGGGTCCTGCACGACTGAACTTAGTAGCGTTGAAGTCTGCGGCGTGTCCGTCACCTCTTCCCTGCCATGTCCGGACTCTGCTTCTTCGCCGTGTCGAGAACCTTCTCCACCGTCATGTACGGACTCTTCTGTGTCGCCGTGTCCGGACTCTTCCCCGCCATCTTGTTCGGACTCTTCACTGTCGCCGTGTCCGATGCCATCGTCTTCGTGCCGATCGGTCATCTCTTCGTTTAGTCCCATGTCGTTATTCCCTGCCATGTGGACGTCCTCATCATCATCTTCACTTATCCATCAAGTATAGCTATCCATGAAACCATTGATCAGCAAGTGGGCCTTCAAACGACCACCATCAAAAGGGTCCAATATCACTCCTTCTTTGCATATTGAACACGGATATCTAAGCCCAATCCGTTTATTTGCATACATGTCCATCACTGCGGATTGCAAGTATTGCTCCACCTTCCTTCCACTTACCTTCATGGCTGCACGGTATAACAAGCAAAAGTGTTATAAACAAAATGCATGCATGCATCAAAGTCATATAAAATTTGGCATGAACTTGCATAACAATAGGACATATCGAGTTTGCTCGAAATTCACCAAAACGGAAATAAATCGACATTTCGGCAAAACATAAGCAACTCACGGGGCCTGTCACTCACACAAATCCCTTCATATCGCAAACACACATATTATCATTATTGAAATGCACACCTTTTTACTCACCTATATCCCGAGAGAGATTGTGCGCGGCTAAATAAATAGCTAGATCTAGTTGTTGTGAGGAGAGATGAATCTAGCTAACTAGTGGAAAGGGAGATAGATGACCTAGCTAGCTAGATCTATATGTATGGAAGGAGGGAGAGCCAAATAAATGTGGAAGGTAGATTTAGAAGATGCCATTTATGGAGGATAATTAGGGTGGAGGGGGCTTTATGGGGAGAGAAGAGAGGTAGAAAGAAGAGAGAAGAAGGGCAACAATGGTTGAGAAGCAACTTAGAGAGAGGAGAGGAGAAAAGAGGGGAGAGGGCAAAGGGGGGAGGAAGGGGGAGAGGGGTGTGTGTGGGTGTGGGTGAAAGCTAGCCACAACACGCGTAGCAGTAGCGCTTTTTTGTAAAGCAACGATACTGCTAAGTGGGGCCCAATAGCAGTAGCGCTGCTTCTAGACGAGCGATACTGCTATTAAACTTGGCAATACCGCCTTTTTACATGCATGCGCTGCTACTACTACTACCGTCAGTGGCCTTGTTGGGCCACGTTTAGTAGTAGCACTTTTTTGTATATCAAGCCCTACTACTAAGGCCATTATCAGTAACGCTTGGCAGAGCTAGCGCTACTGGTAAGTAGCAGCAGCATGTGCTCTTTTCCAGCGCTACTACTAGGCTCCTACCAATATGGTTTTTCCTACCAGTGACCCACCGACCCTCGAGCAAGGCCTCTGGAATGCCCTGGTGGGTAGTGTCCGCCTCCTTCACCTTCTGGTCCTCCCACGAAGCTTCTAGCGCCTCCTTTGTTCCAAAATTTTTATCAAAAAGTTTGCTTGCATTTGGAGAACTTCTATTTCTGCACAAAAAACAACACCACGGTAGTTCTGGTGAAAAGAGCGGCAGTTCGGGTTAGTTCTAAATAAATCATATAAAGTGCATTAAAAGCATATAAAAGTATTCTAAACATAGACAAACATGGCATGAATACTTCATAAATTATCAATACATTGCAGACGTATCAGCATCACCAAGCTTAACTCCTACTCGTCCTCGGATAGGTAAATGATAAAAGAAATAATTTATGAAGTGTGAATGCTAGCATAGTGCATACGTTTGATCAATGATAATTTCAATCACGTCTCCTAGCATCATAACATCAAATCTTTATCATAAAACTCATCATGATAAAGTAGCAATTGAAAACAAATTTTTTGATGTGGAATGCTACCTATCATGTTCATCATATACTCTTCTTTATAGCACACACATATGGACTTGTAGGTGATTCAAGGAAATAGTCTATAATTTGACATGAAAACTTTAACACTCAAGCATATCAACAAGAAACCAAGTCTTTCAAAATATCAACGCTAAATAACGCTATCCCTAGCCCATCATGCTCAATCATTGATCCATTCATGCAACACACCCAAACATTAGCTACATCCAATATTGAGAAGATGGAGACTAAAATAAAAATAAAAATTGCATAGAAGTACTTCGCAGAGGGAAGTATAGGTTTGAAGCAGTTCCAGATCTCGAAGGTTAAATTGAGAGATAAAATATTTTGTGTGGCATGATTTTTGAGTCAACGAAAACGACTAAGAGTTCCCAATATCTTCCATGCTAAACAAATCATAGGCGGTTCCCAAACTAAAAATAAAGTTTATTCCTTTTTCCACCATTCTTTCACACTCCACATCTATACACATCCACGGGTACCATCGATACCAACACTTTCGAAGGAATTTATTATTTGACAACATAAAATAATTTTCTTTGCATTTCGGGATAGAGCATCCCTATTACCATCATACTCTTGTGCAATGACAAGTGAATAAACACCTATCTTGAGAATAACCTATTTAACATGGAAGATATCGGCCAACCCTTGCCGCTTCATGAGCGGTACGAGCATACAAAATAGAAGTTCATTTTGAATATTCGATTTGGCACATACAAATTTACTTAGAATGACATTGAAATACCACATATAGGTAGGTATGGTGGACTCATTTGGCACAACTTGGGGTTTAGGATTTGGATGCACAAGCAACATTCCGGCTTAGTACAAGTGAAGGCTAACAAATGGATTGAGAAGCACCCAACAAAGGAACAAAAACCATCATAAGCGAACATTAGTCATAACTAACATGAAATAATGCAACACAAGTAGGATGTAATTTCATAGCATAATTATTGACTTCATGTGCATGCATAGGGAATCACAAACCTTAACACCAATATTCTTACGAAAGCACAATTACTCACCAACATGACTCATATATTATTATCTCCATATCGCAAAACTATTGCATGGAATCAAACTTATCATATCCAATGATCTATATGAAAGTTTTTATTATATCTCCACTGTATATCTATCTCTTTGGGACCAATTTCATTTAAAGCAAATTGTCATTGCTAATAACAAGCTTTCAAACAAATATAAGTGAAGAACGAGAGCGCAAGTTTTCATTAAAATTCTCAACTCTCAAAAAATGATATAAGTGAAGCAAGAACGGATTTATTCAAAATAACAGCACCACCGTGCTAAAAAAGATATAAGTGAAGTACTAGAGCAATTCAATCCAACTACTCTCAAAAGATATAAGTGAAGATCAATGAGTAGTCAAACAATTAAGTAGCTATGTCAGGACTCTCTCTCAATAAATATTTTAAGATCTGATATTTTATTTCAAAGAGAAAATAAAACAAAAGACACTTCAAGAATAGCACATATCATGTGGACAAATAAAAAATTAGGATCAACATAGGCTAAACCATAGTTGTTGATGAAGAAAGGTGGTATGCGTAGCATCCCCAAGCTTAGATGCTTGAAACTTCTTGAAATATTTACTTGGGGTGCCTTGGGAATCCCCAAGCTTGAGATTTTTTATCTTTTTCAATTGTCTCATATCTCGGTTTCATCTACGTCTCAAAAACTTCATCCACACAATACTTGAAAAGAACTCATGAGTTTGGTAGTGCACATAAGCATAAATCAAATATTTATGTACTGCCAAGACAAGTAGCATAACAATTTAAAACATTAGATACTGTATAATATTATTTCCACAATATATATCTACCAATATAATCTATGGAAACTATAGGATAAGTAGATAACAAAACTATGACAACAATCTGTCCAAACAGAACAACGTGTAGAAATCTATGTAAATGTGTACTTATATATCTCCAAAACTTCTGAACATTTAGGACGTTATAAAAAATTTGTAAGATATTACTGTGTAAAAAATTAAGAACCTTTCCACGTTCGAGTTAAATCTGATAATTCAAATACTATAGCAGAAGTTTCTGTTTTTGTGCAGCACACATCACACATGTAATTCAAGTTATTGAAAAAAAAGATAATAAAGAATATGTAACAGAGGAAAAATAAAATAAAATGACTCTTCAAGCAAAACATACATTATGTGATGAATAAAAATATAGCTCCAAGTTAGATATACCGATAATGTTGGAGATGAAAGAGGGGATGCCTTCCGGGACATCCCCAAGCTTAGACGCTTGAGTCTTCCTTGGATATTACCTTGGGGTGTCTTGGGCATCCCCAAGCTTAGGTTCTTGTTGCCCCTTATTCTCCTCATATTGGTATCTCACCCAAAACTTGAAAAGTTAAATCACACAAAACTTAACGGAACTTCGTGAGATGGGTTAGTATGATAAAGAGCAAATCATAAACTTGGGTAGTATCAAAGACAAGATTCACAATTGTTCTCACACAATTCATACTGTCTTATATCATTCCCATAATTTATATCACTCAATATGAGCTATGGAAACACTAAAATAAGCAAACCATGGATGCAAAACAGAATGTGTAAAAAACAGAACATGTTGTGAAGATCTGAATGAAAACCTTACTTACGTAACTCTAAAATTTTTGAAACATTACAGGGAATTTGCATACCAAAACCGTGTGAAAATTTAAGAATTTTTTTACACTCTAGTAAAATCATAGTAATTCTGCAGTGGATGTAAAAGTTTTGTTTTTGCACAAAATCAAACAAGCAAGTATCCACACTATCCCAAAGGCCTTACTTGGCACTTTATTGACATAAAAGCTATAAAACATGATTAATAAAGTATATTAATCATATGAACACTGAAAAAGAGAAAGGATAAATATTGGGTTGTCTCCCAACAATCGCTTTTCTTTAATGCCTTTTAGCTAGGCATGATGATTTCAATGATGCTCACATAAAAAGTAGTAACTGAAACATGCAAGAGAGCGTGATCAAGCACATGACAATCACATTTAAGTCTAACCCACTCCCTATGCATATCGATTTTGTGAGAAAACAATTTATGGCAGCAATAATCAACTAGCATAGGGACACAAAACAAGCATGACTTTGAAACTTTGAACACATAGGGAGGAAACTTGATATTATTGCAACTCCTACAAGCATATGTGCCTCCCTCATGATAATTTTTAGTAGCATCAAGAAAGAATTCCACTATATGACCATCATATAAAAGCATTCTTTTTATGATGCACAAGCATATAATTTTTATTACTACCCACACAAGCAAGATTCTTATCATTCATAGTAGTGGGAGCAAACACAACAAAATAACTATCATGAGATACTTTATTGATATAGCCCATGTGAAATTGAAATCATGATGACAAGTTTCATGGTTATACTTATTATTCATAGCATAAATTGCATCACAAGAATCATCATAGATAGGAGGCATGATTTCATCATAATATATTTGCTCATCAAACTTGGGTGACAAAAAATAGCATCTTCATCAAACATAGCATTTCCATGCTTGTGGCTTTGCATATCATTAGCATGATGGATATTAAGAGAACTCATACTAACAATATTGCTATCACGCTCATCATTCAAGGATTTCACTATAAGTATTTTCATAAGTTCTTCCTATAGCAATTGAGCACAGTTTTCCAAAATATCATTTTCACGAAACACATTATAAAGATGAACAATATGAGACCAAATCAATTCCATTTTTTGTTATTTTTTATAAACCAAACTAGTGATATAACAAGAAACTAAAATATTCAATTGGAAGATCTAAAGATATACCTTCAAGCACTCACCTCCACGGCAACAGTGTGAGAAAAGAGCTTGATGTCTACTACACAACTTGTTCTTGTAGACTCGTGTTGGGCCTCCAAGCATAGAGTTTTGTAGGACAATAGAAAATTTCCCACAAGTGGATGACTAAGATTTATCAATCTGTGGGAGGCGTAGGATGAATACGGTCTCTCTCAAACAACCCTGCAACCAAATAACAAAGAGTCTCTTGTGTCCCCAACAGACCAAATACAATTGTAATTTGTATAGGTGCACTAGTTCAGAGAAGATATGGTGATACAAGTGTAATATGGATCATAGAAATATATTTTTATAATCTGAATAAATAAAAACAGCAAGGTAGCAAGTAACGAAAGTGAGCACAAACGATATTGCAATGCTTAAAAACAAGGCCTAGGGTCCGTACTTTCTATAGTGCAATGTATCAACGATGCTAATATATTTGGATTACATAACAATCCCTCAACGTGCGATGAAGAATCACTCCAAAGTTCCTATCTAGCAGAGAACATAAGAATAAACCATTTGTATGGTACAAAACCACCTCAAAGTTATTCTACCGATCGATCTATCCAAGAGTTTGTAATAAAATAACACAAGTTAAACTTTCCGATCTATCTATCTAAGAGTTCGTACTAAAATAACACAAAACATATTCAGATTCATAATACTCAATGCAACAGAGATAATCTCAAAGAGTGCCCCAAGATTTCTACCGTAGAAACAAAGATGATAATGTGCATCAACCCCTCTGCATAGATTACCCCAATGTAACCTCGGGAATCCGTGAGTTGAGTGGCAAAACATATATCAAGTGAATCAATATGATACCCCATTGTCACCACGGGTATTCATAGCAAGACATAAATCAAGTGCTCTTAAATCCATATAAGTATTCAATCCGATAAAAGGAAATCTCAAAGGGAGAATTCTATTCATCAAAATAAGATAGAGAGGGAGAAACACCATATGATCCAACTATATTAACCAAGCCCGCAATACATCAAGATCGTGCCATCTCAAGAACATGAGAGAGAGAGAGACAGATTAAACACATAGCTGCTGGTACAAGCCCTCAGCCCCAAAGGTGGACTACTCCCTCCTCATCATGGTGAACATAGGGATGATGAAGATGGACACCGGTGTTGATCTCCCCCTCCGGCAGGGTGCCAGAACGGGCCCGAGATTGATTTTTCGTGGCTACAGAGGCTTGCGGCGGCGAAATTTTTGATCTAGGTTTATTTCTGGGGGTTTATGTATTTATAGGAATTTTGGCATCGATCCACGTCAAGATGGGCCACAAGGTGCCCACTACCCACCAGCCCATGGGCAAGGCCTCTCGTGTGCCCTAGTGGGTAGTGGCCACCTCTTTCACCTCCTGGTCCTCCCATGAAGCTTCTAGTGCCTATTTTATTCCAAAAAAAATGTCAAAAAGTTTTGTCACATTCGGAGAAGTTTTATTTCTGCACAAAAAACAACACCACGGTATACGTGAATATTCTTGAATGCGTGGTCATGCAATTCTTTCGGTGCAACTTGAAAACATGTACACATACAAACACTCAATAGATGCACACAAATAAACAAAGGAAGCAATCATTGACCGATAAGCTTTCTTATCGTAATCTTTACCATACGCATCTGCGTATAGATGTCCATTTGTAGGCATATGACTTTTTTTGCGATTGCAATCTTTAATTTTGAACTTCTTCAAGCAGCCCTTCAAATATTTTTCTTGAGATATGGAAGTTCCATTATCTTGTTGATGGATTTGCAACCCGAGGAAGAACTTGAGTTCACCCATCATAGACATCGTATACTTCTTGGACATCATTCTCCCAAATTGCACACTACAAGAATTATTACTATAGATGAAAATCATATCGTGCACATAAATTTGACACAAAAAATATCACCATTGCAAGAACATGTGAATATAGCGGAATCAGTGGAACTAGGTTTGAAACCCATATAAAGCAGAAAATTCTTCAGTGTATCATACTAAGCCCGAGTGGGTTGCTTCAACATACAGAGAGTATTTTTCAACCTATACAATTTGTTAGGATACTATGGGTGTTCAAAGCCTGATGGCTGCTTAACATATACTTCTTCCTCAATTTTACCATTGAGGAATGCACTTTTCACATCAATTTGGTATTGAACGATATCACTCAAGTTTGCATCATCAAGAACAATACGAATTGCCTCAAGGCGAGCAATAGGAGCATATGTTTCACCAAAATATATACTTTCTACCTATGTATAGCCTTGGGTAACAAGTCATGCTTTGTTTCTCAACACAATGACATTCTCATCGTGCTTGTTGCGGAAATTCCATTTGGCACTAATAACCCACAAGTGTAGGGGACCGTAAAAGTCTTCAGGGGTAGTATTACACCCTCATTTATTGATTCGAACAAGGTGATACAAATAATATTTTTTGGTCTTAGCAGTTTAGTTGTCGATTCAAAAAAACCTAGGATATCTCCGTGTAGGAAAAGTTTTAGTAGCACAATAAAATAGGACTAGTAACAGTAACGGTAACACCAATGGTTTTGTAGTGATTGTAACAGTAGCATCAGCAATAGTAACTTAGCAATCATTTGGATCCGTGATGGATAAGCATATTGTATAACATTTATCATGTAATAGTTACACACTAGAGCGACACAGAACTAGCTCCAATTCATCAATGTAATGTAGGCATGTATTCCGTATATAGTCATACGTGCTTATAATTATAACTTGCATGTGATATTGTGTCCTACCCTCCCATGGCAGCGGGGTCCATAAGGAAACTAAGGGATATTAAGGCCTCCTTTTAATAGAGAACCAGGACAAAACATTAACACACAGTGAATACATGAACTCCTCAAACTACGGTTATCACCGACAAGAATACCAATTATTGTCACCTTGGGGTATGCAGATCATGACACATAATAGGTTCATACAACCTGCAAGATAGGATCCAAAACACTCTCATATTCATGGAAACATAAAAGGTTTGGATCTGAAATCATGTCACTCGGGTCATAGTGACAAGCATTAGCCATAGAAAAGTCATAGCAACATCAGTCTCAGAACATAGTTGATACGAGGGATCAATCCCTATCAAAATAACTCGATAATAGACAAATATCATCCAATCCCATCACTGCCTAACAAGCCTACACATAAATTACTCACTCCCAATGGTGAGCATCCTGATGGTGTTGATGGGGAAGGATTGGTGATGACGACTGACTCCTTGCGAGTGAGATGTTCTCCCTCCAAGCTTAAATACCGGTGTAGCACAGCGACGACAATTATTTCCCTCAGTTAAGAAACCAAGGTATCAATCCAGTAGGAAGATGCACAAGACTATGTAAGAAGTACCTACACACAAATATCAAATCCTCACAACCCAACGCGTAGAGGGGTTGTCAATCCCTCGTGGGTAAAGTAAGGATAGATTGATAGATGCAAATAAGAGTGATAGCAAATATAATGTAGCAAGGTATTTTTGGGTTTTTTGATAATGTAGACCTGAAAACTAAAGAGAAAATAAAGTAGAAAAGCAGATTACAAAGTAGAAGTTGCAAATATATTATGTAAAGTAGTCCCGGGGGCCGTAGGTTTCAATAGTGGCTTCTCTCGAGAAAATAGCAAGCGGTGGTAGACAAATTACTGTTGGGCAATTGATAAAAAAGCAAGTAATTATGATGATATTCATGACAATGATCATGTATATAGGCATCACGTCCAAAATAAGTAGACTGACTTCTGCCTCGATCTACTTATATTACTCCACACATCGACCGCTATCCAGCATGCATCTAGTGTATTGAGTTCATGGAGAAATGGAGTAATGCCTTAAGAACAATGACATGACGTAGACAAGATCTATTCATGTAGGAATAGACCCCATCTTTTTATCCATAATAGCAATGATACATGCGTGTCATGTCACTTTTTGTCACTGAGATTGAGCATCGCAAGATCGAACCAAGCACAAAGCACCTCTTCCTATTGCATGATCAAAGGTCAAGTTGCCTAGACAAAAACCAAATATCAGATAAGAAATACGAGGCTATAATAATCAAGCATGAATATGTTTTCATAGATCTAATCATAAACTCACAATTCATCAGATCCAAACAAACACACCGCAAAAGAAAGAGTTACACCACATGGATCTCCAAGAGACCATTGTATTGAGAAACAAAACAAGAGAGAAAGCCATCAAGATACTGCCTACGGACGCGTAGGTCTGATTTGAACTACTCACGCATTATGGGAGGAACACCAATAGAGATGGTGAACCCCTCCATGATCGTGTTCTTCTCTAGAAAAGGCTTTAGATTGGTTTTCGTGGCTCTGGAACTTGCGGTGGTTGAAACAATTTTTCATTGACTCCTCCAGGATTTCTGGAATATTGGGATATTTATAGAGCTCACACGTGGTGCAGAAGCTTTGGGAGGGCCCCACTAGACACTGATGACGAATTGATGGATATACTTCTCGTCCCTCGTTGGTTACCCCAAGTGGAAGGTGGATATGTAGTCAGCAGCATATTTCCCTTACACGGGGACTGTAAGGTTTATCGAACCAGGAGGACTCCGAGGATCAACAAGTAGGTGTTCGCTGCTCTGGCGCTAGCAGAAGACGTGGACCTGCACACACAACAAATATCTTTGCTCCCAACGAGTAGAGAGAGGTTGTCAATCTCTCTGGCCTTGTAGTTTGCAAAGGATCAAAACACAAGCGGGAATAGTGATAGTGATTGCAACAGAAAAGTAAATAAAGCAGTAAATGGTGGAGGTGTAAGAAATGGTGGTAATATGGACCGGAGTCACATGATGTTCACTAGTAATGTCTATCTCCCAAAAGACGATAAAGAACTATGCATGGGTAAACAAATTACAGCTGGGCAATTGACAGAATTATAAACGCACCGCAATGCTAACCATGCTACTAGAAAGTTAGAGGCTCAAAAGGAATGGGCAGTACGCCAAGACAAGTAGATCATTTATTCATAAACATCTACTTACTAATCATCCACCTTGAGATATCTATCCAGAACATCTCGCTGGTATTAAGTTGCGAGCCCCACCCAAAGTGTAAACTCAAAGCAACAAACAACTGCATTAACGAACTTTGCGTAAGGTAAACAATACTTGCAACCATGGTCACAAGCACCGTTGTTTTCTCCCTGGTGGCGACATCACATCCCCTAGTCTTATGTTTCTCTCACTCAAGCTAGACATCAGGGGGCATGGACCCACAATCATGCATAACGCTCCCTCTTGGAGTTACAATCTACTACTCGGCCAAAGCAATAAATAGGAATGGAGAACATGCATGAATCACTAAAGAACATAATATACAAGGATTATCAAATATATAAATCATCACAATCTGAAAATGATCTCATAATCCATCGGATCCCAGCAAACTAAGCATAGCAACAGCAGGAAAATTACATAGATGCCTTGATCATGTAGGGCAGCTGACAAGGGCTAATCATTGAAGCACAAGATTGGAGAGAAGACATCACATAGCTACTGGTCATGGACTCATAGTCCAAGGAGGACAACTCACGACACGTCCGGAAACGTCCATGGCGGTGGAGAAGCTCCCAGAGGTCAATACTCCCTTCGACAGGGTGCCGGGAAGAGGTCTTCTGACGCTCCCGATCTCGGAAGCGTTGTGGCGGCGGAACGATGGAGAAATTTGCGATTCTGGATATGATGGAAGGGTTTCCGATCGGAGGGGTAAATATAGGCCAAAGGAGGGCGTCAGAGGAGGTGGGCCCCACCCTGGCGACCTATGGGCGCGGCCAGGGGGTAGGCCACGCAGGGAGGCCGCATGGGCAGGCCGTGGCTCCCCTCTGGCCCACCTTTGGTGCTCCGGAAGCTTCTGTCACGCCGATTTTTGTATATTTTTCTCGGGATTTTCGGGGCTTTGTAAATTGGGGTAAAAGCCCTTGCAAAAAAGACATCAGCAGACAGAAACTGGCCCTGGGTGCACTGAGTTAGTAGGTTAGTCCAAATATGTGTAAAAAGGTATGAAAGTGTAACAAAACATATAACAATGTCACCCAAAAGATCATGGAACAAGCAGAAATTATAGATACGTTTGGGACGTATCAGACACCAGGCCACGTCAGGGGCCCCTCGCACGCCATGGTGTTTAGTGGTCCCCCTGGGCCTTGGCTACTGGTCGATCTTGGCCCCAAAGTTTCCTTCTATTCCAAAAAATCTTCGTAAAGTTTTGAGGCAATTGGACCACATTTGATATTGATTTTCTGCAAAGGAAAAATGCATAAAAACAACAACTCACAGTAGGCACTATGTCAATAGGTTAGCCCCAAAAATGATATAAAATTGCTATAAAATGATTATAAAACATCCAAGAATGATAACATAATAGCATAGAACAATAAAAAATTATAGATACATTGGAGACGTATCAGCATCCCTGTCGGGGTACACAAACAGAGGTGTTTATTTCCCCTTGACTTATGCATGGAAGACAAGCCACTAACCCGGTGACCTAAGGTTGCCGGGGATGCTACCACTCCATCAAGACATGGCTAGGGCTAGAGAAGCCGCTCTACGAGAGGTCAAGGAGAGCATCAAGAAGACCAAGACACCGGCAGACGTGGCCCCGATGGCCAACGATGCCGGCAAGACCTACACCAGTAGTCCAAGACATGCCCAGAACCCTCGGCACCCACCAGGGGCGAAGGCACATGCATCCTCGACAAGACCCGGCAAGATGCCTCCCTGGCAAGCGTCGGCCAACCTGCCACCACTCCACCTCATCGCTACAGCAGTCACTTTTTGATGAGGTGTCGAGCTCCCTGATGGCTATGTAGCTCTTGCTAAATATGTGGCAGCGTGTCAAGACACCAAGCCATGGCCAGCTAATAGGTGGCAGGAGCTTGCCGGGAAGGCACACCCGCTCGCCACCTAAGGCCGAATTTATGGCAATTTGTCTTAAGTGCGAGAGTTAGGTATGATAGCTAGCACTGTTAGCTATATGGTCATGACTATTTGCTACTGCGGATGCCCCTTGAGGTATAAAAGGAGGCCCAAGGCAACCTAGCAAATGATTCGAACACTAGGAGATTCGACACTTGGTAGATCCTGACCCTCGTGGGACTAGAACCAACTATATTTGTACGTACGTAATAGCTCTTCTTGAAAACCCTTGTCAGGGCAGAACTCTACGCAAACCTCATCTTCCTCAATCAATCCACCAAAGAAGGAGTAGGGTTTTATGCTTCATAGTGTCCCGAACCTGGGTAAAAATGCCTGAGTCTCATCATCGTGTCGCCTCGTAGTTTATGTTCTTTGTGTCGAATCACAAAGGGGCCAAAGGTCCCATAGGTGATCGAGTTCACACCTGCACCGACATCTTTGGTGTGCGATGTCGATGCGGGTGTGCATTCGATCACCTATGAGACCTTTGTCCCCTTTGTTATTCGGCGGGGAGGTCGCATGGCACAAAGAGCAGAAACTACGAGGCAGCACAATGACGAGACTCAGGCATTTCTACCCAGGTTCGGGCCACTATGAAGAGTGAAACCATACTCCTGCTTTGGTGGACTGATTGAGGAAGACGAAGTTTGCGTCGAATTCCCCCCCCCCCCCCGCAAGGGTTGCGAGGGAGAGCTATTATGTACGTACAAATACACTTGATTCTAGTCCCCTAGGGGTCCGAATCTACCAAGTGTCGAATCTCCGAGTGATCGAATCCATTGCTAGGTTGCCTTGGGCCTCCTTTTATAGCTCAAGGGGTGTCCATAGTGGAAAAAAGTCATGATCAGATAGCTAACAGTGCTATCATACCTAACTCTGGCACTTAAGACAAAGCACCATAAATACGGCCTTAGGTGGCGAGCGGGGGTGCATTCCCGGCAAGCTCCTGCCACGTATTAGCTGGCCGTGGTTTGGTGTCTTAACACGCCCCTTGACGGGTGTCAAGTTGGTGTGATCTGTCTTCTGGCGCACCGTCACGTATTTAGCAAGAGCCACCTAGCCATCTGGGAGCTCGACACCTCATCAAAAAGTGACTGTTGTAGCGTGATACGTCTCAAACCTATCTATAATTTTTGATGTTTTCACGTTGTTATCTTGCCTTCTTTGTATGTTTTATGTACCTTTTTATATCTTTTTGGGACTAACTTATTAATTCAGTGCCAAGTGCGAGTTCCTGTTTTTTTCGTGTTTTTGACTCTTTTCAAATCTGATTTTGGAACGGAGTCCAAACGGAAGAAAAACCCCGAAATGATTTTTTCCCGAACGGAAGAAGTCTAGGGGGCTTTTGGGCCAAGTCAGGTGGGCTCCAGGGAGCCCAAAAGCCCCCATTCCGCCACCAGGGGGGAGGCGGCGGTGGGCAGGCTTGTGGCCTCCCTGGCCGCCCCCTGACCTAGGTCTTTGGCCTATAAATCCCAAATATTCCGCAAAAAATCAGGGGATCCTCGAAAATACTTTTCCGCCGCCGCAAGCTTCCGTTTCCGCGAGATCTCATCTGGAGACCCTTCCCGGCACCCTGCCGGAGGGGACTTCAGAGTTGAAGGGCTTCTTCATCATCATCATCGACCCTCCAATGACTCGTGAGTAGTTCACTTCTGACCTACGGGTCCGTAGTTAGTAGCTAGATGGCTTCTTCTCTCTCTTGGATCTTCAATACAAAGTTCTCCATGATCTTCATGGAGATCTATCCGATGTTATATTCTTTGGCGGTGTGTTTGTCGAGGTTCGATGAATTGTGGACTTGTGATCAGATTATCTATGATATATATTTGAGTCTTTGCTGGTTTCTTATATGCATGATTTCATATCCTTGTAAGTCTCTCCGAGTCTTGGGTTTTGTTTGGCCAACTAGATCTATGATTCTTGCAATGGGAGAAGTGCTTGCTTTTGGGTTCTGCCATGTGGTGACCTTTCCCAGTGACAGTAGGGGCAGCAAGGCACACATCAAGCAGTTGCCATCAAGGGTAAAAAGATGGGGTTATTATCATTGGTTTGAGATTATCCCTCTACATCATGTCATCTTGCTTATGGCGTTACTCTGTTCTTATGGACTTAATACACTAGATGCCTACTGGATAGCGGTCGACGTGTGGAGTAATAGTAGTAGATGCAGAAAGTATCGGTCTACTTGTTTCAGACGTGATGCCTATAGAAATAATCATTGCATAGATATTGTCACGACTCTGCACGGTTCTATCAATTGTTCGACAGTAATTTGTTCACCCACCGTCTACTTGCTTTCATGAGAGAAGCCACTAGTAAACACTACGGCCCCCGGGTCTATTCACATCCATCGTTTACATCTCCGCTTTTACTTTCCTCTGTTACTTTGTTGCTTTCAGTTCTCACTTGGCAAAGAATCTATAAGGGATTGACAACCCCTTCATAGCGTTGGGTGCAAGCTTTTGTGTTTGTGCAGGATCTTGAGATACTCTTCCGCCGGATTGATACCTTGGTTCTCAAACTAAGGGAAATACTTACCGTCGCTGTGCTACATCACCCTTTCCGCTTTGAGGGAACACCAACGCAAGGCTCCAAGGCCACGGGGGAAATCCTTTGCATACTTGCCTAGGAAGTCCCTTAAGGCGTAGCCGTAGCTGAAGGATTCCTGGTGCCCTCGACACAACTGGCGCCATTGCAAGGGATACACAACAAACATCAGAAGTATTTCTGGCGCCATTGCCGGGGAGGAGAAATCAAGATCTATCCAAGTAGGTCTCACAAACTCTTCTCTTGCATTTACTTTTGTTGCCAGTTGCCTCTCGTTTTCCTCTCCCCTACTTCACATTTGCCGTTTTCATTCTCCTTTTGCCTTCGCCGTTTTCTTTTGCCTTTGCCGGTTTTCTTGCTTGCCTGTGTGCTTGTTTGGTTGTTGAAGTCATCATGTCTGAAAATACCAAACTTTGCGACTTCTCGAGCACTAATAATAATGATTTTATTAGTACTCCAATTGCTCCCGCCACTAGTGCGGAATCGTATGAAATCAACGTAGCTCTGCTGAATCTTGTTATGAAAGAGCAATTTTCTGGCCTCCCTAGTGAAGATGCCGCATCCCATCTCAATACCTTCATTGAGATTTGTGATATGCAAAAGAAAAGAGATGTGGATAATGACGTGATTAAGTTGAAACTTTTTTCCTTTCTCGTTGCGAGATCGCGCAAAAACTTGGTTTTCTTCTTTGCCTAAAAATAGTATCGATTCTTGGGATAGGTGCAAAGATGCTTACATATCCAAGTATTTTCCGCCGGCTAAGATGATCTCCTTACGTAACGATATCATGAATTTCAAGCAATTTGATCATGAACACGTTGCACAATCTTGGGAGAGGATGAAGCTTATGATTAGAAATTGTCCTGCTCATGGCTTGAGTTTGTGGATGATTATACAAATCTATTACGCTGGCTTGAATTTCTCTTCTAGCAATATCTTGGACTCCGCCTCAGGTGGAACATTCATGGAAATCACGTTAGGAGACGCTACAAAACTCCTAGACAATATCATGACCAACTACTCTCAGTGGCACACTGAAAGGTCGCCTGCTAGCAAAAAGGTGCACGCTATAGAAGAGATTATCTCGCTTAGTGCTTAGATGGACGAGTTGATGAATTTGGTTGCTAGTAGAAACGCTACCGTAGATCCTAATGACATGCCACTATCTTCTTTGATTGAGAGTAGCAACGCTAGTTTGGACATGAATTTTGTTGGTAGGAACAATTTTGGCAACAACAATGCTTTTAGAGGAAACTATGTTCCTAGGCCTTTTCCTAGTAACTCCTCTAGCAATTATGGCAATTCCTACGGCAACACTTATGGAAATCATAACAAATTACCCTCTGATCTAGAGAGTAATATCAAAGAGTTCATCAACTCTCAAAAGATTTTCAATGCGTCCATAGAGGAAAAACTACTCAAAATAGACGATTTGGCTAAGAGCGTTGATAGGATGTCTTATGATATTGATGCTTTGAAAGTTAGATGCGCTCCTCCCAACATCAACTTGGATGAAACTTTGAAATCTATGCGTATCTCCATGAATGAGAGCAAAGGAAGAACCACCCAAATTCTCGCTAGACATGAATGGTTTAAAAGGGTGCGTTCTAGTGATGCAAATCGCGAAGATCTTAAAGTTCTTGGTGCGTCTCCTCTTGAATCTTTGTTTTTGCGTGTCAAACCTACTTATGGAGGGGCTGGATATGAATCCACTTTGGTTGAAAAACGCCCCAATGATTCGGAGTCCACCTACCTTGATGATAAAGGTGTGGAGAGTGGAGTAGAAGAAGTCAAAATTTTGGGTAGTAATGAAACTCCTACTTTGGATTTCAAGGAATTCAATTATGATAATTGTTCCTTATTTGAATGCATTTCTTTGATGCAATCCATTGCAAACTCTCCACATGCTTATAGCCAAAGCAAAGCCTTTACCGCGCATATCGTAGATGCTATGATGAAATCTCTTGAAGAGAAGCTCGAACTAGAAGTCTCGATACCTAGAAAACTTCGTGATGAGTGGGAACCTACTATCAAAATCAAGATCAAAAACTATGAGTGCAATGCTTTGTGTGATTTGGGTGCTAGTGTTTCCGCGATTCCAAAGTCTTTATGTGATATTCTTGGTTTTCATGAGATTGAAGAGTGTTCTCTTAATTTGCATCTTGCGGATTCTACTGTCAAGAAACCCATGGGGAGGATCGATGATGTTCTTATTGTTGCAAATAAGAACTATGTACCCGTGGATTTCATTGTACTTGACATAGATTGCAATCCTTCATGTCCCATTATTCTTGGTAGACCTTTCCGAAGGACTATTGGTGCTATCATGAATATGAAGCAAGGGAATATTAGATTTTAATTTCCCTTAAAGAAGGGCATGGAGCACTTTCCTATAAAGAAAATAAGATTGCCTTATGAATCTATGATGAGGGATACCTATGGTTTGAACACCAAAGATGACTATACGTGATTCCATCACTTTCGCCTAGCTAAGGGCGTTAAACAAAAGCGCTTGTTGGGAGGCAACCCAACGAATCTATCCTTTTTCTTTATGTTTTGTGTTTTCCACACTTTCATAATTCTGTTATGATTTTGTTTTTTGTGTTTCTTCTTGCGTTTGTGCCAAGCAAAACCGTTATGATTAGTCTTGAGGATGATCGTTTGGTCACGCTGGAAAAGGCAGAAACTTTCTCACGAAAAGAATTTTAATTTTTGTTCTGTAAGAGATTTTGAGTTGATTCTTTTTTATGCTGATTTCTATGCACATTCTTCAGACTTCGTAATTTTTCAGAATGTTTGAAGTACCAGAGGTATATGAAACATACAGATTGCTACAGACTGGTCTGCTGTTAACAAATTCTGTTTTTGTTGTGTTGGTTGCTTATTTTGATGAAACTATGGATAGTATCGGGGGGTATTAGCCATGGAAGATTGAAATTACAGTAACCCAACATCATCACAAGTATAATTTAAGTTTGCTACAGTACCTAAGGAAGTGGTGGTTTGCTTTCTTGTACTAATGTTACCACGAGTTTCTATTTAAGTTTCGTGTTGTGAAATTTTCAAGTTTTGGGTGAAGTTCTTATGGACAAAAAGATAAAGAGTGGCAAGAGCTCAAGCTTGGGGATGCCCAAGGCACCCCAATAGATGCAAGGATGCCGTATAATCCTAAGCTTGGGGATGTCCCGGGAAGGCATCCCGTCTCTCGTCTTCAATCCATCGGTAACGTTACTTGGGGCTATATTTTTATTCACCACATGTTATGTGTTTTTGCTTGGAGTGTCTTGTATCGTAGGAGTCTTTTATTTTGTTGCTTCACAATCATCCTTGCTGCACACCTAGAGAGAGAGAGACATGCACTCACCGTGATTTTGTCGAGCTTCACTTATATCTTTTGGTAGACAATTCAGCTCACATGTGCTTCACTTATATCTTTTGAGCTAGATACTTTTGCTCTATGAGCTTAACTTATATCTTTTAGAGCACAGCGGTGCGTGGCTTGGTAGTGGATCTATGCTTTGAAAGTAGTCTCAAAAGGGGTAGTTATTCAAAGGGATATGAAAACTTCCACCTTCATGTGCATTGAATAGTTAGAGAAGTTTGATTCATCTCAATTAGTTTTGAGTTGTGGTTATGGTAATATTGAAGTCATGCTAGTAAGGTGTTGTGGATCTAGAAATATTTGTGTTGAAGTTAGTGATTCCCGTAGCATGCACGTATGATAGACCGCTATGTGATGAAATCTGAGCATGATTAGTCTATTGATTGTCATCCTTTGCATGGCAGTCGGGATCACGCGATGGTTTATACCTACCAACCCTTCCCCTTGGAGTATGCGTCGAATGCTTTGTTTTGATTACTAATAAATTTTTTGCAACAAGTATATGAGTTCTTCATGACTAATGTTGAGTCCATGGTTTAGATGCACTTTCACCTTCCACCATCACTATCTTCTTAGTGCTGCGCAACTTTCACCGGTGCAGAAAACCCACCATGAGCCTTCCTCAAAACAGCCACCATACCTACCTACTATGGCTTTTTCAAAGTCATTCCGATATATATTACCATGCAACTACCGCCATGATATGTGCCACCACGTCTACATTGCCTTTGCACGATCGTAAGATAGCGAGCATGATGTTTCCACTGATGTCTATGCCATGCTAGATCATTGCCACGGTACACTACCGAAGGCATTCCATATAGAGTCATAGTTGCTCTAAGTTTTGAGTTGAAAGTGTGATGATCATCATTATTGGATCATTGTCCCATGTGAGGAAATAAAAGAGGCCAAAGAATCCCATAAAAAAAGAGGCCAAAGAGCCCACCAAAATAAAAAAATGAGAGAAAAAGAGAGAAGGGACAATGCTACCACTTTTTCCACACTTGTGCATTTTGAGCACCATGATCTTCATGATTGAGAGTCTCTCGTTTTGTCACCACCATATAGCTAGTGGGAAATTATCATGATATACCTTGGCTTGTATATTCCAATGATAGGCTTCCTCAAAATTGCCTTAGGTCTTCGTGAGCAAGCAAGTTGGATGCACACCCACTAGTTTTCTTTAAGAGCTTTCACATACTTGTAGCTCTAGTGCATCATTTGTATGGCAATCCCTACTCATTCACATTGATATCTATTGATGAGCATCTCCACAGCTCATTGATATGCCTAGTTAATGTGACTATCTTCTCCTTTTTGTCTTGCAACCCCCACCACATTCCACACCATCTATAGTGCTATAACCATGGCTCACGCTCATGTATTGCGTGAGAGTTGAAAATGTTCGAGAAAGTAAAGGTGTGAAACAATTACTTGGCCAATACCAGGGTTGTGCATGATTTAAACTCGTTGTGCAATGATGATAGAGCATAGCCAGACTATATGCTTTTGTAGGGATAACTTTCTTTTGGCCTTGTTATTTTGAAAGTTCATGATTACTTTGCTAGTTTGCTTGAATTATTATTGTTTCCACATCAATAGCAAACTATTGTTTTGAATCTAATGGATCTGAACATTCACGTCACATTACGAGGAATTACAAAGGAAACCTATGCTAGGTAGCATGAAAGCATAAAAAATTCATTCTTATCACTTCCCTACTCGAGGACGAGCAGGAGTTAAGCTTGGGGATGCTTGATACGTCTCAAACGTATCTATAATTTTTGATGTTTTCACGCTGTTATCTTGCCTTCTTTGTATGTTTTATGTACCTTTTTATATCTTTTTGGGACTAACTTATTAATTCAGTGCCAAGTGCCAGTTCCTGTTTTTTGTGTGTTTTTGACTCTTTTCAGATCTGATTTTGGAACGGAGTCCAAACGGAAGAAAAACCCCGAAATGATTTTTTCCCGAACGGAAGAAGTCCAGGGGGCTTTTGGGCCAACCCAGGTGGGCTCCAGGGAGCCCACAAGCCCCCACTCCGCCACCAGGGGGAGGCGGCGATGGGCAGGCTTGTGGCCTCCCTGCCCGCCCCCTCACCTAGGTCTTTGGCCTATAAATTCCCAAATATTCCGCAAAAAATCAAGGGAGCCTCGAAAATACTTTTCCGCCGCCGCAAGCTTCCGTTTCCGCGAGATCTCATCTGGAGACCCTTCCCGGCACCCTGCCGGAGGGGACTTCGGAGTTGGAGGGCTTCTTCTTCATCATCATCGCCCCTCCAATGACTCGTGAGTAGTTCACTTCAGACCTACGGGTCTGTGGTTAGTAGCTAGATGGCTTCTTCTCTCTCTTGGATCTTCAATACAAAGTTCTCCATGATCTTCATGGAGATCTATCCGATGTAATCTTCTTTGGCGGTGTGTTTGTCGAGATCCGATGAATTGTGGACTTGTGATCAGATTATCTATGATATATATTTGAGTCTTTGCTGATTTATTATATGCATGATTTGATATCCTTGTAAGTCTCTCTGAGTCTTGGGTTTTGTTTGGCCAACTAGATCTATGATTCTTGCAATGGGAGAAGTGCTTGGTTTTGGGTTCTGCCATGTGGTGACCTTTCGCAGTGACAGTAGGGGCAGCAAGGCACACATCAAGCAGTTGCCATCAAGGGTAAAAAGATGGGGTTTTTGTCTTTGGTTTGAGATTATCCCTCTACATGATGTCATCTTGCTTAAGGCGTTACTCTGTTCTTATGGACTTAATACACTAGATGCATGCTGGATAGCGGTCGACGTGTGGAGTAATAGTAGTAGATGCAGAAATTATCGGTCTACTTGTTTCAGACGTGATGCCTATAGAAATAATCATTGCATAGATATCATCACGACTCTGCACGGTTCTATCAATTGTTCGACAGTAATTTGTTCACCCACCGTCTACTTGCTTTCATGAGAGAAGCCACTAGTAAACACTACGGCCCCCGGGTCTATTCACATCCATCGTTTACATCTCCGCTTTTACTTTCCTCTGTTACTTTGTTGCTTTCAGTTCTCACTTGGCAAAGAATCTATAAGGGATTGACAACCCCTTCATAGCGTTGGGTGCAAGCTTTTGTGTTTGTGCAGGATCTTGAGATACTCTTCCGCCGGATTGATACCTTGGTTCTCAAACTAAGGGAAATACTTACCGTCGCTGTGCTACACCACCCTTTCTGCTTTGAGGGAACACCAACGCAAGGCTCCAAGGCCACGGGGGAAATCCTTTGCATACTTGCCTAGGAAGTCCCTTAAGGCGTAGCCGTAGCTGAAGGATTCCTGGTGCCGTCGACACAACTGGCGCCATTGCAAGGGATACACAGCAAACATCAGAGCAATGAGGTGGAGTGGTGGCAGGTTAACCCACGCTTGCCGGGGAGGTGTCTTATTGGGTCTTGTCGAGGATGCATGTGCCTTCGCCCTTGGTGGGTGCGAGGGGTTATGGGCATGTCTTGGACTGGTTGTGTAGGTCTTGACGGCATCGTCGGCCATCGGGGGCCGCCTATGCTAGAGTCTTTGTCTTCTTTATGTGCTTCTTGACCTCTCGTAGAGCGGCTTCTCTCACCCTGGCGAGGTCTTGATGCAGTGGTAGCATCCCCAGCAACCTTAGGTCGCCGGGTCGGTGGCTTGTCATCCGTGCACAAGTCAAGGGAAAATAAACACCCATGTTTGTGTACCCCAATAGAAGCCCCCGAGCCTGAGCCATACATGTCACTGGGCATGTTGGGTTAGGCTCCCTTAATGCACGGACGCGTGTCCAAAAACTTCTATCCCTCCCACAACCCACGTCTAATCCGATCATTTATCGCAGGTCGTGGGAGTCGCCGAACAGTAGACGTTGAGTAAAAAAGGGAACCACGAGTAAATAAATGGAAGTTCCTGTAGGGACAACGAAGAGCCAACCCCCAATGCATGGCCCCCATACATAAGGAAGTGATCCTAAAAAGGGGGCACTGCTCATTCACATTTACCTCTCCGCCTTTCACACCCTCTCTCCTCCAACCAAGAAGTCGCCTACGCCGCCGCCGTTCCTTCTACGAGCATTGCTGAATCTCCCGCTGCTCAAGGGAGATGGGAAAGAAGATGGCCGGCGTGAAGGGAAAACACGCAACTGAGGTGCAGGTGTGGGTTGTTGATGAGAAGAAGAGGAGAACAGAGGAAGCTGAGAAGCGATGGTGGGAAGATGTGGTTTTTTCCCCAACAAATCTGGATGGCAACACCTTGTTTGCAAGGTATGCCTATATGTGGGGGAGAGAGACAAAGGGGCATGGGGCGCCTGAGGTTCTGCCAGACAGCCCCAAGGAGAAGACGCCATCAGCTTCGTACCGCTTCATCTATGCTTACTTTTACTGTGGCCTCTCTCCCCCCTTCTCAGATTTCCTGTGCGCCATGATGGTGACGTATGGATTTCACCTCCTGGATTTTGTGTCCAATGCAATGGCGTGCATGGCAATATTTTCCCACCTGTGCAAGAACTTCGTCGGAGTCACCCCCAACGTGGATTTGCTCAGTCACTTCTTCATCCCCTAGATAAAGGACAAGAATCACCGCTCGAGGAACATTAGGTGGATTCACGGGGCCAAGAAGGAGGACTGAGAGTATCTCCCTCGCCAATATCGTGGGAAGTGGGAAGAGTGGAGGGGCGATTGGTGTTGGATCAAGGACGCCAAAGCCCCCGAGTTCTGTTCCGCACTTACTGCTTGTGTCTTGCACGGTAACGCGTGGAGCATCTTGGGTCTTTCCAATAACAAGCTTCGTCCAACGCTGAATACGGTCACCCACCTCAAAGCTGTCGGGCTTACCATTCAGCATGTAGGGGTCGACTTCCTTCGGCCCGCAACATTGCACTGCTGCAGAAGAGGGACAAGTTTGCCTCGGAGTTCAGTGGCCCTGCCGACTGGATGCGGGTGTACCCAGGTGCTGGCAACAACCTGATGACCTATTGCCATGGCTGGTTGTGCGATCAGTTATTTGGTGCCATGGGGCCGTTCGATCTACCAATAGGGGTTGTCCCGTGCACATTAATTCTGCCAGGAACCAGATTCTGTAGTGGATGCCAGATTGCAATGCTTCCGCGGTCAAGCTTGATTGGGTTTTACCCTCCCTGGAAGACGAGATGGCGTGGCTCTGTATCTTGGAGGAAAAGGCCTTCAACTAAGAGGACAACCTGAATGCGCCCACGAGGGATGCGGAGAGGGCTTATATTGCTGCCTGAGTCGCGAAGGATAGATAAGTCAGGGCCGCCAAGGTGGCGGCCTCCGGGAACGAAGGAGAGGAAGAATCCGTAGAAAGCGAATCTTCCAGAGAGGAAGATGAGAATCTTTTCCCGGAAGAAGCTGTCAGGTTGGAGTCAACCGGGGTTGGAGCTCTCGAGGCCGAGGGCGAGATGGAGAGGGCAAGTGGTCTTGTAGTGGAGGAAGAGGGGCTTGTAACACCCCCAAGCTCCAGAACCAGGGCGGCGCCCTCGCCAGCGCGTAGGCCAGGAAGCGGCGGCTCGTGCGCCTTCGTGGGCTCCTTCGAGGACAAAGATGACGACCTCCAAGGGAAGAGGGTGCAAGGGGCACGTCGTCAATTCTCCCAACTTTCAAAAGCCAAAGTTTCTCGAGTCAAGCGACGGAGGGTCATGGGGGTGGACCCGAGTCCCCCGTCAAGCCCAACTTCTCCACCTGGCTTGCCTCTGCCCGAAGCTCCAACTATGTCGCCAAACCCCGCTCCACCAACTCTGAAGAGGGGCAGATCAACTCCGTCGCTTGCATCATATGAGCTGGGATCCATGCTCATGGCTTCAGACTAAGTCCTTCGACCACCAACATCGTCAAAGCTCTTCATTTTTTATGCCTTGACTGATTTGGTATGATCATCTGTTTGACAGGGATGAGGACGAGGAGCCCCTCACGCATAGGGCCAAATGTGCCAAATCCATGGCAGGGCGGGATCCCACGACTGACACGGGTCTAACGGGAGACACACGGGAGAATGCCATGTCTACCGCCCGGGCCAGCCTCCACCATGAGATCCATACGCAATCCCCGTCCCATGACAGGGACGAATAAAGGCATCCTCCTACCCCCCAACAGGGAGAATGGAGAGGCTCATCAGGGAGAGGCTCGCCAGGAGGGGCCTTCCCTTCAAGACGTCTCTCCAACCATTGCCATGGGGAGGGATTCTCCGGTAAGGGCCTCTGCCAAAGACCTTATCCGCATAGAAGCTGTCATTCACGACGTAGCGAAGTATCGTCCCCCGACAGTTGATCTCGTCGGGGAAACAAATATTCCTGCGCGACAAACTTCATCGGTTAGCCCACTTGCCTGCGTCTTGATTTCCTCTCCCTTTTTTCTTTCTTTTGATCAGCTTTTTGACTTTTACCTTGTTGTTCATTGCCTTTGAATACAACATCACCATCAGAAGAACCAGAGCTATTGGAAGAGGTGGTTGTTATCAGGAACGATGCTGCCATGGAGGCAGAGAAGATTGTTACCGTGGAAGGTCATGACTCTGATGCTGGGGAACTCCATGAGCCCCTCGAAATAACGACATCAAACCCCGACAGCTCAATTGTCCCGTCCTTAGTCATTGAGGGGAAAGCCCCCCGTTCAGGCTCTAGGACCCTTGCCTCTACAGTATCCTCTGCCGTTGTTTCTACAATCGTCCTCAGACCAGCTGGCCATGGTCACCACTACACTGTGCCCTCCAACTCAAGACTTGTCCTTCTCAGCGGGCACAGACATCGTCAAAGGGATCGAGCGGGTGCTGTCGCCGGCTCATCAGAAGGTTGGAGGGGTCGATAACCTTGCCGATAGTGCCAAGGATCTGGCTTTCTTGGAATCCACGGCTGCCGTGATCAAGGACATGCAGAGCAGGTACAACCTCAAGGAGCAGGCAGCCAAAGAGCAATGTGAGGAGGCCGGCCTTGTGGGGAAGCAGTTGAGGCACAAGGGAAACGAACAGCAGGAGTGGTACAACCAGCTGGTCCATTCCCCTAAGAGGAAACATGAAATGCTATCCATGTCTAAGGAAGATGTTGCAGCCCGGGAGACCAACCCGGTGGAGCACAAAGCGCATCTGTACGCCAGGGAGGCGGAAATATCCTCCCGGGAAGAGGCCCTTAAACTTTCCCTTCGCGATAAGGAAGAGGAGTTGGAGGCTCGCCTCTTACAACGCACCAAGGATCTAGAGGACGGGCACAAAGCTGCTCTTGCCGCGCTCTACTCGACTTTCGCTGCCCAGTTGAAGAAGGTGTTTGACGAGCTTGCTACAGCAGCTGCCGCCAAGACAAACTGGAGGCCCAGCTGAGCACCCCGATAGAGGAACTTTCTAGGAATGGAGAGGAGACCAAGGCTCTCAAAGAAGAGGTGAGGAAAGAGAAAAAACATGTTGGAAGAGGCGCACTCGCAGCTTTCTTCCAAGAGGCAAAACGTCGACACCGCTAACAATACTATCTCCGGTTTGCAATCCAGACTTGCTTCGCTAGAGCAGAAAATCGAGTCTGCCGGTGTTCGAGAGGAGCTATTGCAGAAATACATGACCAATGCCCAAACTGTCAAGAAAGAGGCAGAATACAAACTTGATAACCAGATCGAGCAGCGCGACATTTCGATCAGGAGCATGGTTTACATCGCTGAGCGTCTCAGAACCCAACTTTTGAGCATGAACATGAAGAGTTGGACCTTCTCTGTTAGTCGGCATGAGGTCCCAAGCGTCAAGCTAACAATATTCTTCGAGGGCTTGATCGAGGGGCTGAAGACGTACGAGGAATATATGGTGGTCTGCTTCGCCAAAAAATCCCGGAAGCTAGCTCGTGATGCCCTCTCCATGGTCTCGAGCAACCTCACCTTCTTCCTCCCGGAGCTCGATCTCTCCAACGGTTCCAAGAAGTTGTCGTCGGGCGCTGATGCCTCTGCCTCCACAGACAAGGCGTCCCCTTTTGCCGACACGGTCCTTGTGGTCCTAAGGGTCCAAGGAGGCCGCATGAGTTAGTTTCGACCCACTCCTGCTGCCGTCACGATGTCCCGTACTTAAGACACAATATGTATCTCGTATTAGTCCATGCACTATCTTTGCTTTTTGTTGAACTATTATCTTTACGTAATCGTATGCCATCCCCCTTTGCTTTCCTTCTGGTATCCGTATGGTTGCTTCCTTTGCGCGCTCTGGTTTCCCGCCAACAACATGCTGCCACACTTGCCTCGTGGAACGGGTCCTTAGCATTCTGCATGCGAGGACACACTGTCGGTGAGTTTTTCCTCATGGATCTTTGATGCCGCCGCGAGTTTCGTTGAGCAGGCTCAAAACAAAACGGGGGCGCGGTTAGGAAGAAGACGAGGTTCCATTACGCAACACATTCACCATATAGAAACTCTGTTCACAAAGGGGAATATGCAAAATGTAAGCTATTTGACGAAAAACTGACGGTTGTGTTGACTTATCTTTCCTTAAGGATTCTTCTCTATCTTGGTGCTCTTCTGCCCACATTCGCCAATCCCTCCTTCTTCCATCACTGTTTCTTCCCTTCGTGCTCCTAGTGCATGCATGGTGTAAACCATGGCTATTCTGAGAGGAAGAGAAGGACGAACATAGAGGAAATGGAGGTACTTGGGGAAATGTTAGTTGTGAGCGTGGCCTGAGGCAAGAGCTTGTCGGGCCAGTGCAACTGTTCATAATTTTATCCGGAAGGTAAGGAATAGTAAATATGCTCGGTCGAACCTTCCTTCTTCTCCCTCTTGCCCAATGGTCCTGTGACGACTATGGCATTGGAAATGCTGGGAAATGGGACTCCCCTCTGGCCCATTTGCCTGGGTCACCGACCAACGGATCCGCTCTAGCATTTGGCTTGGGATTTACCAAGGTGGGGCAAATGCAAGACCTAGCCGCACGCGAGCTCGTCGAAGTCGGTGGTTCCACCGTGACGCAGAACTGACCAAAGGTGGGAAGGGAGAAGAGAGGAAGGGTATCCCCGTGTACCTTTCCTTCTTCCCCGCACATCCTCAGGGGTTAGGCGGGTCAGCCAAATGTTTGTGACTGGGGCGGCGCCGTTGCCTAGTTCGCTTCTTCCCCTACTGAGGTCACCATCGTGGCCGTGCCATCCGCGTCAGATGCAGCAGCCGCAACGTCGATCGCCCGCATTGTCGTTGACGCAACCGCGATGATGGTGCGTGGCCTGGGGTTGGAGAGAATAAAGCTCGTGGTGATGTTCTTCTTCCTCAATGCTTTAGTGGAGGGATAGCAGATGAATATCGATGGAGCGCTTGCAATGTCAGGTTTGTGCGAATGAAGCCCCCTGTCTGGCACGCCAAAGATGTCAGTGCATGTGTGCACTCGATCACCTATGGGATCTTTGGCCCCTTTGTGGTTCGGCGGGGAGGTCGTGTGGCACAAAGAGCAGAAACTACGAGGCAGCACGATGATGAGACTCATGCGTTTTTACCCAGGTTCGGGCCGCTGTGAAGCATAAAACCCTACTCCTACTTTGGTGGATTGATTGAGGAAGATGAAGTTTGCACGGAGTTCTGCCCCAGCAAGGTTTGCCGGGGAGAGAAATTACGTACGTACAAATACACTTGGTTCTAGTCCCCTGGGTTGCCTTGGGCCTCCTTTTATAGCTCAAGGGGCGTCCAAAGTGGAAAACGGTCATGATAAGATAGCTAACAGTGCTATCATACCTAAGTCTAGCACTTAAGTCAAAGCACCATACATGTAGTCTTAGGTGGATAGTGGGGCTGTGTTCCTTGGAAGCTCCTTCCATTTATTAGTTGGTCATGCCTTGGTGTCTTAACACGCCTCTGGACGGGTGTCAAGTTGTCGTGATCTGTCTTCCAGCGCACTGCCACGTATTTAGCGAGAACCACCTAGCCATCTAGGATCTCGACATCTCATCGATAAGTGACAGGTGTAGCGATGAGGTGGAGTGGTGGCAGGTTGGCCCATCTTGTCGGGGAGGCGTCTTGACGGGTCTTTTTGAGGATGCATGTGCCTTAGCCCCTCGTAGGTGCCGGGGATTCTGGCATGTCTTGGACTGCTTGTGTAGGTCTCGCCGTCATCGTCGGCCATCGGGGGCCATATCTGCCGGAGTCTTGGTGTTCTTGATGCGCTCCTTGACCTCTCGTAGAGCGGCTTTTCTGGCCTTGGCCAGGTCTTGATGGACTGGTAGCATCCTCCGGTGACCTAACAGTGGCTCGTCGTCCGTGCACAAGTCAAGGGGAAATAAACACCCCTGTTTGTGTACCTCGACAATCCCAAAGCTTAATTCCAGCTCGTCCTTGAGTAGGTAAATGATAAAAAAAGAATTTTTGATTGTGAAATGCTATCTCTCATGTTCATCATATTTTTTGCATTCAGCATGGGCATATGGTCTTGTACATGATGCAAAGCAATAGTCTATAATTTGGCATGAAGATTTCAATACTCAAGCATATCAACAAGCAACTAAGTCTTTCAAAATATCAACGCTAAAGAACGTTATCCCTCCCCCATCATGCTCTATCGTTGATGCATTCATGCACCATACTCAAATATTAACTACATCCAATGCTCAAGTGTGATAATAGTGTTCCTGAGTTGGGGATTTATAAGAGAAGATGGAGACTCAAATAAAAAAAATAAAAATTGCATAAAGTAAATAGGTAGGCCCTTCATAGAGGGAAGCAAGGATTTGTAGAGGTGGCATTGCTCAAAGTGAAAAAGTTAGAGATCAATTTTTTTAGGGTGGCATGCTTTTCCTATCAACGACAAGGACTAAGAGTTTCCAATATCCTCAATAATAAACAAATTATAGTCGGTTCCCAAACTGGAAATAAAGTTTATTCCTTTTCCACCATTCTTTCGCATTCCACGGCTAGCCGTATCCACGGGTGTCATTCGTACCAACACTTTCCAAGGAATTTTTTATTTGACAACATAAAATATATTATTTTCTTTTTGGGACAGGGCATGCCTGTTGCCGCCATATTCTCATGCAATGACAAGTTAATAAACACTCATCTTGAGAATAACCTATTTAACATGGAAGATACCGGCCGCCCCTCGCCGCTTCATGAGCGGTACGTCCATACAAAACATAATTTTATTTTGAAAATTAGAGTTGTCTCTTTCAAATTTACTTGGAACGGCGTTGAAATACCGCATATAGGTAGGTATGGTTGACTCACTTGCACAACTTTGGGTTTAGGTTTTGGATGCACAAGCATCATTTCCACTTAGTACAAGTGAAGGCTAGCAAATAGATTGAGAAGCGCCCAACCATGGGACAAAAATCATCATAGGTGAACATTAAACATAACTAACACCGAATAAATGCTACACAAGTAGGATGTGATTTCATAGCAAAATTATCTACATTACATGCATGCATAGGGAATCACAAACCTTAACACCAATTTTCTTACTAGAGCAAAATTACTCATCAACATAAATCACATATTACTATCTTCATATCGCAAAACTATTGCAAAGAATCAAGCTTGACATCCAATGATCTTCATGAAAGTTTTATTATATCCTTCCTCGACATTCATCACTTCGGGACTAATTTTCGTTTAAAGCAAATTTCCAATGCAAATAACAAGCTCTCAAACAAGTATAAGTGAAGCGCGAGAGCACAAGTTTCTTTAAAAAAATAACTATCGAAATTATATGTGTGAAGCACTTGAGAAATTCCATGTCTCTAAAAATTTAGGTGAAGCATAAAGAGTGATTCTAATAAATCATAGCATAATTTAGCTCTCTCAAACGGGTGTGTCCAGCAAGGTTTGTTACGACAAACTAACCAGCAACTAAAGAAAAGACACAAATCATACAAGGCGCTCCAAGCAAAACTCATGATATGTGACGAATAAAAATATAGCTCCAAATAAAATTACCGATGGTTTCTAGAAGAAAGAGGGGATGCCTTCCGTGGCATCCCAAGCCTAGCTTCTTGGTACTCCTTAGATATTGCCTTGGGGTGCCATGGGCAACCCCAAGCTTAGTATTTTATCACTCCTTGTTCCATCATCCATCGTGATCTCACTTAAAACTTGAAAACTTCAATCGCACAAAACTCAATAAAAATTTCATGAGACCCATTAGTATAAGAAAACCAAACTTTACTATAGGTACTGATATGTCCATTTTGCATAATGCTTTCATGTTGATATTTATCGCTTTATGGACTGTTATTATACTTTGTGGAATCTTACTTATGCCCTTTCTCTCTTATTTTGCAAGGTTTATTTGAAGAGGGAGAATACCGACAGCTAGAATTCTGGACTGGAAAAGGAGCAAGTCTGAGTGCTCTATTCTGCGCAACTCCAAATGCCCTGAAAATCAACGTGGATTTTTTGAATTTTATAAAAAATACTGGGCGAAAGAAGTGTCAGAGGGGAGCAACCAGGGGCCCACAAGCCTGGTTGCCACGGCCTACCCACCTGGCCGCGACAATAGGGCTTGTGGGCACCCTGGCGGCCCACTGCCCCCTCTTTTGCTATATGAAGGGTTTCATTCCAGAAAAAATCATTCGGGAGCTTTTTCGTGGATTCTCCGCCGCCACGAGGCGGAACTTGAGCAGATCCAATCTAGAGCTCCGACAGGACGATCCTGCCGGGGAAACTTCCCTCCCGGAGGGGGAAATCGTCACCATCATCATCACCAACACTCCTCTCGTCAGAGGGGATGCATCTCCATCAGCGTCTTCATCAGCACCATCTCCTCTCCAATCCCTAGTTCCTCTCTTGTAACCAATCTCCATCTCGCGACTATGATTGGTACTTGTAAGGTTGCTAGTAGTGTTGATTACTCTTCGTAGTTGATGCTAGTTGGATTACTTGGTGGAAGAGTTTATGTTCAGATCCTTGATGCTATTCATTACACCTCTGATCATGATTATTATTATGCTTTGTGAGTAGTCACTTTTGTTCCTGAGGACATGGGATAAGTCATGCTAATAATAGTGATGTGAGTTTGGTATTCGTTCGGTATTTTGATATGTTGTGTGTTGTTTTTCCTCTATTGGTGTTATGTGAACATCGACTACATAACACTTCACCATATTTGGGCCTAGAGGAAGGCACTGGGGAGTAGTAAGTAGATGATGGGTTGCTGGAGTGATAGAAGCTTAAACCCGAGTCTATGCGTTGCTTCGTAAGGGGCTGATTTGGATCCACTAGTTTAATGCTATGGTTAGACATTGTCTTAATTCTTCTTTTGTAGTTGCGGATGCTTGCGAGAGGGGTTAATCACAAGTGGGATGCTTGCCCAACTAAGGGCGGTACCCAAGCGCCGGTCCACCCACATATCAAACTATGAAAGTAACGAACGCGAATCATATGAACATGATGAAACTAGCATGACAGAAATTCCCGTGTGTCCTCGGGAGCGTTTTTCCTCTTATAAGACTTTGTTCAGGCTTGTCCCTTGCTACAAAAGGGATTGGGCCACTTTCTGCACCGTTTCTACTACTTGTTACTTGTTAGTTTTCGCTTGCTACGTTTCACCTCACTACACCATCACTTGTTACTGATACTTTCAGTGCTTGCAGTTATTACCTTGCTGAAAACCATTTATCAGAGCCTTCTCCTCCTCGTTGGGTTCGACACTCTTACTTATCGAAAGGACTAATATTGATCTCCTATACTTGTTGGTCATCAAGACTCTTTTCTGGCGCCGTTGCTGGGGAGGAAGCGCCTTTGGTAAGTGGAATATGGTAAGGAAACATTTATATACTGTGCTGAAATTTATTGTCACTTGTCACTATGGAAACTGTTCCTTTGAGGAGTTTGTTCGGGGTATCTTCACCACGAACGGAAGCACGAGGAGTTGTTCCTCAACCTGAGGTACCTACTAAAAATATGTTTTATGAAATTCCTTCGGGTATGCTTGAGAAACTGCTGGCTAATCCTTTTACAGGAGATGGATCATCACATCTAGACTTGCATCTGATCTATGTAGATGAAGTTTGTGGTTTATTTAAGCTTGCAGGTTTTCCCGAGGATGAGGTAAAGAAGAAAGTCTTTCCTTTATCTTTGAAGGATAAGGCGTTGACATGGTATAGTCTATGTGATGATACTGGATCATGGGACTACAATCGGTTGAAATTGGAATTTCATCAAAAGTTCTATCCTATGCATTTAGTACATCGTGATCGGAATTATATTTATAACTTTTGGCCCCGTGATAGGGAAAGCGTAGCTCAAGCTTGGGGGAGGCTTAAATCAATGCTATATTCATGCCCCAATCATGAGCTCTCGAGAGAAATTATCACTCAAAACTTTTATGCTCGGCTTTCCCATGAAGATCGTACCATGCTTGACACTTCTTGTGCCGGTTCTTTTATGAAGAAGGATCTTCATCACAAGTGGAATTTATTGGAAAGAATCAAACATAACTCTGAAGATTGGGAGTTGGAAGAAGGTAAGGAGTCAGGTATGAATTTCCAGTTTGATTGCGTTAAATCTTTTGTTGAAACAAACACTTCTAAAGATTTTAGCGCTAAGTATGGACTTGACTCTGAGATAGTAGCTTCTCTATGTGAATCTTTTGCTGCTCATGTTGATCTTCCCAAAGAGAAGTGGTTTAAGTATCATCCCCCTGTAGAAATCAACATAGCCAAAACCAATCTAGTTGAGGAGAAAGTTATTTCTTTTAGTGATCCTGTTGTTCCTTGTGCCTACGCTGAGAAACAACCTTACCCTGCTAGGAAAAAGGATTATTCTAAAGCTCCAATTATGATACGTAGGGGTTACATTAGACCACTTGCACCCCCTGAGGAAATTAGAGTTGAACCTAGTGTTGCTATTATCAAAGATCTCTTATCCGAAGACATAGATGGGCATGTTATCAAATTCTGTGAGGACTCCGCTAGAATAGCTAAACCTCACGCGAAAGACAAATACGGACCTGTAGTTGGCTTGCCCGTTGTGTCTGTGAAGATAGGATATCACTGTTACCATGGTTTATGTGATACGGGTGCTAGTGTTAGTGCAATACCCCGTTCCCTATATGATGAAATCAAAGATGAGATTGCACCTGCTGAGTTAGAACCCATTGATGTCACTATTACGCTAGCTAATAGAGACACTATCTGTCCTCTCGGAATTGTGAGAGACGTAGAAGTCCTGTGTGGTAAGACAAAGTATCCTACTGATTTCCTCGTCCTTTCTACTGCACAAGATAGCTTTTGTCCCATCATATTTGGTAGACCCTTTCTCAACAGTGTCAATGCTCACATTGACTGCATTAAACAAACTGTCACTATTAGTTTCGAGGGTGTGTCTCATGAATTTAACTTCTCCAATGTAAGACAACCCCATGAAAAAGAGTCGTCTGGTAGGGATGAAATCATTGCTCTTGCCTCTATTGCCATACCTCCTACGGATCCTTTAGAGCAATATCTGCTTGAGCATGAAAATGATATGCATATGGAGGAAAGAGATGAGATAGATAAAATTGTCTTACAACAATATCCTATTCTCAAGAATAATCTACATGTTGAACTGCTTAGGGATCCTCCCCCACCAAAGGGTGATCGTGTGTTCGAGCTAAAACAGTTACCAGATACTCTTAAGTATGCATATCTTGATGAGAAGGAGATATATCCTGTTATTATTAGTGCTCACCTCTCGGATCACGAAGAGAAGAAGTTATTAGAAACCTTGAGGAAGCACCGTGGTGCTATTGGATATACACTTGATGATCTAAAGGGTATTAGTCCCACTCTATGTCAGCACAAGATTAAACCGAACCTAATTCTAAACCAGTCGCTGATCATCAACGGAGACTAAATCCGAGGATGAAAGAGGTCTCGAGAAAAGAAATATTAAAGCTTCTGGAAGCAGGAATCATCTATCCTGTTGCTCATAGTGATTGCGTAAGTCAAGTACATTGCGTACCTAAGAAGGGAGGTATCACCGTCGTTCCTAATGATAAGGATGAACTAATCCCATAGAGGATTATTAATAGCTATAGGATGGCGACAGACTTTCAGAAACTGAACAAGGCAACCAGGAAGGACCATTATCCTTTACCGTTCATCGACCAGATACTAGAAAGGCTATCTAAACACACACACACTTCTGCTTTCTAGATGGTTATTTAGGTTTCTCGCAAATACCTGTTGCACAATCTGATCAAGAGAAAACCACCTTCACATGCCCCTTCGGTACCTTCGCTTATAGACGTGTGCCTTTTGGCTTGTGCAATGCACCTGCCACCTTTCAAAGATGTATGATGGCTATATTCTCTGACTTTTGTGAAAAGATTGTTGAGGTTTTCATGGATGATTTCTCTGTCTATGGTTCTTCCTTTGACGATTGCCTCAACAACCTTGATTGAGTCTTACAGAGATGCAAAGATACCAACCTCGTCTTGAACTGGGAGAAGTGCCACTTCATGGTTAATGAAGGCATCGTCTTAGGACACAAAATCTGTGAGAGAGGCATTGAAGTTGATAAGGCTAAGGTTGATGCAATTGAGAAAATGCCTTGCCCCACTGATATCAGAGGTATACGTAGTTTCCTAGGTCATGCTGGTTTCTATAGAAGGTTCATTAAAGACTTCTCTAAGATTTCTAGGCCTCTTACCAACCTCTTGCAAAAGGATGTTCCTTTTGTTTTTGATGAGGATTGTGAGGAAGCTTTCAAAATACTTAAGAAGGCCTTGATAACCGCGCCAATTGTTCAACCACCTGATTGGAACTTGCCCTTTGAAATCATGTGCGATGCTAGTGATTATGCTGTTGGTGCTGTTCTAGGACAAAGAGTTGACAAGAAGTTGAATGTCATTCACTACGCTAGTAAAACTCTAGACAGTGCCCAAAGAAACTATGCCACTACGGAGAAGGAGTTTTTAGCAGTCGTGTTTGCATGTGAAAAGTTCAGATCTTATATAGTTGACTCCAAAGTCACTATTCACTCTGATCATGCTGCTATTAAGTACCTCATGGAGAAGAAGGACGCTAAGCCTAGGCTAATCAGATGGGTTCTCCTGCTACAGGAATTTGATTTGCACGTTGTTGACCGAAAGGGTGCTGATAACCCTGTAGCAGATAACTTTTCTAGGCTAGAGAATGTCCTTGATGACCCACGAACTATTGATGACAGCTTTCCTGATGAGCAATTGAATGTCATCCGCACTTCACATAGTGCACCGTGGTATGCTGATTACGCAAACTATATCGTAGCCAAATACATACCACCCAGTTTCACCTACCAGCAAAAGAAGAAATTCTTCTTTGATTTGAGACACTACTTTTGGGATGATGCTCAACTCTATAAGGAAGGAGTAGATGGTGTTATTAGACGTTGTGTGCCTGAACATGAACAGGGACAGATCCTGTAGACTTGTCAATCCGAGGCTTACGGAGGACACCATGCTGGAGACAGAACTGCTCATAAGGTATTGCAATCAGGATTCTATTGGCCCACTCTCTTCAAGGATGCTCGTAAGTTTGTCTTGTCTTGTGACGAATGCCATAGAATAGGGAATATCACTAACCGTCAGGAAATGCCTATGAACTATTCACTTGCCATTGAACCATTTGATGTTTGGGGCTTTGATTATATGGGACCTTTCCCGAGTTCCAATGGGTATACTCACATCTTAGTTGCTGTGGATTATGTCACTAAGTGGGTAGAAGCTATCCCCACTAAGAATGTTGATCACCACACCTCTATTAAGATGCTTAAAGAAGTCATTTTCCCAAGATTTGGAGTCCATAGATATCTGATGACTGATGGCGGTTCACGCTTCATTCATGGTGTTTTCCGCAAGATGCTCGCTAAGTATGATGTCAACCACATAGTAGCATCTCCTTATCATCCTCAGTCTAGTGGTCAAGTAGAGTTGAGTAATAGGGAGATCAAATTGATCTTACAAACGGCCGTCAATAGATCTCGAAAGAATTGGTCTAGCAAACTTGATGATGCACTATGGGCTTATAGTACTGCTTATAAGAATCCCATGGGCATGTCGCCGTATAAAATGGTTTACGGTCAGGCCTGTCATTTACCTCTTGAGCTAGAACAAAAAGCTTATTGGGCAATCAAAGAGCTCAACTTTGATTTCAAACTTGCCGGTGAGAAGCGGTTGCTTGATATCAGCTCATTAGGTGAATGGAGGGCCCAGGCATATGAGAATGCCAAGTTGTTCAAGGAAAAGGTTAAGAGATGGCACGACAAATGAATACAAAAACGAGAGTTCAATGTAGGTGATTATGTCCTTCTATACAATTCTCGTTTAAGATTCTTCGCAGGCAAGCTTCTCTCTAAATGGGAAGGTCCCTACATTGTCGAGGAAGTATATCATTCCGGTGCCATCAAAATCAATAACACGGAAGGTAATTTTCCTAGAGTGGTAAACGGGCAAAGAATCAAGCATTATATCTCTAGTACTCCCATAAATGTTGAGACCAATATCATCAATATCATAACTCCGGAGGAGTACATAAGGGATGTTTATCAGCCTATTTCAGACCCTGAAAATGAAGAGGTATCTGTTTCGGTAAGTAATTGGACTCCGAAACTTTTCCAATAGGAAATTTTCTCCATTTTGGAATTTATGGAAAATTAGAAAAATAAAAAGCAGTCCGGAGAGCGCACGAGGCGGCCACAAGCTTGGTTGCCGCGGCCTCCCCCTAGCCGCGGCAACAAGGCTTGTGGGCAGCTCGTGTGCCTCCCGGACTCCGTTTTCTTGCGGAGCACTCCTTCTGTTCCAGAAAAAAAATCATTATATATACGCCCGAGGGTTTTGATCTCTGTATCACGTAGTTTTCCTCTGTTTTCGTTTCGAGCTTGTTGTCTATCGCAGATTTAGGTCAAGATGTCTTCTCAAGATTGAGAAGAAGAGATCTATGTGGCCGATGATCGTGCTAACTCCAGGATTAATGGGGACTTGGAACCTTATGGTTGGACCACTAACGAGGAAGAGGACTATGAGCTCAAGGGGAAGGAACAAACGAGTTCCGATGAAGAGGAGGCTCCTCTACCCCAACCTGGATGCACTCACGTGGAATTCAAGGAGTCAAGCCTCCCTGACCAAAGGAAGAAGCCTAAGACCTTGTTTATCCCTTCTCGTTTCTTGCAGGAGAGTAAGCAGGAACTTTGCCATAGAGTGTTGAAGCTTAAGGAGGAAAATGACGATCTGAGGGAGCAGAACTTTTTGCTCAAGTGGAAATTAGACAAGCTCAAGACTACTTCAACAACACCACCACCATCACCACCAAAGGAAGACAACTAAAGCATTGGTATGGGCAATCCCCTTGGCTTTTGCCAAGCTTGGGGGAGTTGCCCTGGTATCGTATCACCTTTATATATTTTTCTTTTACCTTTGTGTTAGTTTTTCCTTTTCAGTTTTTATTTCTTCTCTTAGTGGAATAAGACTTTAGTGTTTAGTTTGAGTCTTTTCCCTTGTGTCTCTCCCGTTGTATTCGAGCTTGCGAGCTATATAATAAAGAGTATCTTAGTCAAGGGCTTTGTTTTGTGCCATGATCAAAAGTATGAAAAGAACGATAGCATGAAAGATCATGAGATGATCTTATGGAAAGTGATAGCTTCACATATAACAAGTATGATGATTGAAAGTTGTTGAGAGTAGACCAACATAGACCTCAGTCATTGTTGCAATTAATAAGAAGTAATAAGGAAAGAGAGGTTCACATATAAATATATCATCTTAGACACTTTCTATAATTGTGAGCACTCACCAAACTATTACATGCCTAGAAGTAGATGTTGGACAAGGAAGACAACATAATGAATTGTGTTTGCTTGGTGCCAAACAATGTTATATGATTACAGATCCCTTAGCATGTGACGATTGCTTCCACCTCATATTAGCCAAAACTCACACACCAAGTAGAGATACTACTTGTGCATCCATAAACCTTCAACCCAGTTTTGCCATGAGTGTCCACCATACCTACCTATGGATTGAATAAGATCCCTCAAGTAAGTTGTCATCGGTGCAAGCAATAAAAATTGCTCTCTAATATGTATGATCTATTAGTGTGTGGAAAATAAGCTTTGTACGAACCTGTGATGAGGAAGACATAAAAGCGACAGACTGCATAAGAAAGTTCTTTATCACAGGGGGGAATATAAAGTGACGTTCCTCCGCACTAAGAGGACACGTATCCAAACCTCAAAAGTGCATGACAACCTCTGCTTCCCTCTGCGAAGGTCCTATCTTGTACCTTTAATTTTTGCCCATGTAAGAGTCGGTCTTCACCAATTCCTTATTTAGCCCTTTTCTTGGTGAACGTCATATGCTTGGGAAAGATCTATATTCATATATCAACTTGGAGCTGAGTACTTATGCTTTATTATTGTTGACTTTACCCTTGAGGTAAATGGTTGGGAGGCAAACTATAAGCCCCTATCTTTCTGTGTGTCCAACTGAAACTTCGATACCATGAGTACCACGTGAGTAGTAACAATTGTGGAAAACAAAAGAGATGATTGAGTATGTGGATTTGCCTAACAAGCTCTTAGTGGACTCTTTCTAATAATGTGATAAATTGCAATTGCTTCAATGACTTTGGATGGTTGTTGGCCACTTCTCGGTAAGGTTTTTGTCTCATACTTTGCTTTGTGAAGGAATTGTTACTTTCCCATAAGAATCTCTATGATGTATTGTTGTTCTATGTGTGATCATGATGCCCTCTTGTCCGTATTATGTTTTATCGACACCTTCATCCCTAAACATGTGGACATGTTTTGGGTCTTGGTTTTTCGCTTGAGGACAAGCGAGGTCTAAGCTTGGGGGAGTTGATACGTCCATTTTGCATCATGCTTTCATGTTGATATTTATCGCTTTATGGACTGTTATTATACTTTGTGGAACCTTACTTATGCCCTTTCTCTCTTATTTTGCAAGGTTTATTTGAAGAGGGAGAATACCGGTAGCTGGAATTCTGGACTGGAAAAGGAGCAAGTCTGAGTGCTCTATTTTGTGCAACTCCAAATGCCTTGAAAATCAACGTGGATTTTTTTTGGATTTTATAAAAAATACTTGGCGAAAGAAGTGTCAGAGGGGAGCAACCAGGGGCCCACAAGCCTAGTTGCCGCAGCCTACCCCCCAGGCCGCGGCAACAGGGCTTGTGGGCACCCTCGCGGCCCACGGCCCCCCCTCTTTTCCTATATGAAGGGTTCCGTTCCAGAAAAAATCATTCGGGAGCTTTTTCGTGGATTCTCCACCGCGACGAGGCGGAACTTGAGCAGATCCAATCTAGAGCTCCGGCAAGACGATCCTGTCGGGGAAACTTCCCTCCCGAAGGGGGAAATCATCGCCATCGTCATCACCAACACTCCTCTCGACGGAGGGGAGGCATCTCCATCAACATCTTTGTCAGCACCATCTCCTCTCCAATCCCTAGTTCATCTCTTGTAACCAATCTCCATCTCGCTACTCCGATTGGTACTTGTAAGGTTGCTAGTAGTGTTGATTACTCTTTGTAGTTGATGCTAGTTGGATTACTTGGTGGAAGAGTTTATGTTCAGATCCTTGATGCTATTCATTACACCTCTGATCATGATTATGATTATGCTTTGTGAGTAGTCACTTTTGTTCCTGAGGACATGGGATAAGTCATGCTAATAATAGTCATGTGAGTTTGGTATTTGTTCGATATTTTGATATGTTGTATGTTGTTTTTCCTCTAGTGGTGTTATGTGAACGACGACTACATAACACTTCACCATATTTGGGCCTAGAGGAACGCATTGGGGAGTAGTAAGTAGATGATGGGTTGCTGGAGTGACAGAAGCTTAAACCCCAGTCTATGTGTTGCTTCGTAAGGGGCTGATTTGGATCCACTAGTTTAATGCTATGGTTAGACGTTGTCTTAATTATTCTTTCGTAGTTGCGGATGCTTGCGAGAGGGGTTAATCATAAGTGGGATGCTTGTCCAAGTAAGGGCAGTACCCAAGCGCCGGTCCACCCACATATGAAACTATCAAAGTAACGAATGCGAATCATATGAACATGATGAAACTAGCATGACAGAAATACCCGTGTGTCCTCGGGAGCGTTTTTCCTCTTATAAGACTTTTTTCAGGCTTGTCCCTTGCTACAAAAGGGATTGGGCCACTTGCTGCACCGTTGTTACTACTTGTTACTTCTTACTTTTCGCTTGCTACGTTTCACCTCACTACACCATCACTTGTTACCGCTACTTTCAGTGCTTGCGGTTATTACCTTGCTGAAAACCGTTTATCAGAGCCTTCTCCTCCTCGTTGGGTTCGACACTCTTACTTATCGAAAGGACTACGATTGATCCCCTATACTTGTGGGTCATCAGGTACTATTGAAAACCTATTCCAATTTTGTTTTTGAATTATACCTGCTGTATTATAACTTTACCATGGGTTATTCCCACTGCTATAAGCCATAGAATCATTAAAATAATCACATAACACAAAGGAAACATAATCTGTTAAAAACAGAATAGTTTGTAAAGATTCGAAATTTACTTTTACTGCTATAACTGCAAAAAATCTGAAAATTAGGACAACGTAGCGAGTTTGTATAACAATCATGTGTAAGAAATTCAGACACTTTTGACGTTTCTGTGATTTTTAGGGATTTTTCTACCGGACGCGGAAGTTTATGTTTTACAGTAGGATTACAACAACTAATACCCCGCATGATCCTTAAGGCTTTGCTCGGTACAAAAACTAAATAGAACACAAAAACATAATTATAAAAGTAACCTAATTGTGCAAACACTTAAGAAGAAAAAAATGAAAATGAAGTTTATCCGTTGGGTTTTCTCCCAGCAAGCGCTGACGTTTTATGCCCCTAGCTAGGCATATAAGATAATTTTAAGTGATGTCATCCTCAGCGATTGATTCATAGTTAGAATCATGATTGATTCATATGGTAATTTAGTTTTAGTTCTAGGGAAGTGTTCCATGCCCTTTCTTAGTGGAATTTTTTTTTAATATTCCCTTCTTTCATATCAAACACGGCTCCTATAGTACGCAAGAACGTTCTACCAAGAATTGTTGGACAAGACGGATTGCACTCAATATCAAGTACAACAAAATATATGGGCACACAGTTCCTATTTCGAAGAATAAGAACATCATTAATTCTTCCCACAGGTTTTTTAATAGTAAAATCCGCCAAGTGTAAATTGAGAGAACACTCTTCAATATCGGTAAGACCAAGCACATCACAAAGAGATTTCAGAATTGTGGAAACGTTAGCACCAAAACCACATAAAGCATAGCATTCAAAATTATTGATTTTTATCTTCATGGCGGGTTCCCATTCATCATGTAATTTTCTAGGAATTGAAATCTCTAACTCTAGCTTTTCTTCCAATGTTTTAATCACCGCTTCCGAAATATGTTTAGTAAAAGCTTCATTTTGTTCATAGGCATTGGGTGAATTTATTATAGATTGCAACATAGAAATACACTCAATCAAGGAGCAGCTATCAAAATTAAAAAAATTGCAATCCAAAATAGTGGGTGCATCGCTAGCTTAAGTTTTTACCTCTTCAATCCCACTTTTATCAATTTTTTCAATAAGATTTTCACCCCCCAAATCATGGGAACACCCTCTCGATAAAGTTGACATTTCCTCAGTTCCCTCATCATTAATTTTAACATTATCAAAAAGGGAATCAACAGAAGAAATACCAATCATTTTAATCTCTTCATTATTTTGATCCTCTAATGATTCGGGCTTAGCTACCATTTGATTTACGAACATAGCTTGCGCATCAGATATCTTTCCTAGCAGATTTTCGGTAAGAGCATACTGAGATTGAAGATTGGCAACTTCTTTACTAACATGATCAAGTTGTTTTGTTATAGCATCAAGAAGAATAGAATATTACTTAAGTTCTTCGGTAAAAAAATGTTTTTCTCAAATTGCATTGTCATGTATTCCTTGGTACTTTTCTCAATATCTAGCAAAATAGTAGGATATGGAACCTCGTAATACCTCCTTTGAGGCACAATGTCTATGCAAGCAAGAACACAAGCAAACAAGAGATCTCCAAGAAAAAGGCAAAGTAAAGATGGAAAATAAAAGGTAATTTTTTGTGAAGTGGGGGAGAGGAAAGCGAAAGGAAAATGGCAATTAATGCAATTGCAAGGAGATGATATTTGTATGTAGGGACCTGATAGATCTTGACTTGATCTTCCCCGACAACGGCACCAGAAAACTGTCACTCCTCGCGAGTTCGTTGGTCTCCCTCTAAGCTTAAAGGGTGATGTAGCACAACAATGGCAAGTATTTCTCTCAGTTAAGAAACGAAGGTATCAATCCAGTAGGAAGATCGACAAGACTATGTAAGCAACCGTACACACAAATAGCAAATCCTTGCAACACAACGAGTAGAGCGGTTGTCAATCCTTGTGGGTAAAGTAAGTATAGATTAATAGACTCAAATAAGAGTGATATAAAATAGAACGTAGCAAGGTATTTTTTGGTTTTTTGATAATATAGATCTGAAAAAAATAGCAAATAAAGTAGAAAAGTAGATAGCAAAGTAGAGATTGCAAATAGATTATGTGAACTAGACCCGGGGGCCGTAGGTTTCACTAGTGGCTTCTCTCAAGAAAATAGCAAGCGGTGGGTCGACAAATTACTATTGGGCAACTGATAGAAAAGCAAAAAATTATGACGATATGCATGAAAATGATCATGTATATAGGCATCACGTACAAAATAAGTAGACCAACTTCTGCCTGCATCTACTTCTATTACTCCACACATCGACCGCTATCCGACTTACATCTAGTGTATTGAGTTCGTGGGGAAAGAGAGTAATGCCTTAAGAACCATGACACGGTGTAGACAAGATCTATTCATGTAGGAATAGGCCCCATCTTTTTATCCTTAATAGCAAAAATGCATGCGTGTCATGTCTCTTTTTGTCGACTCGTCTAGGGTTTCTGGAATATTGGGGGTATTTATTGAGCTCAGAGGAGGTGCAGAAGCTTCGAGAGGGCCCCACAAGACACCAGGCCGCTCCATGCCTCCCTGGCGCATCGTGCTGTCAAGTGCCCCCCTGGGCCTTGGTTGCCGCTCATTCTTGGCCCCCAAGTTTCCTTCTGGTCAAAATGAAATCTCCGTAACGTTTCATGGTGATTGGACGTTATTTGATATGGATTTTTGCAAAGTAAAACAATAACAAAAGAAACAACAACTGGCAGTAGGCACTATGTCAATAGGTTAGTCCCAAAATGATATAAAATATCTATAAAATGATTATAAAACATCCAAGAATGATAACGTAACATCATATACCAATCAAAAATTATAGATACGTTGGATTCATATCGACGACGACGAGAATCCCCCTCTCTGGAGCACAAAACAGACTCAAGATCATCCCTCCTCAGGAAGAACAGGAGGTGGTGGTGGCTCTGTCTCGTAAAACGCGGTGGCCCCATGCCAGTAGAGTGCTTAGGGGGATGGCCGCGCCCTGCTGGTTTGGCACTAATAGGTGGCCACCTCTGGTAGGTGTTCGCTCCAATATTTTTTATGTTGTCCTAAAAAAATTCAAAAAGTTTTTTCTAATTCCGAGAAATTTCATTTCTGCACAAAAACAACACCTTGGCAATTCTATTGAAAACAATGTGTGGGGACCCCGACTAATAAGTCGTGGTCACTGAATGCACGTGTATAGTAATCCCAGAGATCAATGCTCACTAAACACACAAAACTAAGTAACAAGAGTCTTCATGCATTACGTATCATTTTACACCATTATAACCATTATCGCCAAGTGTTCATAAGTAGGGATGGGAAGGCCAAACCTCAATCATCAACTTGTAGATGAATTCTTCAACGAAAGCATGGACCCAAGCCATCTACCTTAACCCTACACGCATTCTAACTGCGAAGCGTCCTAGCTCGTACGTTCGTCACCAAGGTACTCTTCACCACATCCTCTTATTTCTAGCCTAGCCAATTAAATAACCAATGTAAGACAATGATAATTTTCAATGTACTCACAAGCAACCCATATTTGGAACAAGTTAAAGAATGCAGGGTATAACACTAAGTAGGTAGTTTTACAAAAAGCTAATTGGAGGGTGATGACATGTCTTAAAAACTTGCAAAGCATGCAGTAGGAGGTTTCGAGTATCCATATGAACATGTTACATATATCAATGTAAACAGTGTTTGAACAACTCCAATTAATTCATCGCGTCAAGTCATCTCACTTAACTCAAGTATCCCCTTGTCACACACACACACAAAGTTTTGTGAAAACATCTGACATAGTTTAAGCAGCACCACCCAACTATCCTTGACCATGGACATGGCTATTCGAATAGTTTTACACTCTACAAAGGCTGCACACTTTACCGAGAAGACTCCGGAAAGTTCCGTGTCAAGCCATGACTCACGGTATATTACATACCCGAGGTAAGCACCTGAACAATGCCTTTCCCTTAATAAGATTAAACAAAGAGTTCACTCGTTGGTACCTATCCCTCATGGTGTACATCATACGAGACCCGCTCAAGATCGTACCATCCAAGAAGGGACACAACGGTGTGCCTGGTGTGTGTGAAAACAGTCATAGTTGCCCTTTCGAGTACGACCCCGTATAGAGAGTGGCCATGTTACTCCCGCCACTAGTAATGCAGGTTCTCTTCTAGTATTGACCAAAGTAAGCAACAAAGCCCCATACCATAAGGGGTATAGTGGTCGTACATGTAAGGCGGAAAATGACCGACAATTTTTAAATCAAATCTGTTTTCAAACACACACACACACACACACACACAAGTTGCTCCGATACACCACTTTTTTTAAAGTTGTTACCTAGCTCATCTTCTCCCTCGGGAATTAGTGGCATCTGATGGGTTTTTTGAGAAGTATTTGAAAATACTTTCCTTTTTATCATCATGCAAATCCCAATCCCACCCGCATAGCAATTACTTTAACAACCTATCTACTTCCCATTAGCACAACTCTAAGCGGAAAGTAGAGTGATGGCAATGCAAGTATCAACGAGAAACATATCGGAGACAACCCACCAAGGTGGTCACCATATCATCATGATTTCTATGCAACAATTTAAAGTGCTCTTTGTCATGCAATACAAGGGTTTCATCAACATGGTCAAAAGGCTGCTTGCTTGGCTCAACATAGTCTTCGAGGTCTTCAAAAGCTTCCACTCCAACTCCATATACTTTGTCTACTCGGTCAACTAACTTCGAAAACAACCACAATAAGTAACATAACAAGTAGAAAACAAAAGTGTTCTAAATTAGGAATTTTATTTTTCTTGGACACCTCACGTCATAAGGAAAATACCTAAAGTTGGTTTACTTGATTTGGATCTAGGGTTTTCAAAGATGGAAATAATGGAAAAGGCGGCTATTTATTTGGGACAACAAAATCTAGGAGTAGAAAAAAGGTTCACTATGTTTAGATAGATAGGGCATGAATTTTGTGTCACCTAGGAACATGAATCATCTCACTTGGGGTTGATTTGAATGCTATAGGTATTTTACAAAGTGGGTTTATAATAAAAGAAATGATGAAAAATATTGGTGGAGCATAAAATGTTATATGGAAAAATTTCCAATGCATAACTTTGGACAGGTCATGATCTTTGGGACACCCATGAGTTTGAATCATCAAATTTGGAGCTTATTGTCACATCCCTGATCCCTATTAGGGTTTAGCAAGTTGTGCTCATGTCTTCTTTCTTTGCATCCAAGAAAGTGAAATGAAATCCAAAGCAAAGTAAAGAAAAGCAAAGAAAAAACTCTAGCCACCCCTTATTCTAAAACAATTCAACAAGTGCCAAATCAATGAACCCAAAATGGCCATTATAAAAGTTCATCTTTTCTGACAATTGTTGAAAACAAGATATCAGAGATGAAACATATTTTCAAAATACTTTTGGCATTTTAAAATTATGTTAAAATATACTGAAATCAATTATATTTTTGGTTTCAAATAATTTAAAGTTTCCAAAAATGTTGAAAACTTTATGAGTGGTTGGAAATATTCCAACTAACACTCTGGTATTTTTCAAACTATTTTAGGAATAGTTTGGAGCCAAAAATAAAACAAAACAAAGTCAGTAAGTAAATAACAGAAACAGAAAAGAAAAGAAATCAGAAAACCCTATCTAACGCTTACCTGGCCCAGGCCTAGCTGCTCCCCGTCGTCTTCCTTGTGCCAGTCGGCACCAGGAGGTGGCCGCCGCTCCCTCCGGCACGGACACGCACCTGTGTGCCTGCCTAGCCACCGCGTCGCGCTGACGCGAAGGGGATAAGCTCCCCGAAGACATCCCCGAGCTCTCCCCCTCTCCATTCGACCCCTGCCGTCTCCCCCTCTCGGCCGCCATGACCGCAAGCTCGAGCTCGAGCTAGCAGTCGCTCCCGTCTCTCTTCCTCTCTCCTGATCCATGCAACAGCTCCGCCAAAGCTCCCTGAAGCTGCTAATCCAGTCGCTCGACGCCGAGATGCTCTGAAACACCGTGATGCCTTCATCTTCCTCCTCGGGTCACCCGAGCTCGCCGCCGTCGTTCTCCCTCCTCAGGCAATCCCCGAGCCCACTCTCGTCGCCTCTGCACTCCCCGTGAGCTCAGGGTTCTTTCCCCCTCATTTCCCCCTTCGATCCCGAGCTCTAGGCCCCAATTCCACCAGAGCCCGACGAGATCCGCCGCGGGACCTCGTCGCCGGTAGCCCTCCGGTGATCGGCTGGTCCATCTGAGGCCACCAATGGCTTGAGTGTGTCACGTAGATGCTCTAGGAGCCTAGCCCCATGCAAGATGCCCCTGTTTCGATGATCCCGGCATAGCCTGAGCTTCGGCCGCAGCCAAGCTCGTCGTCGGCGTCATCTCCGGCCATTTCACCCCCGTGTTGCATGCAAAAATCGAGCCGCGGGTGAAGTTCCATTCGTCTGGTGCCCTCCGCGTGGAGTTTGGTCGCCGGAATGAAAATCCCGAGCCCCTCCGCCGTCTCTGTGGTCGCCGAAGGCTCATCGCCGGTGAGATCCACCTCGCCGCCGGTGGATCTGACTCCCCTGAGTCACTGGCAGGTGGGGCCAGCCCCCTGGCTAATTAACTTTAGGTTAATAAAAATAAATAATTAATTAAAAACCTAAACAGTCACTGACAAGTGGGTCCAACACTGTTAAATACCTAATTAAGTTTAAACTTAACTAAAAACAGGCCAGAGTCAATGACGGATGAGTCCCACTCGTCAGGTTTGACTTTCAACGGCCAGATTGACCTGCTGATGTCATGCTCATGCAATAACTCATTTTCTGTTTAAAAATAATTCCAGAATAAGTTCAAAACTTTGGAAATTCATAGAAAATTGAATATAACTCCAAATTTGACAAATAATATATGTATAAGGATCAGAAAATTTTCATGCATGAAAAACAAAGTTATGAAATAGCATCAGGTCAAATCAATTAAAAGAATTTGCTAAAGTATAATTCAAATGATATTTGAATTATGATTTCAAATCAAGATCACCCAAAAGGTTCTGTTAGTCATATCAAACCATGCTACATTGCATTTCATGCATCATTTTGTTGCATATGTTTGATATTGATTAATTGTTGTTATTCCGGTAGGCTCCGCCCCTCCAGATACGACTGATTATTCGACTCACGGATATCACCCCTCTGTTGAGCAACAAGGCAAGCAACCATTTTGATCATCCCGGTAAATCCCATGTTTTCGCTCCTGCTCTTACTTATTGCATTAGGTTCAAATGCTTCAAATGCTTTTACCACGTTAGTTGAATCCACTTCCTTTGCATGACTTGTCCTTGTCACCGTAAATAGCTGAACCTTGCAACCTAGCATACCTGGTAGATGCTTGAGCCATGATGTGTCTTATCCTGCTATGCATGCTATGCTTAGAGTTGTGTATGGTCTGTCATCTAGGTAATGAACAGGATCGTGAGAATGTGTTCTGTTAGTAAAGGTTGTGTGTGGAACCTGATTTGGTAAAGTTACCGGTGAAAGGCTATGTAGGAGTAGATGGCGGGTTGTTTCATTGGAATCGTCCTTAGGAACCGAGTTCCGTGTATGTAATCCAAGACTAGATACTACCACATGTTGGGATACTTAATTGACCCTGTCGACTTATTAATCGCTTAGTACTCGGTCCAGGAGTTGCAAGTAGTTTATGGTGTTTATAGTCATGCTGGAGTCCGTGCATGGTGCTGACCTTAGAGGTGGGCTATGATGCGATAGGCAGTGGCACGGTGTACCAAGTGGCACCCGGATGGTGGGCTTCGGAACCCTGCGCACATCGTTTGGGGCCGTGGCGGAAACCTCGGCCGGACTTCTGTGCGGGTTACCCTCAGATAGGCGATAGACCTGGACTAAGTATTAGCGTGGTTAACGGTCGTGGCCGACTCCCTCGCTGGGCTTCCGCTTGAAGGTTGCCGAGGTGCATGACATGCACATGGCGATAAGTGGCGAGAGCATGTGTGAAGAAGTACACCCCTGCAGGGTTATAATCTATTCGAATAGCCGCGTCGGCGGATATGGACTACTTGCATGCATATGTTGTTCATAGATAACTATAATGGCTACTCATAAAACTGTCAAGATAAGTGTGAGTGTCGTGGATGGCATTTCCGTAGGGAGACGGAATGATTCCACGATGGAGTATTGTTGTGGTGTTACTGGACTCGTGTGCGAGAAACATAGTTGTCAAAACTATTTAAAAATGCAAGTTGTCTAGCCAAGAGTCAAATGCTGGCTTTCTGCATGAAACCCCACAACTCCGTGTTGATACATTGCATTAGTAGATATATTATCCTAAAGTCTTGCTGAGTACTTTTGTACTCACATTTGCTTAATAAATTGTTGCACAGGTTGTTAATGACCCTAATGAAGGGTTCTACCTAGACGTTGACGACGACGAGTAGCTGGTATCCCAGCTACGATCTGGCCCTAGGTTGGGTCTATAGATAGTCAGGCCATGTGCCTTTATCTTTCCATCTGTGTGTACTCAGACAGTTTTAATCTTCTGCTGGCTTGTAAAACTTATGTGTATGAATTATGATGATGGGTCGTGAGAACCCTATCTGTGTAATATTATGTGTGAGGCTCTTCTGAGCCTTCTAAATAAAGTTTGTATGTTTATGGTTATGTTGTGATGCCATCGATGTATCTATACATATCGGTATGCCATGCGTATGTGTGTTGTACTTGATATGTATGGGGTTCGAATACCTAGTCGTATGCCTTAGTAGCACTCCTTACAGGGAAATGCCCCTTTGTGTTTCCATCGAGCCATGGTAGTTCGCTACTGCTCCGGACACATTGGTTGACCGGCATGTGTCCTTCTTAGCTACTATGTTTGTTCCTTTGGGAAATGTCACGCGTTGTAATGGAGTCCTTGTAGCTTGCTACGACTCGTCTACATTCGCTGATGACCGACACCTGCTTTGCTGGGTCATGTATGCCTGTCCCCGTACGGAACTGCCGCTTTAGTTTATGATTAGACATGTCGATCCGGGTTCTTTGACATTGGATTGCTAGCGACACAATTGCATACGCGAGTCAAAAGGCGCAAATGGTCCCGGCTAAGGTAAGGCTGCAGCCGTGTGGATAACCGTGCGTGAGACCGCAAAGAGATGCGATGTGTTACAGGCTAGATTCCCATGGCTTAGTATCGGGGTCTCGACACTCATATGAATTCTATATGAATTTTCAAACTTATCTAGTAAAATAAAAAGAGATAAAGCTATTTACCAATATGGGCTAAATAATGCAATGATGAAAACACAGAAATTGGGCCGCCCCAATGGCTCGGATAGACGTGCGAAGGAGCCATGTTGGAGGCATATTCCTACGAATACACTTTCTAGTAGAGAAGGTGGTTCCCCGAGGAACCCGCCTCCACTTAATGAGACGACGGCGCCGCCAAGGAGCTACTATGGTTGACGGGTGGGGTCGGGAGGTGATGGGGCCCACTGGCAGGCCCATCTTCCTCCTACCGCCTTTGTGCCCGGGAGCTCACTCAGGAGCGTTGGCATCGCCCGTACCGGCAGCTCACGCTACCTCTAGCGAGGCTCGGCCTACCGGTGAACTCAGGAGGCCATGCCACGTCAATCTCGGTGGCGCGTGGATGCAAGGGAGGGCCACAACAGTGTTGGCTTAAATGGCCGCGGAAGAGGTCGTCAACCATCACTCGCTTCGACCTCACGGCACCCTAGAAAGAATGATGGCATTGGGGGATCTTAACAATGATGGTGCGATGGCATTGAAGTGGTGAGCCCGCAAAGAGATGCGATGTGTTACAGGCTGGATTCCTATGGCTTAGGATCGGGGTCCCGACAGCGTTGGTATCAGAGCCTGACTCACTGTAGGATTACTAAGTCAAACTGGTCAAAGTTGAGTCTAGAATTGCTTTAGTTATACATAAGGGAATTGTTTGTGGAAGGGAACGTAAGACTCTCGTTTCTCTTCTCAAGTTATTCTATTCTGGTCATCCTCGTCTTTTCTGCGGGGATTAAGGACTAGGTTACTTATCTTTCTCTTAGGCTCGTGTTTTTCTGATCGGTAGATGATAGGACAACGAGTCGAGAGTTACTTCGAGTTTCTCTTTTTCAAGGAAAAGAAAGTAAGTTTTGATGACCATGGAATTGAACTTGATAGTTGAGTGGTTATGCTATCCTTTCTTTATGGGTTGTCTCAAAATTGTTTTTGAGCATTTACAACCGTTATGCTGCCCAATTTTGTCTTCAGAGCTCTAATGCTTTTTGCATTACTCTCTATTTTCATATGCCTGGCCGTCCTTCTTGTCAGGTGGTCCGTCTGACTAGGTGCATTGATGTGCCAGGTCATACGGCCATGCTAGTCACGATGATGTTAGTAGCCGGTTACCACTGGTACCCAGAGTACACAGTGGAGGAGCAGTACCGGGATTTTAATCAGAGTCAGTATCTCTGCACTGTTAGGGTATTCCCAGTTTACCCTGGAGCTGAGGAGCCGATCCATTGGTCTTATGGATTGGGGGTCATTGTTGATATGGCAGTACAAGATGCTGCCTATTCAGTGTTGACCATCATGAGGGCCAGACATGCACTGTTGCAGAATTTAGAGTTCTGCTATGTTCCTGCCTCTCAGCCAAGAGAAGAAGGATACCTCAGTGGGGTCTATTTTGATTCCTCTATGGAGGATACGCTGCTGCAGTCCACTGCTGAGATGCTAGAGAATAGAGACAGGGATGCTCGTGCCCTTCGTATGGAGCTCTATGCTACACGGGCCCGTCTGTGGACGGCTTTGACACAGCTCGCACCTGTAGTCCCGACAAGGTATGGAGATATGGAGATGCTGAACCCTGTTAGTACCCATGTTCCGACTCATGTTGACTGGCCTGCTATAGGAGGAGTCACCCCTCTTCGGGGACCTCTACTACCACCAGTCAGGGGACCAAGGCCACACCCGTGCCCTTACGGTTCCGAGGGGTCTCAGGCTGGAGTATTTCCTGATCCACAGGTTGAGCTCCCAGGCCATGGAGGCAATCTTTATGAGATGTTCTATGCGGATGCCTGAACCCGTGAGTGGAAGGGTAGTATGTTAGTAGTTATACTTCCATAGACTTGTGTGTCTTGTGGAGTATGCTTATGTCGAGAGATGAATTCCGGAGGCATAGATAAATAATGTATAGGAAGCTTGGAAAGCCTCTGATGAGTTGTGTCTTCTTTTCAGTAGTTTGCTCTTTGGTTAAGGTTGTACTGAACTATGTAATGGTGTGTATGAACCATGGTGTATATATAGCAGTTGCTTGTTACCATGTTGTTCGGATGTTCATTTCCACATTCCATGTGTTCAGTGCATTCTTAATCCATAGTTAGTATTGATGTTGATATTGGTCTAAGCTGTGAGTTTGTTTGTCAGGATGGTGTTCACCAGGTTGAACCGTGTCCCTGCTCATGAGCAAGGAGAGGGTAGTCAAGCATCACAGGCGGAACTGCCTCACCCGCCCTCTCTGTCGGAAGTTATGCTTGAGGCAGAAAGAAACAAAAGGGAGACTAATCGTGTGTTAGAGCGTATTGAGAAAAATACGGCTCGTCAGCCTAGGAATGATGTAGTGTCCCTCAATGACTTTGTGAAGCTGAATCCTCCGAAGTTCCATCACTCCGTCGATCCCCTCGACGCTGATGATTGGTTGTGCGGTATATCGCGCAAGATTCGCTCTGCAAATGTTTCTGAGGCCGACAAGGTGACCTTTGCGGTGTACTTTCTGGAAGGACCCGCCAATTTGTGGTGGGAGGACTTTGAAGCCATGCGTCCTACCGAGCTAGCAGCCACATGGGCAGACTTTAGTGCAGCCTTCCGTGTGCACCATATTCCAGAGGGTCTGATGGACAGAAAGAGAGACGAGTTTTGTGCATTCACCCAGGGAAAATTGACCGCGGATACCTATAGCCGCGAGTTTGGTAACCTCGCCTGCTATGCAACTGAGGAGGTGTAAACTGATGCCAAGAAGCAAGCAAGATTCCATATGGGTCTGAGCCCTGAACTTCGTCGTGATCTGCGTATCCACGAGTGTACAAGCTTTCAAGCTCTTGTCAACAAGGCGATCAGTGCCAAGACTGGTCATACCGACTATGAAGCCACAAGGAAGCACTCCCGTGACTCTGGCTCGCCATCTAGTTCCGCGTTTCCAAAATGCAGGTTGTGGGTTCCAAATAGTTCTCTGCCGCCAAGATATACCCCGAGGCCATCCTATGTGGCGCCTCAGGAGAATCAGACCAACCCTCCAGCAAAAACCTATGGTGGTCCAGCTAGCAATGCTGCACCACGTGCCAATCAGGTGATCTTTTACAAGTGTGGAGAACCAGGGCACTATTCCCAAGAGTGTCCCTAGAATATGGGTGCCAAGCAACCCGGAAAGTCCGTTGGGCAAGGCAAGTCGGTACAAAGCTTACTATGTGAAGCCAACTCCTGCACGTGGCCGTGTGAACTATGTTTCAGCAGAAGAAGCTGCAGAGGATCCCGACGTTATACTGGGTACGCTCCTTGTTAATCATCACCCAACGTGTGTTCTTTTTGACACTGGGTCATCTCATTCGTTCATTTCAGAAAGTTATGCATAGTTGCATAACATCTCTTTCTGTGATATGCCAATCCCATTGGTTGTCCAAACCCCTGGTAGTAAGTGGCAAACCTCCAGGATAACCTATGACAATGAAATGCTAGTAGACAGGCTAGTTTTTCTAGCATCTTTGATAGCCCTGAAATCTTTGGATATCAATATCATCTTGGGTATGGACTGGATGTCAGCTCATTATGCCAAAATTGATACTCATTCTAGAAATGTTCAGCTTACCCATCCCTCGGATGAGATAGTCAATGTCTCTACTTGAGTTGCCAAATGCCAACTCTATTCCCTTAATGCCAACCCTCTTCCAGAACTTGAAGACATTCCGGTAATCCGTGACTTTCCGGATGTTTTCCCAGAAGAACTGCCAGGAATTCCACCTGACAGGGATGTAGAGTTTGTGATAGACCTTGTTCCAGGAACTTACCCAATAGCCAGAAGACCTTATAAGATGGCACCCCTGGAGCTAGTTGAACTTAAGAAGCAACTGGATGAGGCCTTGAATAAAGGTTTCATTCGTCCTAGCTCTTCTCCTTGGGCTTGTCCCGTCCTCTTTGTCAAGAAGAAAGACGGAACGGATCGGATGGTTGTAGATTATCGACCAGTTAATCTGGTCACCATAAAGAACAAGTATCCGCTACCCAGGATCAACGACCTGTATGATCAGCTCGCTGGATCCTCAGTTTTCTCCAAAATGGATTTGAGGTTGGGTTACCATCGAATCAAGATCGAGAACGGGGACATTCCAAAAACTGCTTTTGTCACTCGTTATGGCCAATACGAGTACACCGTCATGTCCTTCGGTTTAACCAATGCCCCAGCCACCTTCTCTCGCTTGATGAATTCAATCTTCATGGAGTATTTTGATAAATTCGTCGTAGTATACCTCGATTATATTCTTATCTACTCGAAGAATGAACAAGAACATGCCGAGCATGTAAGGCTGGTATTGATGAAACTTCGAGAGCATCGCCTTTATGCCAAGTTTTCAAAATGTGAATTTTGGTTACCAGAAGTGACCTATCTAGGTCACATAATCTCTGGTAAGGGTATTGCTGTCAATCCCGAGAGAGTTCAAGTCGTCCTTGATTGGACTCAACCTGAAACAGTTAAGCAAGTGAGGAGTTTTCTTGGTCTAGCGAGCTATTGTCGCCGCTTTGTCGAGAATTTCTCCAAGGTTGCAAAGCCTCTAACTGAACTCCTCAAGAAAGATAAAAAGTTTGAGGGGACACCACAATGTGAGCATGGTTTTCAGGAACTGAAAAGACACCTGACTTCCGCACCTGTGTTACTACCACCAGATTTCTCTAAGGACTTTTTATCTACTACGACGCCTCGCGACAAGGATTAGGTTGCATTCTCATGCAGGATAATCATGTGATTGCATGCGCATCTCGACAATTGCTTCCACATGAGGATAATTATCCCACACATGATCTGGAGCTTTCAGCAGTAGTCCATGCACTTAAAACCTGGCGACATTACCTTCTTGGTAATCATTGCGAAATATTCACAGATCACCAAAGTCTGAAATATATCTTCACCCAGCCGGATTTGAATCTCAGGCAAAGACGATGGGTTGAGTTGATCACGGATTACGACTTAGGGATAACTTACACCCGGGGAAGGCCAATGTTATGGCTGATGCACTAAGTCGTAAGTCTTAATGTAACAACCTGATGCTACAACGAGGTCAACCACATCTCTATGAGGAATTATGGAAGTTAAATCTTCGCACTGTTCCTCAAGGATTCCTTTCTACCCTGGTGGCGAAGCTTACTCTTAGGGATCAAATCATAGCCGTGCAGGCATATGATAAGGGTATATCCCGGATCAAGGAGAATATTGCTAGCGGAAACGCTAGGGATTTCTCTATCAATGAGCAAGGTGTTGTGTTCTTTCAGAACCGTCTAGTCGTTCCTAAGAGCAAGCGTCTGCGACAATTGATCCTTAAGGAGGCTCATGATTCTCCTTTCACCATTCATCCTGGTAGTACTAAGATGTATCAGGACCTACGCCAGAGGTTTTGGTGGACTAGGATGAAGAGAGAAATTGCTGAGTTCGTTGCTAACTGTGACGTTTGTCGTCGAGTTAAGGCAGAACATCAAAGGCCTGCTGGCACTCTTCAACCTTTAGCTATTCCTGAATGGAAATGGGATAAAGTCAGTATGGATTTCATCACCGGATTTCCCAAGACCAAGAAAGGAAATAATGCTATCTTTGGGGTCATTGGCCGTCTTTTGAAAGTAGCTCATTTTGTTCCAGTTCGTGAGAGTATAATAGCTAGCCAGCTAGCAGAGTTATATATCTCTCGAATAGTGTCTCTTCATGGTGTTCCTCTGGAGATTAACTCAGTCCGTGGAAGTATCTTTACTTCTCGCTTCTGGGAGAGTTTTCAGAATGCCATGGGGACTCACTTATCTTTTAGCATTGCTTTCCATCCTCAATCAAGTGGTCAAGTAGAAAGAGTGAATCAAATCCTGGAAGATATGCTCCGAGCTTGTGTTATATCATTCGGTATGAATTGGGAGAAGTGCCTTCCATTCGCCGAATTTGCCTATAACAATAGTTATCAATCAAGCTTGGGCAAAGCTCCTTTTGAAGTTCTCTATGGACGAAGATGTCGAACACCTCTTAATTGGTCAGAAACTGGAGAGAGGCAACTCTTTGGTCCGGATATGATCCAGGATGCAGAAGAGCAAGTTCGCATTATTCGTGAAAAGTTGAAAATAGCCCAGTCTCGTCAAAAGAGCCAATATGATCGTCATCATAAGGCTGTGACCTTTGAAGTAGACGAGAAGGCTTACCTTCGGGTTACACCTTTGAAGGGTACCCATCGATTCAGTATCAAGGGAAAGTTGGCTCCTCGTTATATCGGCCCTTTTCGCATTCTTGCAGAACAAGAAGTTGGCTACCAATTGGAACTTCCTCCGCATCTTTCCAAGGTTCATGATGTATTCCACGTCTCGCAACTCAGGCGTTGCTTTTCGGATCCTATCCATGAAGTGGACCACGAAATGCTTGATCTCCAAGATAACCTTTCATACCTAGAATATCCTGTGCGTATTCTTGATCAAGCTGAGCGTACCACTCGACGTGGAAACCTCAAGTTTCTTAAAGTTCAATGGTCAAATCATTCTGAAAAAGAAGCAACACAGGAAAGAGAGGATCGTCTCCGACTTGAGTATCCCGCGCTATTCCCGATGACTTCCAAATCTCGAGACGAGATTCGTTTGAGTGGGGGTGAGTTGTCACATCCCTGATCCCTATTAGTGTTTAGCAAGTTGTGCTCATGTCTTATTTCTTTGCATCCAAGAAAGTCAAATGAAATCCAAAGCAAAGTCAAGAAAACCAAAGCAAAAACCCTAGCCACCCCTTATTCTAAAACAATTCAATAAGTTCCAAATCAATGAACCCAAAATGGCCATTAGAAAAGTTCATCTTTTCTGATAATTGTTCAAAACAAGATATCAGAGATGAAACATATTTTCAAAATACTTTTGGCATTTTAAAATTAAGTTAAAAGCTACTGAAATCAATTATATTTTTGGTCTCAAAAATAATTTAAAGTTTCCAAAAATGTTGAAAACTTTATGAGTGGTTGGAAATATTCCAACTAACACTCTGGTATTTTTCAACTATTTTAGGAATAGTTTGGAGCCAAAAATAAAACAAAACAAAGTCAGTAAGTAAATAACAGAAACAGAAAAGAAATCAGAAAACCCTATCTAACGCTTACCTGGCCTAGGCCCAGCTGCTCCCCGTCGTCTTCCTTGTGCCAGTCGGCACTAGGAGGTGGCCGCCACTCCCTCCGAAGCGGCCACACACTTGTGTGCCTGCCTGGCCACCGTGTCGCGCTGGCGCGAAGGGGATAAGCTCCCCGAAGACTTCCCCGAGCTCTGCCCCTCTCCATTCGACCCCTGCTCTCTCCCCCTCTCGGCCGCCATGACCGCAAGCTCGAGCTCGAGCTAGTAGTCGCTCCCGTCTCTCTTCCTCTCTCCTGATCCGCGCAACAGCTCCGCCGAAGCTCCCTGAAGCTGCTAAGCCAGTCGCTCGACACCGAGAAGCTCTGAAACGCCATAACACCGTCATCTTCCTCCTCGGGTCACCGGAGCTCGCCGCCGTCGTTCTCCCTCCTCAGGCCATCCCCGAGTCCACTCTCGTCGCCTCTGCACTCCTCGTGACCTCAGGGTTCTTTCCCACTCATTTCCCCCTTCGATCCCGAGCTCTAGGCCCCGATTCCACCGGAGCCCGAGGACATCCGCTGCGGGACCTCGTCGCCGGTAGCCCTCCGGTGACCGGCTGGTCCATCTGAGGCCACCAATGGCTTCAGTGCGTCGCGTAGATGCTCTAGGATCCCAGCCCCGCGCGAGATGCCCCCTGTTTTGATGATCCCGACATAGTCCGAGCTTCGGCTGCCGGCAACTCGTCGCCGGCGTCATCTCCGGCCATTTCACCCCCCTGCTGCGTGCAAAAATGGAGCCGCGGGTGAAGTGCCATTCGTCTGGTGCCCTCCGCGTGGAGTTTGGTCACCGGAATGAAAATACCAAGCCCCTCCGCCGTCTGTGTGGTCGCCGGAGGCTCATCGCAGGTGAGATCCACCTCGCCGCCGGTGGATCTGACTCCCCTGAGTCACTGGCAGGTGGGGCCAGCCCCCTGGCTAATTAAGTTTAGGTTAATAATAATAATTAATTAATTAAAAACATAAACAGTCACTAACATGTGGGTCCAGCACTGTTAAATACCTAATTAAGTTTAAACTTAACTAAAAACTGGACAGAGTCACTGACCAGTGGGTCCCACTGGTCAGGTTTGAATTTCAACGGCCAGATTGACCTGCTGATGTCATGCTGATGCAATAACTGATTTTCTGTTTAAAAATAATTCCACAATAAGTTCAAAACTTTGGAAATTCATAGAAAATTGAATATAACTCCAAATTTGACAAATAATATATGGAAAAGGATCAGAAAAATTCAAGGAATCCAATGGTGCTATTTTCATGCATGAAAACAAAGTTATGAAACAGCATCGGGTCAAATCAATTAAAAGAATTTGCTAAAGTATAATTCAAATGATATTTGAATTATGATTTCAAATCAAGATCACCCAAAAGGTTCTGTTAGTCATCTCAAACCATGCTACATTACATTTCATGCATCATTTTCTTGCATATGTTTGATATTGATTGATTGTTGTTATTCCGGTAGGCTCCGCCCCTCCGGATACGACTGGTTATCCGACTGACGGATATCACCCCTCTGCTGAGCAACAAGGCAAGCAACCATTTTGATCATCCCGATAAATCCCATGTTCTTGCTCTTGCTCTTACTTATTGCATTAGGTTCAAATGCTTCAAATGCTTTTACCACGTTAGTTGAACCCACTTCCTTTGCATGACCTATCCTTGTCACCGTAAATAGTTGAACCTTGCAACCTAGCATACCTGGTAGATGCTTGAGCCATGATGTGTCTTATCCTGCTATGCATGCTATGCTTAGAGTTGTGTATGGTCTGTCATCTGGGTGATGAACAAGATCGTGAGAATGTGTTCCGTTAGTAAAGGTTGTGTGTTGAACCTGATTTGGTAAAGGTACCGGTGAAAGGCTATGTAGGAATACATGACGGGTTGTTCCATTGGAACAGCCCTTAGGAACTGAGTTCCGTGTATGTAATCCAAGATTAGATACTACCACATGTTGGGATACTTAATTGACCCTCTTGAGTTATTAATCGCTTAGTATTCGGTCCAGGAGTTGCAAGTAGTTTCTGGTGTTTATAGTCATGCTGGAGGCCGTGCATGGTGCTGACCTTAGAGGTGGGCTATGATGCGGTAGGCAGTGGCACGGTGTACCAAGTGGCACCCGGATGGTGGGCTTGGGAACCCTGCGCACATCATTTGGGGCCGTGGCGGAAACCTCGCCCGGACTTCCGTTCGGGTTACCCTTGGATAGACGATAGACCTGGACTAAGTATTAGCATGGTTAACGGTCGTGGCCGACTCCCTCGCTGGGCTTTCGCTTGAAGGTTGCCGAGGTGCATGACGTGCACATGGCGATAAGTGGCGAGAGCGTGTGTGAAGAAGTACACTCCTGTAGGGTTATGATCTATTCGAATAGCCGCTTCCGCGGATATGGACTACTTGGAGGCATATGTTGTTCATAGATAACTATAATGGCTACTCATAAAACTGTCAAGATAAGCGTGAGTGTCGTGGATGGCATTTCCGTAGGGAGACGGAATGATTCCATGATGGAGTATTGTTGTGGTGTTAGTGGACTCGTGTGCGAGAAACATAGTTGTCAAAACTATTTAAAAATGCAAGTTGTTTAGCCAAGAGTCAAATGCTGGCTTTCTGCATGATACCCCATAACTCCTCGTTGATACATTGCATGAGTAGATAGATTATCCTAAAGTCTTTCTGAGTACTTTTGTACTCACGTTTGCTTCATAAATTGTTGCAGAGGTTGTTAACGACCCTAATGGAGGGTTCTACCTAGACGTTGACGACGACGAGTAGCTAGTATCCCAGCTACGATCTGGCCCTAGGTTGGGTCTATAGATAGTCATGCCATGTGCCTTTATCTTTCCATCTGTCTGTACTCAGACAATTTTAATCTTCCGTTGGCTTGTAAGACTTGTGTGTATGTGAAAGTGCAGTCATGCCCTTAATCGTATTTTGGTGTTGCTGACAACACACATATACATAATTAATCACTAATCCCTTTTTAAGCTATTGTGAATGATCATGTGTTGATAAGGACAAGCTCATGTGCTAACAAGGACAAGATCAAGATAAGCATTCCTGAGCACTACATTCTTGATCCTTGTGGATGTTCACATGGTGGACAAATGAAGATGAATATATAAGCTAGGCTTTCCACATTGTGTATGGGAGAGCTACTTGAAGACTTCATCATGTCTTGCTTTCAGCATTGAGCCAAGAAGGAACAACAACATCAAGCTCAAGTGAAAGGGCTAACTCAAAGGTATCAGTTTCTTTGAAGTTAGCGGTGCGGAGTGATGATCAGCGAATAAAAGTATACATTCAAGTATGGATCATCGGTACCCCTTTTACAATTCTTGAGTTTTTAGGGATCCCACACTATTAAGAGGGGATCACAGGTTTTGTGATGAACTTGCTCAAACTAGATATCCACTATTCTGCTCATATCACATCTTCACTATTCTGCTCAATACCACCTCTTCACTACACTGATCTTATCTCAAAACAGGTCTAATGCCTCGAACTTCCGGCTCCCTCCGGACGTCCGAGGGCCGGTCAAGGGTCGGGCGACCGGCAGGCTTCGAAAAACCGGAGCTTTGCACCAGAAGAAATTGATCCCTATAACTCGGATTTCCGACTCCCTCCGGACATCCGAGGGCCGGTCGACCGACCAGCTTCGGAAATCCGGAGCCCTGCACCAGAAGAACGTGTGCCATATAACTCGGATTTCTGGCTCCCTCCGGACGTCCGGGGGCCGGACGTCCGTCCCCTTTCGGAAATCTGGAACCTTGCACCAGAAGAAGTTGAGTCGAATAACTCGGATTTCCGGCCTTCTCCGGACGTCCGGTCCCTGTTCAACTCACAGCGTTTTCCAGACATATCTACAGCTCTCGGAGGACCGACCGCTGTCGGACGTCCGACCCCTTGTGGACGCCCGGACTTCCGTAAACTGCCAGACGTCCGAACCCTGTGTAACTTAAAGTGTCCCCAATGGCTGTTTTACACTCCCCACTATATATACCCCCTCCCACTTCGTGAGAGGGTGTCAAACACGGCCATATCCTCATAAGAACACATTTCTACCTCACACACATTTTCTCACACCAAATCTTAGACCCCAAGAGCATTTGTGATCCCCTTTTGAGAGTTGTTCCAATCAAAAGATAGATCGTCTCCCTCTCCTTCTCCCAACCCAAGCTATTTGAGATTTGAGCAAGTTTTGAGCATTCCCCGTGATCTTGTTACTCTTGGAGGTTGGAGACTCCTAGGCGGTAGGAGTTCTTCGGAGAGGAATCATTCTGTGTGATTACCCCCGGAAAAGTTTGTGAGGGTTTGGAAGCCACCTCAAAGGCTTACCACTAGTGGTTGAGAAACGCCTTCGTGGTGTTACCTCAAAGGGAGAATAGGGTGAGCCTTCGTGGCGTTGGTGTGCCTTCCTGGTAACGTCCACCTCTCTAACGGTGACTAGCTTCCTTCCAAGGAAGTGAACATCGGGATACATCTTCGTCTCAGTGACCTTGGTTATCCTTAACCCTAACTCCTTACTTGTGGTTTACTTGTGTTACTTGAGCATACATACATTGCATATTGGTTGTGCTCACTATATTGTGTTGGCTATTTCTTGTACAAGATTAATCACTCAAGCATACTCTTTATATCCACACGTCACACTTGCAGCTTTTGATATATCGTGTGATCTAGTATCTTGTGTCGTTCACCTACTTGTCGTGTGATATAACTGAAGTAAGTTTGTGTAACTTACTTGTGCTCGTTAGTAACTGTATTGTGTCCATCTTGGTAGATCGTGTTGTTGATACACGTTGCAGTGCCTAGTGCATTTAGGATTTGTGCTTGACAAGTACCCTCTTAGTTTATTTCCGCATTAGGTTCAAGCCAAATCCGAAGAAGTTTTTAAATAGCCTATTCACCCCCCTCTAGGCGTCATTGAGGTCTTTTCAGTATGAATTATGATGATGGGTCGTGAGACCCCTATCTGTGTAATATTATGTGTGAGGCTCTTCCGAGCCTTCTAAATAAAGTTTGTATGTTTATGGTTATGTTGTGATGCCATCGATGTAACTATACATATCGGTATGCCATGCGTACGTGTGTTGTACTTGGTATGTATGGGGTTCGAATACCTAGTCGTATGCCTTAGTAGCACTCCTTACAGGGAAATGCCCCTTTGTGATTCCATCGAGCCATGGTAGTTCGCTACTGGTCCGGACACATTGGTTGACCGGCATGTGTCCTTCTTAGCTGCTGTGTCTGTCCCTTTGGGAAATGTCACGTGTTGTAATGGAGTCCTTGTAGCTTGCTACGACTCATCTACATTCGCTGATGACCGACACCTGCTTTGCTGGGTCATGTATGCATGTCCCCGTATGGAACTGCCGCTTTAGTTTATGACTAGACATGTCGATCCAGGTTCTTTGACATTGGATTGCTAGCGACACAATTGCATACGCGAGTCAAAAGGCGCAAACGGTCCCGACTAACGTAAGGCTGCAGCTGTGGGGATAACCGTGCGTGAGACAGCAAAGAGATGCGATGTGTTACAGGCTGGATTCCTATGGCTTAGGATCGGGGTCCCGACAGTCATATGAATCCTATATGAATGTTCAAACTTATCTAGTAAAATAAAAAGAAATAAATCTATTTACCAATATGGGTTAAATAATGCAATGAGCAAAACATAGAAACTGGTCCGCCCCAATGGCTCGGGTAGACGTGCGAAGGAGCCATGTTGGAGGCATATTCCTACGAATACGCTTCGTGGTAGAGAAGGTGGTTCCATGAGGAACCCGCCTCGACTTAATGAGACGACGGCGCCGCCAAGGAGCTACTTTGGTTGACGGGTGGGGTATGGAGGTGATGGGGCCCACTGGCAGGCCCATCTTCCTCCTACCGCCTTTCTGCCTGGGAGCTGACTCAGGAGCATCGGTGTCGCCCGTACCGGCGGCTCATGCTACCTCTAGCGAGGCTCGGCCTACTGGTGAACTCAGGAGGCCATGCCGCATCAATCTTGGTGGCGCGTGGATGCATGGGAGGGCCACAACAATGTTGGCTTAAATGGCCGCGGAAGAGGTCGTCGGCCATCACTCGCTTCGACCTCACGGCACCCTAGAAAGAATGATGGCATTGAGGGATCTTAACAATGATGGTGCGATGGCATTGAAGTGGTTAGGGGAAGCGAAGAGTCTCGGGTTTTTTGTAAATTTGAGCAGAGGGCACCAGGGAGGCCTCGACCATTGACAAGGATGGAGAGATCGAGATAAGAAATGGCTAGTTCACGAAGGTAAATGAGAGAGAGAGAGAGCGATGAGGGGAAAAGGAGAGGCCCGGGGTAGCCTTATATGGCGAGCTCGAGCTCACCGTGGATTGCACCCATGGTGGTCCGCGGATCTGGCCTTAGTGGTTGTTGGGAGAGGATTGGGGGTCTCTTCGATGCACGTGGAGCTGGACTATAAAGTGGGGGAGGGAGAGAGAGAAGCCAAAGGCGCCTGATGCTCATGCATGTGGGCGTGCCCAATGGAGCGCCTGTGCACTTGTGGCGCATCCACGAGGGAGGTCAGAGAAGGGAGAGAGAAGAGTGGGATAGGGGCTTGACATGCCGTGGACGTCGACTAGCGCACGGGGAGGCCCAAGGTTGTTAGTGGTACGGTGTCAACACCTGAGTTCGTTGCAACGCGCTCTAGAGTGGGATTTTGGCAGGCATAGGCATGTCTGCACGCGCTCTGGCTCGACCACTTGCATCCACTAGCTATAGGGGGAGTGAGGGAGTATGGGATTAAGGGGTCCTGAGGTGGTCGGACCGTTGTTCATGGCCCGACCTAATGGGCCACATTGTTGAAGATCGGACTGCATGACGATTTCGTAAACAAGTAGGAAAGCCTTAAAGGCTCGCGTGTCATTCAAGTTGTGTAGGATATATTGGCATGTTTACCCCTGGCTGAGGTCAGTTGTATGTAACCATAGGGATCCCTAGTGTCTATATAAACTAGTGGGTTTTCATACGCATAGACAGGTTGATTCATCTAGGGTTTAGCTCATATGATCTCGAGGTAGATCAACTCATTAGTCCTCATACTCCATCAATATAATTAAGTACGACGTAGGGTTTTACCTCCTCAAGAGGGCTCGAACCTGGGTAAATCAATATCCCCTTTGTCTCCTGCAACCCATCGATTCAAGGTCCATAGTTCGGGACCCCCTACCCGAGATCCACCGGTTTTGACACCGACATTGGTGCTTTCATCGAGAGTTCCGCTGTGGGATCGCTGGAAGTATTGATGACCCGCTTAATCATAAGTTGTTACACCCTATTTTTGCCTTACTTCAAGTGTAGCCTTTTCAAAACCTGAGTCTATTAAAACTTTTTAAGAAATAACTATGAGTGCCATGGTTGCCATTGTTTGTATGTATGTTTGAATGAGTGGATACAAAAACATTAACTTTTATAACATGCTATTTTCATAAAAACTTTTTTCTCATTGTTGACTATTCCAAAACCTTGCTTTGGGTTTAGACTACAAGTCCCTGATTTGAAGGGAGTGCCTCCACCAAAGATGGTAATCTGGTTTAGCACTATTTTAACTCTCCAAAATCATAAAATATTTTTCTAATTTATTTGCATGTCCTTTTCTAAGGCCGGAAATGATATTTCTGGATGGAAAATTACTTTTCTGCCTTAGAAAAATCAGAGAAAATTAGGAGTTACTCACAGGACATATATTTTCCATATATAAGAATTTCAACCCCTATTTATGTTCAAAATATTTGAGCAAATCCTTGAAAACCTATTCTATTTGTTTTGACCTTTTGAAATATTTCCAATCCAATTAATTCCCAGAAAATTTCAGCATGCTTCCCAAGCTATATTTGGTGTTCATGCCAAGTTTCACCCCATTTCAAGGTGATTTGGTTTACCAAATAATCCTAAAACCCTCTCTGTCCAGAATCAAGTTGTAGCAACTCTACATAGCAAAGCTTGTCCAAATGGTCTGAAACATTGCAGGAGTGCTCAACACCCCAAATGAGGAGTCCCTGCCAAAACTTGGATCTGTGGGGATTAATTTACGCACATTCCCTTTTGAATGTCACACTTGTCCAATTTTGGTGGAGCATCCAACTTTTGCCTCAAAACCAATCTTGTTAACTCTCAGCACCAGTGGTGAAGATTGTCTAGCCCAAACACCTGTCGAACACCTTCTGCCAACTTGGTCAAACAACACTTAACCCCCTCTACACCCACACCCTTTCCACCAAACTCTTAGTGCAAGCTTCCAGCACCACTCCTCAACTGTAGACGAGTGGCCCCTCTCTGGTTCCAAGCAGAAGAGCCCAAAATCTCCATTTTAGATTCTGGCTCAAGACTGGCATCCCCTCTTTAATCACCTCCTTTGACTAGAAGTGAGACCCTTGGCTCTCAAATGGCTAAGGAGCATCCAACCCAAGCCCCGGACACGCCAGACACAGCCAAAGCACCCCAAAGCGCGCCAGCATGCCGTGGCATGCCAAAACTGCGCTCTAGGCACGCTACATGGCGCACCCGAGGCAAAGGTGGCCAGCCTCGGCCGGTTCTCACCTCCCCTCAGTGTCTCTCCACGTCTCCAACAACCCAAATGAATAAGGGAAATCTCAGGGCACCTCCTTCCCCTCTCTGTTGACCAGGGCGACGCGTGCCCGCGCGCGCCAAAATTCGGCCAGAAGAATGCGGTCACGCAGCACGTGCGCACCTTGTCCCCTCTCTCTCTCGTTGAGTCTCTGTGGTCTCAAACCACGTCCGCAAACCGTGGTATCAACCCCGAGCTCTCTCTCTCCCTCTCTAGCAGCCGCGGTGAAACAACCAGCGCGCTCCCACGCGGTGCACCATTAATGGCCTATAAATAGGCCTCCCCCTCGCTCCAGCACCCCCACACCTCTCCTCGAGAACATGAATCGAGGCCCCAACCACCCCATTCGAGCAGAAAGAGCTCCAGTGCTTGAGATCGACCGAGGCCCCGCCGCTTCTATATGCTCAAGCTGGACTACGACGAGATGCTGGCCGCCTGGGCGGGCCTCGGGTCCCTCTATATCGACGGCGCGGCGGGCCACGTCACACCCAAGTTGGAGCTTGATTCTGTAAGCCTAGGACCCCTTTATCTTCTCGGACTCGAAGGGACGATGCGCGCTCGTGAATCCTGACACGTAGTCTCGTTGCGTTGCAGGAGGTGTTCGTGGATGTGGCGCCGCCACGGCAGGCGGCGACATGGAGCCCGCCGGAGGTTTCCGGGAGGGTGGAGCGGGTGAGGCGGTATAAGGAGAAGCGACATGCCCGGCTGCTCTCGAAGTGGATCCGGTATGAGGTTCTCCTGCTCAATGCCATTAGGCGGCTACGCTTGAAGGTTATTCTTCGCATCGCCTTCTGCCGTATCTGAATCTGTTGCAGTTTCCTTATCGTGGTTGTGATCTAGCACAGACGACATGATGGTGGCGCCAAACAGCTGTATGCTCCTCCTTTCTTCAGAGGGACACATGTTCACCGAGTTGTTGGGTGGAGATCCAGAACCAGAGCCAGTGTCAGGGTTCACAACCTCGGAGGAGCCGCCGCTGGAGCTAGGTGGGAAGGACTGCTTAGTTGTGAGCTCCGTGGGAAATGGAGAGGGAGAGGGCAGCTCATTGAGGCTGATGTGTCTCGCTTCCTGCATGCCAGCAGGAATAGGTGACCCCAGCAGCATCACCATGTTCTGGAAATCTGGTCCCAGCAGCTGGTCAGCCATGCCGACATCGACGGAGCAGAGAGGGTGGTGGACCTCCGAGATATTGAGCTTCTTCAGGATGGGAGGGCACCCAACATGTTCCACTTGCCAAGCATTGACATACCTGTTTAGTGACCCTACCACAGATTCATGCCAGTCTATCTGCAAGCAGGTAGATTAATTAAGAAGTCAGTCAGATAAATAATATTTGGGGCCAGGAATGATATATAGAGTCTTGAAATTATAAGGAAACTAGTCTGTTACTCAAGTTTGTTTCATCAATCTCATTCTAACAAGCCGTGTGCATCTTGTTTCACTTAACAGGGTTGTTTCATAAAGGATAAGGAGGGTGTTGCAATGAACCCATTCCATTGCTTCAGCCAGTTACAAGAATGGGCCATGAACCCATTCCATTCCATCTATAAAATGTAAATGATCAGGTTAGTCTCCAGGCTGCCATATACCTAAACTGGATTTGTTGAATCGATATGCCGTTTTTTGAACTGATAAGTGCTTGCCAAACAATAATGATCTAATCATGTTTTGATTGCAGTGAACAGACGGTCTGCCGTAGCTTGGTCCTTGAAGGCGGTCTGTCGGAGTTCTAGGTCTGTCAGGTTAGTCTCCAGGCATGCTGAATCCTCGAACCTGTGTGATGGCCTCGGCCGATATAAAGTGGACCAAGATTCGAGCCACGGTAGTTTCACCTAGAAAACATACACGAGGAATTTGTTTCTCAGAACACAGACATGCAAAACTGACTCACCTCTCCTAGAGGAGACCATATTGATCTTGAGGGAAAAAAAAGCCCCGAATCATTTGAAGATCACGCCACGGCGGTACATCGGCCTGCTTAAACTAGTGCACACACATGACCTGTCCAATGGAAGTGATACAGTTATGGACCTTTGTGCTCTGTCTCGGCGTTGTAGATAAATCAGTTTTGGAATCCCCACAAAGCATTTTACTTATTGCCTTTTCAAACAGTGCATTCACTTATATATAATTCAAAAAACTGGCATACAAGAATACAGCGGTAGTACTATTTTGCGCAATTATATTTGATTGGAAAGTATTGAAGCACTTGTATGTGTTTCTGCTCCATCATTTTATCATAAGATTAATTAAGCAACCCCCTTTGATGTAGAAACCACATAAAATCCAATAACCTTGGAAATATGCATTAGAAACAAAAACAAAATCATTGCATTGGACAGGATTCGACGCGGCTCATTTCACCAGTGTAAACGTGCCGGATTAGTTCCTCGCGGGCGCGCCGCAACCGACGCCGATATGGCCGTGCAGCCTGACTCCCACCTGCGAGCACCATTTTGGCCAGATTCCTTGTTCCTACTACGGTACTAGTTTCTATTACCTTCAGTTTGCATGCCCAACTTATTACTACGCTCTAACGTCACACCATTCTCAGAGGTCGAATACAAAATGGTGTATCGTAATTTCGTAACCCATGTTTGGAGCTTGTTCATGGATTTCCCCTGTTTTGTACACTAGGTGTAGAATACTTGACCCATTTTTGCTGTATCTGTTATCGTACCGCTGACGGAACCTCTATATGTATTTTTTTTCCTTCTTTAGCGTGGGTACCGTATTCAAAATCACGATGTTGAAAAGTATGCACTACGTACCTTTAACATAAATAAACTGGTTGGTTGGGCTGGTAATATATATGTGCAAATCCACATGTGATGGTAGCAATGCTAGATTAATTTTTAAGTATATTCTCATATGCCAGCTTTAAAAATACCTTGCTGTAAAAATGGTACCAGATCAGTAGTGGTCCATGCAATCATACCAAGTATTTTCAGTTTTGTATATCTCGGAGCTATACTCCCCACCCGCTACCCACTATAAAATATAGGTAAACCAAATTAATTTAATTAAAGAGGTGTGCTTAGCCTTATGCAAATTTGAAAACAATGTTCTCATGTATACATACGGGTTATATATACATAATTACATATCCATCGATCTATATTTAACTTGGCTATTTAGTTTGCAGGCAGGTGTGGAACCAGTACAACCAGAAGGTAACCATCAACACACCTCATGCGCCCTCTCCATGACAAAGCTTGCTTACTCAGCTTGCACAAGCAAGTCTTGCTCCTCCTTTTATAACAGCATGAATGGTGTTAACCTGGGAGCATTGTTCAGCATTGCTTACATCTGCACATATAATCATCTATCTGTAGGACATCCCTCGTCTATTTGTTGTTATCGCTACACCATCATTTATTTTCGAATGATATGCATGTTCGGTGCTTGTGTGTAGTTTAGAATGTGTAAAGGATGACAGACTTGTCTGTTTGTGGCTAATCACCTGCAAACTTAAACAACAAGAATAGCCTTTATTTGCAAGTATTGTTCAGCATTGCTTACATCTGCACATATAAATCCTAGCTCTAGAAGAGTTGTGGTCTATTAATTTTCTGATGATGGCTTGCGTGTTTTCTGCTTGTCTGTAGATAGATATCAGTAGAGGATCATCATCTCGTTTTTTTGTGGGCTTAATCACCTGTGAAGTTTTATAACAGCAGGAATGGCATTTATCTGGGAGCATTGTTCAGCATTGCTTATATCTGACAATATGGATCCTAGCTCTACTACAACCACGGTCTATTTGTTGTTATTGCTACAACACCATGTATTTTTCTGATGATGGCAGTTTGGTGCTTGTCTGTAGTCAAATAGGAGTAAAGGATCACAATTTTCTGTGTTGTGGGATATTCACCTGTGAACTTTAACAGTTGCTAAAAATTGTATTTACCTAGCGACCGGACATGAGAGAGCTCCTGTGGTGTGGTGTTTAAAATGGTACCTGGATAGGCTGGTCATATGTAGTGTATTGCAACTTACTGTAGATTGCATTGCTTTCCCTGCTCCTTTTGATGGTTTGTGAAGTCTATTCACCTTTATTGGTTTGTTAATTATCTTGAATGGTGTGGTACCGTGTCTGCGAGCACAACTTCCTCTCACAAAAAAAACTAAGTGCATGTCTCTCTCATTTTCGTTCGCATTTCGTTTAACATCATCTTGAGGATGAACACGAATCTTTTTTATTTCTAATATTTTTTATATTTATTTCCTTTTGATTCACTCATGTGCAGTGTAATGCTCTTGTAGGATGACAAGTTGTCGCATCTCGAGCATGTCTCACAGGAGAGTGGAATGAAGTCCATTGTAATGTTGGGATAGTAGCAGATGTGACATTGTTCTATTGTGTAATTTTATTCGTTCTTGCTATATTCATGTGTAAGGAAATTTATTCATGAGATGACTTATTGTGTTATGTAAACCTGGGATATGTATTTTGTGATGTTATATGATGGATGATTTTAATTTGACTTGGAGTTTTCTTAATTTGAATATGAAATAGTGTTGGATTTAATTGGGTAGAAAAGGCCCAACATATACAAATGAAACCAAGTTCTAGAACAAAAAGTTGCTGAATTTAAAAATGAAAAAATGCCAAAATTGAAACTAGATCAGATATATTTCGGCACTAAAAGGCGAGGGCCCAAGTTATAATGATAATTGTTTTTCGAAAATAATAATACTAAAGTTGTTGTAAATAGGCTAAGGCCCAAAAAGAAGCCCAATAACAAAAGCCCAAAAAAATAAAACCAGCCCATGTGATCAATTGAAATGGGTTGGGCTGATTTCAACCATGACGTTTTGATTTCGTCGTAATTTTGCCATGTAGGACTGCCACGTAGGACTGGGTTTGATTGCCAACGTCGATTTAGGATCGTCGTAAAGGTTACGACAATCCAGGAATCGTCATAAAAGTTACGGCGATTTTGATCAAAACGTCGCTGCTATTCATTTGTGACGCTCCGTTTTCAACGCTTGGTTTTTTGTCGTGAGATCGTCGTAAATTAAAAACCGTGACGATGTAGCGACGAAAAAATAGCGTCGTGTATTAGCATATTCCTTGTAGTGGCATCACCAACAGTTCCTGACTCCAAACTTGGGGAGGTTCTGGACATGGATTTGGATAGGGATGTAACTAGAGGAAGTGTCCGGGTTGATCAGCATTGGAAGGACTACAAACTAGCAAAGTATGAAAGAATTTGAAGAAGAATTCAGCATAGCTCCTTTGAAAACTACCATTCTGGTCCAGAATAGTGTTGAGCTTAAGGTGCTCACATTCTTGCTCTGCTGAGGCTGAAACTTGGTGGAGGAGAGTTATTTGGTACTGCACACATGCCCAAAAATTTATAGATCATTTGTGCACCCCTAGCTAGTACTTCCTTCACAAAGGTTCAGAATTAGCAGAAACTTAACAGAGTTCTGCTGCTCAAAAATTATACTGGACCACATGATATTTTTGGATATTGTGGCTAGATAGGATCCCTAGGAGCTTGAGGAATTTATTGGGAATTTTCCAGGGTGGAAAATATAGGGTTGCTTCACAATGGAACAATTCTGGTCAGAAAAGAAATAATTATTCTGGCCAAAATTTTGCATTGGGCAATGGAATATTCTTGGATATTTTGGAATCATATGATAATCAGAAGGTGGGGAAATTTTTTGGGGTTTTATAGATCATCCAAATTATAGGTTGCTTCACAACCCGTGGTGATGCCATAATCCCAAAATAAAGAAAAAAATTATTGGAAAGGATTTATATATTGGAAAAATAATCTAAGAGAGGTGTAGAAAGGTTTTCGCAAGAGGAGGAGGGTTTTGGGTTACTTGGAAGAATTTAGAGATTCACAAATCCTACTCAGTTTGAAAAGTTTTGAAAATCAACCACGTCTGCAAGTAAAAGATGAAATGGTTTTGGAAGGAAAAGGTTGCAAAAATTAGGGTGTCACAAACCTACCCCCCTTAGGATGAATCTCGTCCTCGAGATTCGGTTGCTCAGGGAACAAGTATGGATATGCGGATCTCAAGAAATCTTCTATTTCCCAGGTAGCCTCTTCCTCGGTATGGTGTTCCCATAGTACCTTATAAAACTTAAGTACCTTACTCCTGGTAGTCCTTTCCATCTCGTCCAAAATCCTGACAGGTTTCTCTTCATAGGTCAAATCCTTAGCTAGTTCTAGCTCACTCGTATCTGCCTACTTGAGTGGTGGTGCAATGCACTTCCTTAGTTGTGAGATGTGAAAGACATCGTGCACGTCTGACAACTCTGACGGTAATTCCAACTGGTATGCCACTCTGCCTCTTCTTGTCACTACTGTGAAGGGACCGATGTATCTTGGTGCGATCTTTCCTCGTGTGCGAAACCTCTTTACTCCTTTCATGGGGGTTACTCGGAGGTAAGCATATTCTTCGGGCTCAAAGGTCACTTCCCGGTGCTTTGGGTCATAATAACTCTTTTGACGGGATTTGGCAGCTCGAAGGCGCTCCTGAATATCCTTGACTATTTCTCAGCCTCCAGCATCAAGTCTATGCCAAAGATGCAACTATCTCCTGTCCGGGACCAGTTCAATGGGGTCCGACACTTCCGCCTGTATAATGCCTCAAACGGTGACATCTTCAGGCTTGTCTGATAGTTGTTTTTGTAGGAGAATTCCGCATAGGGTAGGCTATCTTCCCATTTGGGACCATGGGTGAGAGCACATGACCGAAGCATATCTTCCAGTATCTGGTTTACTCTCTGTGTATGTCCGTCCGTCTGCGGATGGTACGCTGTGCTATGCTTCAGCATGGTTCCGAAGGCTTGATTTAGTCATAGCCAGAATGCCAAGGTGAATAAGGAGCCCCTTTCTAAGGTGATAGACTTGGGTACTCCATCAAGGTCGACTATCCGGGACATGTAAAGCTGTGCTAGCTGATTTGCGTTGAAAGTGGTTTTTAACGGGATAAAGTGGGCTACTTTTGTGAGTGTATCCACAATGACCCAGATAGCACCATTGCCTCTCGTCGACTTGGGTGGTCTGATAATGAAGTCCATGCATATGTCATCCTACTTCCACTAGGGAACCGGTAAAGGTTGTAGCAGCCCAACAGGTTTCTGGTGTTCTGCCTTAACCTTGTGCAGATGTCACAACAGGCTACATAGTAGGCTATATCCCTTCCCATTCCTGACCACCAAAATGTTTCTATTAGATCCAGCTACATCTTTGTACCTCCTGGATGGATTGAATATGCGGAGTCATGCACTTCCTTGAGTATTTGTTTTCTCAGGTAATTCTGGTCGGGTACGCATATTCGTTTCTCGAACCATAAGATGCCTTGGTCATCCACTCAGAAGGACTTGGCCTTCCCTTTTGGAATCAACTCCTTGATCTTCTTGATTCCTTCATCTCGCTCTTGGGCCTTCTTGATCTCTTCTATGAGAGTGGGGGTAATTTCCAGCGTATCTGGGGTAGTCGGGCCGCATAAGACCATGTTGAGGCTAGCAAATTCTTCTTATAACCTTGGATGCATGCTTCCCATCAATGCATTCACCGTGATTGGCTTTCTGCTGAGAGCGTGTGCGACCACATTGGCATTTCCCGGATGATAATTGATCCCAAGGTCATAGTCCTTGACCAGTTCAAGCCATCGTCGCTGTTTGAGATTCAGATCAGGTTGGGTGAAAATATACTTGAGACTTTTATGGTGTGTGTATATTTTGCACCGTTGTCCGATAAGGTAATGCCTCTAGATTTTCAAGGCATGAACCACGGCTGCTAATTCCAAGTCATGCGTGGGGTAGTTCTCTTCATGCGGTCGTAGCTATCGGGATGCATATGCTACAACCCTTCCTTCCTGCATTAACACGCAGCCGATCCCGCGTATGGAAGCGTCGCAGTAAATATCAAAGCTATTATGGATGTGTGGAAGAACTAAGACATGTGTTGTCATTAGCCTTGTCTTCAGCTCCACGAAACTGCTGTCACATTCTGTCGTCCAGAGGAATCTTTGATTTTTCTTGAGCAATTCCATCAATGGCTTAGCTATCTTGGAGAAACCTTCAATGAAACGACGGTAGTAGCCCGCCAATCCCAGGAAGCTATAGACTTCGCTCATCGAGACTGGTGTCTTCCAGTTTAATACTGTTGTTACCTTGCTGGGGTCGACAGCCACACCTTGTTCGGACAGGATGTGCCCCAGAAATCCCACTTCTTTTAGCCAAAATTTGCACTTACTAAACTTGGCATACAATTGATGGGCTCACAGCCTTTCCAAGACGGTACGTAGGTGTTACTTATGCTCTTCTTCATTCCTGGAATATATCAGGATATCATTAATGAACACCACCACAAATTTTCCAGGAAATCCATGGAAATCTTGTTCATCATGCTCACGAAATAGGATGGAGCATTTGTGAGTCTGAATGACATGACCGTAAACTCATACAGGCCATATCGGGTGGTGAACGCTGTCTTGGGTATATCTTCTTTTCCTGATTTTTAGCTGATGATACCCAGTTCTAAGGTCAATCTTGGAGAATACCCGTGCTCCATTCAACTGGTCGAATAAATCGTCAATGCATTGAAGCAGGTACTTATTTTTAATAGTGACCTCATTCAGTTGGCGATAATCTATGCACGTTCGCAAACTTCCATCCTTCTTCTTGACAAATAGTACTGGTGATCCCCATGGTGATATGCTTGGACGAATATATCCTTTCCGCAGCAATTCGTCCAACTGCTTCTTTACCTCTGCCAACTCTGGACCTGGCATACGGTAATATTTCTTGTAGATTGGGGCAATAACGGGAACTAATTCAATTGCGAACTCCAATTCTTGATCGGGTGGCATTCCGGGTAATTCCTCGGGGAATATGTCTGGAAATTCACATACTACCGGAATCAAGTTCATATCTATGACATTAGCCTGGTATGCCATTCCTTTCCTTGACATCATCTTATTGGCAAGAAATTGGACGGTTTGTCCTGCCGGGTTGATCAGCGTCACGGTTCTGGTGGCACAGTTAATGCACGACTGATGGGGTGTCAACAAGTCCATTCCCAGTATCACATCCAATCCCGAGGATTCGATAGCAATGAGTGCAGCTGGGAACTTAACTCCATGTATCAGGATTTCCAGATCTCTGTATATGAGATTTGTTCTAAGCAGGGAGCCAGGGGATTGTACCACCATGATCTTTTCCAAAATCGAAGGAGAGAACTTGTGCAAGGTGTCAAAATTCCGCAAAATAAACGAATGGGAAGCCCCAGAATCAAATAAAATTTCTGCGGGTATGTTGTTAATAGAGAACATACCGAGGGCGACTTCTGGAGCTTCGCAGGCTTCCTCGGCAGAGACATGGTAGACGCTTCCTTGGCTATAGTTGGGATTAGGGCAGCGTCCAATGGTGTTGACCCGCGGCTTGACGTCAGAGGATGGCTTCCGAGTATTGGCGGGGCACTACTTGGAGTAATGTCCACTTTGGCCGCAAGTGTTGTTGCGGCGGCAATCCTCTAGTACGGGTTGTTTGCCGAAGGTCTTGTTCTGGCTCAATATGTTATTGTTATTGTTGGCATTGTTCCAGGTAGGCTTGTATACGGATGGGCTTGGCTGCCAGGTATGTGGCTTTTGTGCAATATGTTCCTTGTTGTCCTTCTTGGGTTCAAACTTCCTCTTGCGGTCATCATACCCGGTCTTGTGCTCCCGTGGGCTATTAAAGCCTTGTTCACTAGAGTCTGAAAGTCCGGAAAATCCAACATACAGAGCTGACAACGGAGGGTATGTAAGTGCATCTAGTGCCCCTTAGTGATTTTGGTGGTTTGAAGACTTATAGGTTAAGTATCTAATGTGTTTGTGAGTGTACACATGATCTATAAGTCATTGAGGAGTTTGAGATATTTGAAGAATATCGACCCCTGAAAATGTATGTCTTCAGTTGAAGAAATTGGTCTGAAGCCGAAGAAATGAATCGCGAGGAATCTGCGATCAAATTGATATTCCTCATGAAGATACTGATATTGAGAAGTCCGGTGTGTCCTGAAGAAAATCACTCTGAAGAATTTGAAGCATGAAGATTAACACTTTCTGTTTTATTTTCTTCGCATTTGAGTAATAGAAACACCGTAGTGTTAAAGGGGGTTGAAGTTACACTATGGAATGAATTTCCTCATGATGCTCAACCCAAGCCTAAATCCTACCAAAAGCCTCAAGTGAGGAATACGAGTGACATGAGGACTCTCACAGTTGAGGGTCCCGACCGTTTCGATAGCCACGCAAAGTCATTGGTCTTATCCACTCCAACGGTCATATTATTAAGGGCATTAGTGTCAAATCATGTCAGGATGCTCCCAGGATATAAATAGCCACCCCCACAACCATTAGCTAGTTGGCTGCTCCGTTAGAAACTGACACTTGTCATAAGAGCAACCCAATTCCTCAGAGTCTTCACGAGCAATTCATCAGTGACGAAATACACCATACACCGAAACCACAAACCAAACCTAGTGATTGAGCATCACTGAAGAAGTTGTTCCTGTGTGGGACTGAAGCCTTTTACCTTTGAGGACTGTGCATCCTCCAGACGGTTAGGCGTCAAGGTCTAGAGCTTTCCAGCAGTCAATTGTGGATCGCCGGGTGACCAAGTTTGTGAGGGATTGGAAGTATGTCGTGAAGACTTACCACGAGTGTTGGGCGAGGACTGTGTGTCCTTAGCTCAAGGAGAATACGGTAGGGACTGTGTGTCCCGGGACTGTGTGTCTTTTGGTTTCAATACCAAGCCGCTCCAAACCAGATGTACGACTGTCACAGCAGTTGGAACTGGGTCATCAACGATTGTCTTCACTGAGAAATGGGTTCTAATTCCTCAACTCCTTACTTTTCTCGTATTATGTGTTGATGACTTTCACTGCAACTGTTTGAAGAATTTGCTGAAGACTTTCTCTGAATTTCCTCAACCCCAAATTCTTCACGTCAGTTAATCCACATCTGTATTCTGCGTGCCTCCTCACTGTGCAATCTGTTTTCACATTCTTCACTCTGAAAAACTGTTGTTGTGAAACTTTGCACTTCTGATCCTTTACTGCTTCCGCTATAAGTTACTCATCAGTGAGGAATTTCCTCAAAAGGAATTTCCTTAGTGATGAAATTCTAAAATCTCCTATTCACCCCCTCTAGTCGATATAACGCACTTTCAATTGGTATCAGAGCAAGGTACTCCCTTGTTCTGTGTGATTTTGGTTTAACCACGTGGAGTTTTAGTTATGTCGACTGCAGGCATGTTTAAGGTGACTGCAGCATGTCCGACCTACGAAGGAAAGAACTTTCCCTTCTGGAAGAACAAAATGCAAATGCATCTACAAGCAATTGATAATGATCTCTGGTATATTGTGGAACATGGTGTCCCCATCATCTCTGCCAGTGTCTCTGCTGTTGATGTGAAGAAATTGAAGCAACTCGATTCTCAAGCGAAGAACATCATCTGTGGCCATCTGAGCCCAGGCCAGTTTGGAAGAGTAAGTGCTTTGGGCTCTGCAACACTGATCTGGGAGAGACTGTGCAAGGTAAATGAAGGAGTATCAACCCAGCGTGACTCTCGTGTTGATATTCTTCGCAATCTCTTCAATCGCTTCAAGAGACATGACAATGAAAGCTGCCAAGACACCTTTGATCGCCTCACTGACATATCAAATGAACTGCAAGCACTGGGAGCTCGAGACATCACTGATCACGAAGTTGTGAAGAAACTGCTGAGATCTTTTGATTCTTCATTTGATACTTTAGTTTTGATGATTCAAGAAAGACCAGATTACAAGATGCTTGATCCAGTTGATATACTAGAAAGGCTAAATACTCATGAATTCCAACTAGAAGAAAATAGAGATCTATATGGACCAAACTATTCCACACCACGTGCACTGAAGGCTAGAGCAATTTCCTCATGTGAAGACGAAGACACAGATGACAACATTTGTGACCCTGAAGAATTTGGACAGGAGCTTGCAATGCTCGTGAGGAAATTCCAGAGATTTAATCTTCAAGAAGAGACATGAGGAAATCAGAATCTTCACCTGAGGACTACAAGAAACGAACCTGTCACAAGTGCAAGAAATCAGGTCATTACATTGCTGATTGTCCCTGTTGGGGAAAGGAATCAAAGAAGAAGAAATACAAGGATGACAGTTCTGATGACTCGAAGAAGAAGAAGAAATCTTCAAAATCCTCATCTTCAAAGCCCTCATCGCACAAGAAGACTAGTTTCACAAAGGCTCGGGCACTTATTGGCAAGGAAATGGACTCCGAGGCAGAATCAGAGGAATTTAATGAAGAAGAGGGTTCTGATGAAGACTCAGAATCCGGACAGGCTAGTCTTGCACTGGCAACCACTTTCGTCAGCAAGTCAATCTTCAACCTTGAAGAAAATGATAGCACCATTCGCACTGATGACTATGCTGATGACTTCGCTCCAACCTTTTGCTTCATGGCAAAAGGTTCAAAGGTACCAAATAATGCCTCCTCCTCTGATTCAAGTGACTGTGAACCTGATAATTATAAGAAACCCAGTTGCAGTAAACTTGCTATCATTGCCACTAAACAACAAACTGCTCTGGAAAAGCTTCAGAAACTGCTAGATAAAAGTGATGATCTGTTGAATGATGAAATGAATCTTACCCAAATCCTCACTGAATATGTGAAAAGTCTTCAGTCTAGATTTGATAATCTTCAGGATCGTTATGATACACTCCTCACTGATCATGAGAAGCTTTCCTATGAATTTCTTCAAAGGAAGCTTGATCTTGAGAAGCTGAGGATGTCTCATGATGATCTTCGTATGGAAAATGATTCATTACTAGCTCAACAGATCAGCGCTGGTCAAGTTGAATTCATTCCTCCATGTATTAAATGCATTGAACGTGAAACTGCTAATTCCTCACCAGAATCATCAAATGCTACTATTGCTACAAATTCTTCAACTGCACCTGTTGTGTCTATTTCCTCACTTGAGGAAAACACAAATGTTACTGATGAAAATGCAGGGTTGAAGGAATTGTACGTGAAAGGCATATACAAAAGCCTCAAAGGACATCAAACCCTTTGTGATGTGCTCAAAAAGCAGATCTTGAACAGGAACCCGAGGAAAGAAGGAATTGCCTTTGAGAGGAAATTAAATGCTGATGGATCTTATTGGAAACCTGAGCAGTATCCCAAAACCTCATGGGTTGCTGCTACTGGGCATCCTTTTGATCCATCTAATCTAACTGGATTTTTATGTGAATTATCCTATTCCTCAGATGAGTCATTTGACTCCAACTATAAACTGTTCAAAAATCAATGTGGTGAAGTATTTGCTCGATATGTTGGAACTAACTGCAGGAATGGCCCTCCCTTTAGGAAAATTTGGGTTCCCAAAAGTTGTCTTCAAAATCTTCAGGTGAATGTCCTCATGACACCACCACTGAAGAATCTGAACCCCAGATCAAATTCCTCAGGAGGACCAAAGTCTTCAAGAGGATCAAAATCCTCAACTGGTCAAAACTATGCTCGTACCCGTGCTAATGCGTCTAACATGCAGGGAAACTACAAGGAATATGAATATGAGCGTTACTCCTCAAATCATTATGTTCATAAATCCTCTAACCAGTTCTCTGCTTATCCATATGAGTACTTTAATTCCCCTACTGTTAAGAGAAGTGCATTGGCCTCAATGCCACCTTTCTCATATGGTGCTCGCAGGATGATGAATGCTTTGCCACCCCTTCAGATGTGGGTGATGAAGAAATCGAACTAATCACTTCTGCAGGTCAGGTCTCCAGATGAAAATCATCATCTTAAGAATTTGCTGGAGACCTGAAGAAATTCTTGATAGGACGCAAGCTAATGATTGATGAAATAGAAATATTTCACACGTCCTTACATTTCTGCTATGATGAAATTACTGATCTCATGAAACTAGTATCATATTCTTCAAATCTGAAGCATATGAGATGGTAAGCTGTACTAATTCATCTGCAGGATGACAAACCCAAGAATAGTGAGTGGGTTCTTGATAGTGGCTGTACACATCACATGACTGGTGATAAAAGCTTACTGATGAATATGCCACTAACTCCATCACCTCTGAAGCAAATCACATATGCTGACAAAGGTAAAAGCAAGGTATTGGGACTTGGCAAAGTGGCTATTACCAAGGATAGGCATATGGACAAAGTGATGCTTGTTGAATCCCTTGGTTTTAACCTCATGTCAGTCTCGATGCTTTGTGATCTTGATATGATTGTTATCTTTGGTAGATATAGATGTGTAGTCATTATGGAATCTGACAGATCCAAAGTCTTCGAAGGTGTAAGAAGAGGGGATTTGTACATTGTTGATTTCTCTACACGTCCTCAACCAACCACTTGCTTACTAGCAAAAACCTCAGAAGGTTGGTTGTGGCACCGAAGACTAGGTCATGCAGGCATGAGGAATTTGCACACGCCCGCGAAGAAGAAGCATGTCATCGGCATCGAATCAGTCAAATTCCTCAAGGGGCATCTCTACGGTGCTTGTGAATCTGGGAAAATGACCAGATCCAAGCATCCCTCGAAGACTATCATGACCACTACACGTCCATTCGAATTGCTTCATATGGATCTATTTGGACCTACTCACTATGCCACACTAACCAATACAACATCTTTATATGGCTTCGTCATAGTTGATGATTATTCCAGATATACTTGGGTGCATATCATAGTGTATAAAACTGAAGTGCAGGAAATCTTCAAACGATTTTCTTCAAGGGCCTCGACGAACTTTGGCATCGAGATCAAACATATCAGGAGTGATAATGGAACCGAGTTCAAAAACACTGGTCTTGATGATTATCTTGATGAACTTGGTATTACTCACGAATTATCTGCTCCTTATACTCCTCAGCAGAATGGTGTCGTCGAAAGGAAGAACAGGACTCTGGTTGAAATGGCAAGAACTATGCTTGAAGAATATCAGACTCCTCGTCGCTTTTGGCCTGAAGCAATCAAGATTGCATGCCATATCATCAACAGGGTATATATTCACAAATTCCTCAAGAAAACCTCATATGAACTCCTCACTGACAAGAAACACAATGTAAGTTATTTCAAAGTCTTTGGTGCAAAATGCTGGATTAGAGATCCTCACCATAGCTCAAAATTTGCACCTAAGGCACATGAAGGTTTTATGCTCGGTTATGGAAAGGACTCGCACACTTACAGAGTCTTCAACAACTATCACAATAAAGTTGTTGAGACTATAGATGTGCGGTTCGATGAAACTAATGGCTCACAAAGAGAACAATTGCCTTCTGATCCAGATAAGTTGTCTCGTGAGGAAGCAATAAAGCTCAAGCCTACTGAAGACATTGTCCCAACTGAGGAAATTGAAGAAGAAACGATCCCCATCCCTGATGAAAATCAAGAAGATGCTCCTTAGGAAATTGCACCAGCACCACTTCCTCAGCCCACATAAAATCCTCAACCAGCTCATCCGAGGATTGCAAATGAAGTAGAACTTGACAAAATCCTCAAAGACATCAACGAGCCAGGTCCTCTCACTCGCTCAAAAGCTTCACACTTAGTTAACTTTTGTGGGCATTTCTCCTTTGTATCCATCACAGAACCCTCAAAAGTTGCTGAGGCTTTTCTGGAACCGGAGTGGATCCAAGCTATGCAAGACGAACTTCTTCAATTCAAGCTGAATGACGTATGGGAGCTCGTCAAACGACCAGATCCTCGCAAGCACAACATCATCGGCACCAAGTGGATTTTCCGAAACAAGCAAGATGAGGACGACCAAGTGGTGAGGAACAAGGCACGACTTGTAGCCCAAGGCTATACCCAGGTTGAAGGGATAGATTTTGATGAAACTTTTGCACCTGTTGCTAGACTTGAAGCTATTTGAATACTACTTGCTTATGCTAATCATCATAACATCATCTTATATCAAATGGATGTGAAAAGTGGATTCCTCAATGGTAAGCTTGAGGAAGAAGTATATGTTGCTCAGCCCCGAGGTTTTGAGGATCCAAAGAATCCAGACAAAGTCTTCAGACTCAAAAAGGCTCTTTGTGGTCTCAAGCAAGCCCCTCGGGCATGGTATGATACATTGAAGGAATTCCTCATGAAGAAAGGCTTCAAACCTGGTTCACTCGATCCAACTCTTTTCACTAAATCCTATGATAATGAGCTATTTGTGTGTCAAATATATGTCGATGATATCATATCTGGTTGTACTGACAAACGATACAGTGATGAATTTGCTTACATGATGAGTGAAGAATATCAGATGTCCATGATGGGGGAGCTGAAATTCTTCTTAGGTCTTCAAATTCGTCAACAAAGCAATGGAATCTTCATATCACAGGAGAAATACCTCAAGGATGTTTTGAGGAAATTCGATATGCATGAATGCAAAGGTGCCAAGACTCCAATGCCTACCAACAGCCACCTCGGCACTCATGAAAATGGTAAAGATTTCGATCAGCAGGTATATCGTTCTATGATTGGCTCTTTATTGTATCTATGTGCATCTAGGCCAGATATAATGCTTAGTGTTTGCATGTGTGCACGTTTTAAAGCTATACCGAAGGAATCACACCATAAGGCTGTGAAACATATTATTCGATACTTAGCTCACACACCAACACTAGGATTATGGTATCCCAACGGCTCAAATCTTCATCTGGTAGGGTATTCTGATTTTGACTATGCTGGTGACCGTGTGGATCGCAAGTCAACTTCTGGCACATGCCATTTCCTCGGAAGATCACTAGTTTGCTGGTCCTCAAATAAGCAGAACTGCGTATCACTCTCCACTGTCGAAGCTGAGTACATTGCTGCTGGTTCTTGCTGTGCTCAATTACTATGGATGAAGCAAACCCTCAAGGACTACGGCATCAACATGAAGAATGTGCCTCTCTACTGTGACAATGAGAGTGCTATCAAGATTGCATACAACCCAGTACAACACTCGAAGACCAAGCACATGCAGATTCGTCATCATTTTCTTCGGGACCATGTCCTCAAGGGCAATATCCTCATCGACCATGTGAAGACTGATGATCAACTGGCAGATATCTTCACTAAGCCCTTGGATGAGAAAAGGTTTTGCAAGTTGCGGTGTGAGCTAAATATCTTAGAATCTTCAAATGTTTTGTAAAAACATGCACACATCCTAACACTTATGCAAAATTGATGACTTAGATGTGCAGCACATGATGAATTGATTTTCTTCAACTAATGAAGAAGGTCACTCTGAATGTGAAGAAATAAACGAAGAAATTGATTCTCACGGCCCTACGACAATTGTACGCGGCGTCTGTAATCAACATTCTTATATGGTGGTCATGCCACCGCCCAATGTGAAATTCCTCAAGTTGATTTTCTTCAAGTGTTCTATTTCCTCAAAATGTGTTTTTTCCTCAAAATGTGTTTTTCTTCAAAACAGCTGTTCTTCAGTGTGATGATTTATCAGAAAATCTTCAAAAACACTTGATGACTTTCATTTGACTAGATAGACTGTGATTTCAAGTCCTCAACAACATTCACTTATTGCTATTTCTTCAAGTTGATATTTTTGCTAAGTGAATGTGATCGGACCCTACATTCCCTCTATGCTATACTCATCCAGTCTATTCAATTCTTCATATGCGTTCTACTTGAAACTTTGTTCAAAATCCTCACTGCGTCCGTGTCAGCTGATAATTTTGTAACGAAAATCCTCAAATCTTCAAAAATTGTTTCTTTAATACACAGTAACTGAACCCCACTTCCAACGATCGGATAACCAACAGTAACTTTTGGCTATAAATATGTCCTTATCCCCCTCGGCATACTCTTCTTCGCTCCATCGCTCTCCTGCCACAGCATACACCACCGAACCCTAGCGCCATCGTTGGTAGTCTCGTCGCCGGTGAGGAAGAGATTCACTGCCTCGACTTCTCCGTCACCGGAACCACGCCGGAGTCGGACCATCTTCGTCCGCCGCCGCCGTAGACGTCCTCCGTCGCCGGGTTAGGGTGCATTGGACACGCGACCGAAGAGCTTCTCCACACACACCTTTCTGTATTCTTCGT